>NC_080783.1:204591471-204906332 GCF_028018385.1 Neofelis nebulosa | reverse complement strand
TGGAGTCTATAAATGGCAGGATGACTGCTTGCTTGGGTCTTTTTCTCACTAGGTCCCGAGCTCCTCCAAGACAGAGGTGGGGCCTCCTTTATCTTAATGTCCTTCCATTAAACGAATTATTTCTTGAGCATTTATTATGTGTCCAGCTCTGGGCTGGGGGGGGTACCACAGGAGCGCGGCATGCTTCTGTGGAGCTTACACTCTAATAGGTGAAGCAGAACACAACCACAGAATCACCAATCACCCAGCAAACGGAGGTCAAGTGTGGTAGAAAAGCACAGGTAGTAATGAAATCTGGGGGGGGGGGGGGGGGGTAATCAGGGAAGGCTTCCTTGAAGAAGTGATGTTTGAGTTGAGACCAGTAGGATGAACAGCAGTAAACCAGGCAGAGAAAGAGAAGAGCATTTCAGCTGGAGGGAACAGCCTGGGTGAAGGTCTTACACTGGGGACGAGCTTAGTGTGGCGGGGAAGCTGTAGGTAAGTCAGTGTGGCTGAAGCAAAGACACCATGGGGCAGCATATGAGAAGAGGTTGGTGAGGTCAAAGCACAGAGGACCTCATAAGGAAGTATTAAGAATTTCTGGTCTTTCACCTCGCCAAACACAGTTAGCAGGAAAGGATTACTGTGAGCGCTAACACCACGATGTGTGGGCACATGTGTGCGTGTGCCCAGAAATGTTGGGGGCCATGGGATGCAGAAAGATACCAGGAACGGAGATTTTCTCGGGCCAGCATCTGATGCCTGTTGCCCTTTCCAGCTTCTGCCATTTCTGCCCCAGCTCGGGGACCACTGATCTTGTAATGGGTACCAGAACGGACCTGGGAAGCTTGGGGTCAGGCAGCACCAGGGACAGAGCATACAGAGCAGCCTGGGACCCTCCTAACCCTGCTCTCCACCAAATGCTTCCCTCTCACCTCGCTCCTGTCGGGCACTTCCAGTCTTGTCTGAGGAGGGGCCTTGACAACGATCACTGTCTGCTCCTTGAAGCTTCCAACAGCACGGATGTCCTGGTAAGTCACATAGGCCAGTGTAGGGGCAGGAGAGTCAAGAGAAGTAGCTGGTCACAATTCAAACCCCCGGCCTGCCAGCCTAAGCCTCTGGACATCTCTTTCTCGGTCCGTCTACAGCTTAGAAATAACCAAACACCATAACCTGTTCTTGTACAATCATAGGCTACCCCGCATCCCTTTTGAAAACAAACGGGAGGGGCGCCTGGGTGGCTCAGTCGGTTAAGCGGCCGACTTCGGCTCAGGCCATGATCTCGTGGTCCGTGAATTCAAGCCCCGCGTCAGGCTCTGTGCTGACAGCTCAGAGCCTGGAGCCTGTTTCAGATTCTGTGTCTTCCTCTCTCTGACCCTCCCACGTTCATGCTCTGTCTCTCCCTGTCTCAAAAATAAATTAATGTTAAAAAAAATAATAAAAATTAAAAAAAGAAAACAGGGGCGCCTGGGTGGCGCAGTCGGTTAGGCGTCCGACTTCAGCCAGGTCACGATCTCGCGGTCCGCGAGTTCGAGCCCCGCGTCGGGCTCTGGGCTGATGGCTCGGAGCCTGGAGCCTGTTTCCGATTCTGTGTCTCCCTCTCTCTCTGCCCCTCCCCCGTTCATGCTCTGTCTCTCTCTGTCCCAAAAATAAATAAAAAATGTTGAAAAAAAAAATTTAAAAAAAAAAAAAAAGAAAGAAAACAAACAGGAGTATACACCATTTCTTAATGCTGCCTCATAACGGTTTTTTATGTAAAGACTTCATCTCAGACTGTATCATTAGCTCTGAGACAGGAGGGCTCCATCTTATTTCTTTATGCCTAGAATCCTTCCAAAAACACAAAGTCAGATCCAAAGACCAATTAGATGGTAGAACCATCTGATTGGGAAAAGTGTATGAAAAGCCTTAGCAAAGCCCATGCTTATAGTGTCAGTCCTAGGAATCCAACCTAAGGAAATAAGTAAAAAATATAGGAAAATGTTCTCTCTACAAAAATATTCATCACAATGCTGCTTTATAAAAGCAGAAATCTCAAATCAATCTAAGTGTTGACTCTAGGCCTTAACAAACCAGAATGTGGTCTGAGTAGGACATTCTCAAATCATCCTGAACATGAGGTTAAATCCTATGAGACTGCTGTTTGGCAAAAAATGGTCCAATAGCAACAAGTTCATGGATCAAGCAAATAGTTAGGAAGGATTTGTAACAACATAAAAACGGTCTATGGTGATAGAAAGCAGGATATAAAATGTTACATATGGGGCACCTGGGTGGTTCAGTCAGTTAAGTGTCAGACTTCAGCTCAGGTCATGATCTTGCGATTCGTGAGTTTGAGCCCCACATCGGGCCCCTTGCTGGCTGTATGGAGCCTGCTTAGGATTCTCTCTCTCTCTCTCTTTCCCTCTCTCTCTGCCCCTCTCAAAAATAAATACTTAAAAAAAAAAGTTATGTAGGGGCGCCTGGGTGGCTAGGTCAGTTAGGTGCCCAACTTCAGCTCAGGTCATGATCTCGCTGTTGGTGGGTTCGAGCCCCACATCGGGCTCTGTGCTGACGGCTCAGAGTCCGGAGCTTGCCTGGGATTCTGTGTCTCCCTCTCTCTCTGCCCCTCCCCCACTCGCACTCTGTCTGTCTCTTGAAAATAAATGTTAAAAAAATATTTTTAAAGTTATGTATAGCAGGCACACGCTACATTTAATAACCCGTGCCCTTGTGTATGTATAGTTAAGAAACAATGGCTACATTAAGGGGGCACCTAGTTCTTTTCTCCATTTTCCAGATTTAAGAAACTGGACTTACTTTTATAAGGAGAGTAACTTCGATAGGCTCGTGAGGACAGGCCACCAAAGAAGGAAGAAACAGATATGCCAGCCCCCGAGGCTGAGTTAGGCCTTGCAGGGAGGTGCTGCCTCAACTCCGATAAGGCCCTGCTCCCTGACCTCTTCCCCCCACCCAACAGGATATCTCTTGTTGGCCTTGTCCTCGGTCAGGTGCTTGAAGTTCAGAGAGCAGGTCTGGATGAGCTGGTCCAAGGCCTGCTCCGTGCTCATCAGCTCCTTCAGCTCCTGCCCCAGCTGCTGCCGCTTCCCAGGTCGGGTCGGGTCTTCAAACATTCCCCTGCCTCTGGGAACAGAGCAGTCCCCCAGTGTCAGTCTCAGCGCACATCCAGGAGCCCCAACCCCAGGGCGGCTGTGCGGGCCTAAACGGGCGGTGCAAAACCCCAGGATGGGGCCACTCACACGGTCTACAACGGCGCCCCCTGGGTTGTGCAGATCAGGGGCCCTGCCTAGCTCCCGGGGAGCTGCTAGGAACTGGAACTTGAGGTCTGAGGGTTGGGCTAGGGAAAAGAAACAAATCAAGCCTCACCCCACTTTGGGGGGCTGTCAATGCCTATGCCACCCCCCGCCTCCCCCAAACGCCTTGCCTGGGTTCCCTCAGGGTCGCGCCAGGGGCTGCAGGCCCGCTCTGCTCTCTGTGGGAGGAAAGGAGCCTGGCGGACTCCTACCTCAGAGCTGCAAGGAGTGTGGGTTGCTACAGCCCAGCTCCCAGGGGACTTTCCTAAGCTGGAAGAGGGGAATCTTTGGGATCCCAACTCAAGAGGATCTGGGTCCTCTCTTGGGCCTTTGTGTGTCCTAGAAATCATTCTCCACGCTGCCCCAACCTGCTTTCCCAGTATATTCCCAGCATATACATCTGTCCTTCCACCTCCCTCTTAAATACATTGGCTCTGCTCCCGGCAGGTACGTGAGCCTCTCGGACGCCGCCCTGAGCTCCAGCCCCGACACACCCACTGCATACCGTGCACCCCGCACCTCCACCCACAGCACGTGCACCCACTGGTGCCATCAGCCCCAGCCCAGGCACTCACACCCACTGGATGTTGTTCTTGGCCTTCTTACGGATGAGCTGGATGCCCTCCAGCACGTTGGTGATGTCATAGATGCGCCGCTTCTGCACGTCCAGTACCTCAGCCGCCCAGTTCAGGTCCAGGACGCCATCCTTGGACTCGCTCAAGAGGTAAATGAACTTCTTGGTGAGGAGCCCCAGCGACGTGTCATACCGAGTCTTCTCTCCAGGGGACTTGGGGGCTAAGAGGAAAGGGGCCCAGTCACAACCTCATCCTTTGATCTGGACCCGTTAAGTACCACCCTTCGCATGAGGGCTGGAGCAACCCCTCTCCAGTTTACAGAGCACTGTGAGGCAGGAGGTCGTTCGCCACCACCATCCAGGCAGGGACCCTGATGCCTAAAGAGGACACGTGACTTGTCTGAGGTCTCGCAGGGGCAGGGGCGCGACTGGAAACCAAGCATCCTAACTCCTAGTTCACAGCCCCTTTCCATTATAGCTTAGGGCAGCCCTAGAAACACCACCTCCATCAACACCAACAAATAGTTATCGTGTGTTGGTCACCGTTCTAAGCAACTTTCCATATACCACAAATTTAATCCTTGCAACACCCTCTCAGGCTGTTGCCTGAGAGGCATCCCATCTTACGGGTGAGTACACTTCAGAACGGACAGGTGAAGGAACTTGCTCAGCTCAGTCGGCTAGAAAGTGACAAAGCTGATTTAAATCTGGGCAGTCCGGCTGCAGTCTTCCTTCTTAACCATCACCCTATCCTGCCAGCTAGGTCAGGAATCGAGGATTACGGTAGGGAGAGAATAACGGGCTGAGATTCGAGAACATTTGTATAGATTTGCTTTTTCTTTCCATGTGCAGCCCAATGATTATCTGAAAGGAATCAGCCCTATACTATCACACTGGGCAGGCGCATGAAAAAAGATCCTTTCTTAATGAGGTGGATGTCCCAAGACCACATCTCAGCTGCAGCATCTTAAACCACAAGAAGACTTCTGCAAATTTAGTGACTTGCAAGTCATATAGCAAGCTAGTGGCCAAACTAGTTTTGGAAACTGAGTTTTAGAGAGTCTCAGATTCCTCCGGAAGGGGACTTTAGAATCCCCTAACACACAGATGGCAAGCATTTGGCACACAGGCTGTTTTTGTCAGGTTTTGCACCCTTGACAGACATCGCTGACTGATCAGTGCACTTAGTACCTTTCAATAAAATGATCCCGGCAGCCTCTACCAATCAAAGGGAGAGCAAACTTTATTGCTATTCCTGATCTCAATGTGTTTCATTTTATAGATGAGACAACTAACGCTCACAAGAGGAGTGATTAGATCAGGGCAGAACCTTGTCCAGACTCCCAAATTCCTTTTTTTTTTTTTCATTAAAAAAAATTTTAATGTTTATTTATTCATTTTTCTGAGAAAGAAAGGGAGAGAGAGAGAGAGAGAGTGGACAGGAGAGGGGCAGAGAGAGAGAGAGGGAGACACAGAGTCCGCAGCAGCCTATGGGCTCTGAGCTGTCAGCACAGAGCCCGATGCAGAGCTCGAACCCATGAACCATGAGATCATGACCTGAGCCAAAGTTGGACACCTGACGCTTAACCGACTGAACTACCCAGGTGCCCCAAGATCCCCAAATTCCTGCCCCTCATGTTTCCCACCTGGTCACATAACTTCTTCATTGGGTCTCTGACCCCACCCCCCCAAATTACTGTTCCTCTCTAACATAATTTCTAAAACTCCAGCTGGAACCAGGATATTGACTGAAAATACCAGCAGGCAGAGGCAGAAATTCCCTGCAGCTTAACTTTAGGAAGGCACCACCCGGGCAGCCCCTGGATCTTAAAAATCTCTGAGGCCACGCGGGTTAGACCAACCCAAGTTTCACTTCCCTTTGAGTCATTCATTTAGCCCTCTGCATGTGGGAGAAACACCCTGGATTCTCTCTTTTAGAAAAGATCAGACTGCAGGAAATGTAATTTTTTTTTTTAATAGTAAGCTCCCAAGTAAAACGCTGGTCACCACGTTCAGGTCACGAGAGCGGTGTGCAGTGTGGGAGAAGCAGTGCTAGCTTGGCTTTGAGTCCTGACCCCACTCACCAGCAGTGTGACCTTGGGTAAGTCGCTCAAGCTCTGTGTCTCAAGTTGCCTCATCATTGAGAGGGGGACAGAGCTACCTACTGGCAGGGTCCCGTGACACAACCCAGAGGAAACTACTTTGTAAACTGGGAAGTGTGCTACAAATATCACTCCTGATGATTCGGGCAGGGCTGCTGCCCTCTGCCCTTACCCATCCCCCATCCGGGGCCCGCCCTTAGATGCCCAATCGGCAAGGCTTACTTTTGGGGCTGGGGAGGCCGTCCAGTCTAATGCACTTCCCCTTGGGGGTCCGGAATTCAGGGACTGCTGGCTTCCCGATCCCCTCCAGGTCCAGCTTCCTTTTGGCCTTGGAGAGAGGAGAAAGAGACAGGGTTTGAGAATCATTCTTCCTTCAGCCTTTCCCCAAGTTGGGGCCAAAGCATGGAGGCCACCAGCAGCTACTTTCTGTGCCTCAGTTTACCACCAGTCCTGGTGAAAACATCATTGCACTTGGTGAGGAAATAGGAGGGGCTCAAAAAGTGAGCTTTCATGGGAAGGAAATCCTATTTTTTTTCTTTACCTTTTTTTTTTTTTTTTTTAGATTTTATTATTTAAGTAATCTCTACACCCAACATGGGGCTCGAACCCAAAACGCTGAGATCAAGTCACGTCACATGCTCCACAGACTGAGCCAGCCAGGTGCCGCAGGGAGTCCTATTTTCTGAAGAGCACACAACGCTCCCATTCTGAGGTCCATGCTCTTGAAGACTATGGAAGCCAGTCCAGCCGAGAGCCCGGGGTTCCTTAATAACAGGCCCCAAGGTCACTTCTGGCACCATGCCCAGAGGATGATGCGGGGAGGAAGGAGTGGGTAGGACCTAAACCACACCAGGCTGGGGAGAGCCTCCCGCCTCACCAAGTGCAAAAGCAGCTGGCCCAGCCTGCCCTGGTGCCCATCACAGCCCCACAGCTGGCCCTTATCAGGGTGGGGCTGGGCATCCGCCCAGGCCCAGGGGACTTCCTGGCTCAGTGCCACACCCCAGGGAGGTGCCCACATCGGGAAGCAGAGCAAACATTCCCCACCCCCATGTTTGGGCTCCGGCTCAAGGGCCCCAGGGCCTCCTGAATAGACTCCATTTGCCATTCTTTGCTGAGAGGGGCAGACAATGAATCCTTCCCCTGCTTCTCAAGGACGAACAGCTGAGGTCCCCCTGCTCCCCCTGCCTGTTCCCGCCAAGCTTGGGAAACACCTGCTGGGGAAATCAAACCACAGACCCGTCTGCTCTTCTCCACCCCACTGCCACCAGGCCCCAATTAGGCCCAGAAGCTGCACTGGCCCGGAAGGGGCCTCTCTCCTGGTTAGGGCTGGGCAGGGGCAGGGCTAGGGCACTAGGGCACGGGGGCATAAGCCAGCTTGGACTTGAATCTCCCGGCTCCTTCAGGGACTCACTGTGTCTGTGTGTGACTTGGGGATGTACTCTGCATCTAGGAGCCTCAGTTTCCTCCTTGGTAAAATGAGGCAGAAATCACCTACCTTGAGGGATGATTACAAGGAATAGAGGAGCTAACTCCTGCAAAGTGCTCACCCTGTGACTCAGACACAGTAGGTGTTCAGAAAATGCAGAGTCCCCTCTCTGAAATCCAGGCTTGGCCTCTTCCTTGACACACCCTTCTGGGGGCCACTGAACCCATTTCCTTCCTCTCCCTCTCCCCCCAACCGCCCAGACACCTCTAAGCTGGTCAGGACAGAGAAGCCTATTTTAACCTTTGACAGTGAGGTCATGCTCGGCAGGGCTGAGACTAACTGCTGCTGAGCACAGCTGGGCTGACAGGTGTCGGAGGTGGTGACAGCTCTTCCTGCTGTCAGTTTCCCTCCCCGCTCCTGCCTCCTCCAGGAAGCCTTCCCGGACTGATTTCAGGAGACCTGCTCCCGGGTTTGAGGAGCCTGGATACGATGCCACTCTCTTCCACCCCTACCCAGACCTGGACGCGATCCAAACACTTCCCTGCTCCTTCCTCTTGAAGTCTCTCTGGGATATTCTTTTTCTAACCTTTCAGCTGGTGAGATCCTAGATCCTAGGGAATGTAACCCATCTTGTCTCTAGAGAAAGGCCCAGTCACTCACTGAGACCTTCCACATGCCCTGGGCTGGGCCCCAACCTTCATCACCTCACTGAGTCTCCCCAGCACCACCAACCCCCACTTAACAGCTGAAGTAAGCAGGACCTGGTGAGCTCCAAGGCCTTTATCAATCCTGATTGAGGTTGTCCATCCCAGCACCCTCAAGAAGGAATGCCAAGAGCAAGGAGGGGAAGGGAAGCCAAGCTGAGTTCTACCTGAGGCAAAGGTGGGGCAGCCCAGAGTCTCCCCAACCCCATCCACCTCCCCCACCCAACAGGAGCCAGGCCCTGCTGAGTTCACAGAACACTTGAGGAAGAATCTCACCACCTACAAGGTGGGGAGAAGGAAGGAAGGACCTTGAACAGAGTACCTGCACTGGGCCTATCACGTGCTCATCGGTTCTGCAACATCAGTGTTGGCAATCCCTCTTGGCAGACGAGAAATGGAGGCTCAGAGAGGGTGAGACACACGCCCACGGTCACACAGACAAAGGGCAGAGCCAGAGTTTGAACCCGGGATTGTCTGACGCCAAAGCCACATACCAGGCTGCCTCAGCTCTGTCCCACACACATCCCCCCCGGAATTTGCTGGAATTTGAGCCAAGGCCCGGCTGTGCCCACCTGCCCCCATTATTTTATACACCCACACCAGTTCCCTCCCTTCTCTTACTCTCCCTCACCCTTATGCTATACTCCAAGTGTTCCTAAGCAGCAAAATGTCCCTCATCCAAGGACATCTCCCTGACACCTTGGGGCACTGCCCAGAGAAAAGTCAGCCCATAGATGGGCCTGAGCCTGCAGAACAGAGGCGGCAGAGGACAAGCCCAGGAAGATGAGGGCCAAGGGGGCCCTGAGCACAAACCTTGGAGTCAGACCCATCTGGGTTCCCATCCAGGCCTCCCCCCGTCTCAGCTGGGTGAGCTCATCAAGACAGTCGACCTCTTGAGCCCCACCTGTAAAATGGGGATAATCTGCTCCCCCGCGGCTGGGGGTTCAGCAACAATGCAGCAAAGCGCTTCGCTCGCACAAGGAAGCGGCTATCACTAAAGCACGAGGGGCACCAGCAAGGAGAAAGACAGTTCAGAGGTAAGCTGGAAAGAGACGGAGATGTGCCAAGGGCAAAGGCCAGCCTGGCTCTAACCTGGACCCTCGTAGACAGCCCCTTCAGTTGTTTCCTAAAGGCCTGATCAGGATCCGAGCTCCCCTGCCAACCCCAAAGGACAAAAGCGAAGCTCCTTCCTCAGGCGGCCCCGGAAGTGAGAGGGTCCGAGACCACCTGGCACAACCCCACCATGGGCAGCGAGGTGAGGAAGCTGGGGCTCGAAGGAGGGGAGCTGACTTGCCGGAGGGCACACACGGGCCGGAGCCAGGGTTCTCCCAAGCCCCAAGTCCTCATTTAGACGGCGGGGGTAGGAACAAGCGTTCCAGATCCCAGCTCTGCCACTCGGTACCCTACATCTCCTCCTCTGACCTGGCTTGCATGGTTGTTCCTTAAAATGTCCGTTTGCTGTCATGGCTCTCAGAGGGAATTTGGAAAACGTAGACAAATTAAAAGGAAGGAGAACTGTGCACAGAACCCCACCCTCTTCACGGATTCCCGCGGGAATGAGACAGAACAGCGTGATGTGCCCGGCCGGAGGAGGGACGCCACGGAGGAGCACCGCAAGCCTTCCCCAGAGGGTGCTGGAAAGAGCCCTGGACAGGAAGTGAGGAGACCAGGGCTCAGGGCTTCGTTCTGCCATTGAACTTGGTTGCCACCCCTGAGGTCCTTTTAAACAGCAGCTCCTCAACAAATCCTGCTCACCCTGCACTTTGCAACCCGGCCACAAAACAAGCGGCCACACCCAGGGTTGGGTTTGGAGCTCTTCCAGGTCACACCCTGGTAAAATGAGTAAGCAGGGGGCCAAGCCTGCCCACAGGCAGGGGGCCATGGGGCATCCGACAGGAGAGGGGGCTCTGGGCCCGGCAGGCCTTTAGGGCAGTCTGATGCAAGGAGACTCTCCCACTTCTTGGCTTGTGACTTGGACAAGTGACTTCACGTCTCTGCTCAGTTTCCTCATCTGTGAGATGCCTCATCCCAGGCATCTTGGCCAAGATAACAACGCGGAGAGTGCCAAGCAGTGCCTGGCACACGAGAGGCGTTCAGTAAAAGAGGGCCATTCTTGCTGTGATCACTGAGCCCCTCTGGGAGGGAGCTACAGACAGATGCACTCGGGCTCCTCTGGGAGGGAAGCAGTTCAAAACCACAGCTGTTACTGAAACTCAGCCACTGAAACTCCGCCTGAGCGCCTGAAAGCAGCTGGCCAGAAGAGACTGCGCCCGCCACAGAGCCCCCTCCCCCAGGGGTACCCAGCTCCTAGGTCAGGCTGCACTAGGGAAAGTTAAGGCTGCAGAGAAGAGACCCAATGATCACCAGCCTTGGTCATACATCCCCCTGAATGACCTTGGACAGATCACATCCCCACTCTGTGCCTCAGTTTCTCCCTGGGGCTACTAATACCTTCTACTTCACAGGGTAATGCTGAACATAAGATAGATAGCTGGTGTCAAGTTATCTTTGGCTGCTTGGCCTACAAAATGGGAGTAACACCCCTGCCTCCTTCCTCCTAGTTAGAAATCACAGGAAGGGGCTCTGAAAGGTTCAAAGCCTTGAGGATGGGCAAAGCACAATTTCAGTAGCAGGGAGTGGTAGCCACTGACAGGGAGGGCTGGGGGTCCGTGCCTGCTCACCGACACAGGTCTGAGCAGATGTCTCTATGGCAGTGTGGGTGGGGTGGTCTTAGCTCTGTGCCTGAACTTATTCACCACTCACCACTAAGTAAGCCTACAGCACCCCCATTTCCCCTCCCTGGAGCCTGTTTCCAAAACCCAGGACCTGGAGCTGGAAGTGACCTCAGATGAGTTAGCCCAGCTACCCCATATACACATGCGTTTTCAAGCAAGGGAAATGTAAGCCCAGACTGGTGCCAAGACTGATGCAAGGCCCCACTGAATTAGTGGCAGTCAGGACCAGAAACCAGGTTCCCCACCCCCCCCCAGTACCCCCAGGGCTTTTCCCACCCCACCTACCCCCACCCTATGATTGTTTCCCTTCTCAAGGGCTCCAGGAATTCCACTCCCACAAAACACACCCTGTACCCGGTGCCACACTTTGGGCCCTCCCTGGCAGTGGCCTGGGGCTTGAGAAAGGAACAATCTGAATAGGAAACCCAAGGGGCTGCCCTCAAGTTGCACCTGCTACTGGCTGGCTGGGAGGGAAGGCTGGGCCTGGGGGGAGACCTAGGGCAGATAACTGGGAAAGAGTTGGCTGTATGGGAAATTTGGAGTCTGTCCAAGGCAGACTGGACCTGAAACACAGCCCCCACCCTTGCCCTGTTTTTTTTTAAAGTCCCCACTGTCCTTAGGTCAAGCCCTGAACCTGGACAATACCAGATGCCCGGTAGGAGTTTCTGGATCCAGCAATGAATGAATGGTGGCAGTGTTGCCCCCGTGGACTTCCCCAAGGTCACACGGTGCACTGGGGGTGGTGGGTTGGGTCTCCACAATCCCACTCCAGTGCTCATTCCACTCCACTCCAATAGATGAGGTTATTTCATCCCAAGTCCGAAAATGAAGGGCTCTTCTGCTCAGGTATGCAGGGCAGTGGGTTGTTCTGGAAGCCGAAAGCTCTCATTTCCCTCCCCAACTCGACCTGCTTCACTCAAACTGGGTCCCAGGCGCCCCTCCCTCCTTTCCCACACCCGCAAAAGCACAAGGAGAAGCGGTGGGTGGCGGTGGGGAGGTCCCCAGCATTACCGGCAGCCGGCCAGCCGGCACGCATCGCACAGCTTGGCCCTCCGGTCCGTGGGGGGTGGCGTCGAGGCAGGTGCCGGGCGCCGCAGTGGGAGGCACAGTCTGCGGGTACAGCGAGGTGTAGTAGGTGGTGGTGGCCGGGCAGAGCTGGGGGCTGCTGAGACCGGGCGGCCACAGCTCTGTAGGGCTCATCGCGGGCAGTCCCTTCGAGGGCGGCCCGGCGGCTGGAGCCAGGGCCCGGGGCCCTCGCAGCATGGCGAGCACAGCGCCCCCTCCCCAACCGGGCCTGGCGCGCCCTCAGGCACCTGCGGGCTCCGGAGCCCGGGGAGGCTCACTCGGCCGGAGGCATGGCGCGGAGGCCGGGGGAAGCCGCCAATGGACGCCTGTGGGGCAAGGCCGGACCCTCCCCTCCTGGCCCGCGGCCGAGCAGAGCAGCGCTTGGAGATCCCCGCTTAGAGATCGCCCCGCGGCGGCGGCGGCGGCGACACGGCCAGGGGCTGTGCCGCCCCGAGGGCGGCGGCGACCCGGACGGCCCCGCGCCCCAGAAAGGCCTCGGCGCTTGGGGTCCGGCTAGCTCGCGGGAGGGGTCTCCGGGGTCGCCGGGGGCTAGGCGGAGAGGCGATGCGCTCGGACCGGCGAGGGGGTGGGGGGCGCGGTTGCACCGACTCCTTCGCGCCTGGCTCTCTAGTCCCCGAGCCTTTCTGTGCCTCTTTTTTTTTTCTCCTTTTTTTTTTAGCGCCAAACTGCGTGCCGCGAAATTCGGATCTCCCGCGGAAAATGCCGCGCTTTGGTTGGTCGCCGCACCACGCACAGGCTCCACCCCCCGGAAAGGACCGGTCCCCAAGGCTGCGATTGCAACACGAGCTTTGCTGCTTAAAGGGGCCGCCACACCTGCTGTCGCCTGGCGCCCGCTGGCCCTCGCAGCCCGCGAAACAGGTTGGGAGGGTGGGTCCCGTATCGTGCAGAGGCAGCCGGAGCTGCACGGTGGCCCGCTGAGTAATGGGCCCGGATTCCGGGGCGGGGGCAGATTTGGGCACGGAGTCCTGTCCTGAGCCCAGACCCAGCAGCACGTTGCCCAGGCCAAAGGCCTTTTGTTAGTTTGCACGGTTGCTTATTTAGCATATACGCTTTTATATCCTTTTTCTCCCCCGCTAAAATGAAAGCCAGCAACCTGTTTTCTTTCTTGGCAGGGGGCGATGGGTGGAGCCTAACATTTATACCTCTTCATAGGAGGATACTAAACATCTGCTGAGTGCCTACAATATGTCAGGCTCCCCGTTAGTTAGATCATTACACGAGTTGTTTTATTTAATTGAATCCAACAATCCTGGGAAGAGGCATGATGGTCTTCGTCGTAAAGATGGAGACACAGAGAGACTCCGTAACTTGCCCAAGCTCACACAGAGATTCACTGATTTAAGAACTGGCAGTCCAGTCTGGACAAGGTGCCGGCACAAGTGGGAGGCACAGTCTGCGGGTACAGAGAGGTGTACCCTTGTTTGTTTCTGAGCCCTTGTTTGTTTCAATATGAGGTTTCTCCTCCACTCTCCCAAGCTGTGTCCTGCCCCATGCCGGCCTGGGTGGGGGCTGGGTCTGGAGTGCGGAGCTCGTTCTTGTTCTCGGTTACATTCCCAGAGCCCAATACTCAGTAAATATTTGAACATCTCCGTGTTTCTCCTAAACAATCCTTTGGTCACAAGAGCCTCCCTCTCTCTTTCAAAACTTTCTTTGCTGGTAATCCATTTACATCCCCCGGCTCTCGAGTTTAGAGATGCCGAGGCTCCAAGATGTGACCTTGGCTGGTGAGTGGTGCAGCTGTCAGAAGCTAAATTCAGGTCCGCCGGTTCCTGCCTGGTGCTATGTGATTTCTATGCAGGTCTGAGCCTGGCTTTCAAAACCTTCCAGAGTCAGTCCCCAGCTTAATACCAGGTCCTCAAACTCAGATGTCATGGATGAAATGGCACTAATGCACGGTGATTAAGAGCCCAGACTTTGTAGCAGACAGCACTGGGCTCAAACCCAAACCCAGGTAGTTACTTTACTAACTGTGTGATCCCAGGCAAGTTTTATAAACTCTCCGAGCCTCACTTTTCTCATCCCTATTAACACCCACCTCATTGGATTGTGGGGAAATCTCATGAGATAATGCATGTAAAGCTGTCAGCATGGAGCCTAGTTCATAAAGAAATAGCAGCTGTGGTTACATTTCTGGCCTTATCTCCAGTACACAGACCCTTTTACTCTAGTCTACACATTTCACTGATCCTTCAAGGCCCAGCTTAAACCTCACCTCCTCCAGGAAGCCTTCCCTGCCTGCCTCCCCCTCCCAGAGTGCTTCTTGACCTCTACCCATGCGTAGTGTGTTTCGACTCAACAAACAAAGCTCTGTTTAGTGGTAAGGAGGCTCCAAGTCAAGTCGCGTTCTCTGCTTCCTAGCTGAGCAACCCTGGGCAGGCTGCTGCTCCACCCCTCAACCTCAGTTTCCTCAACTATCAAGCGCGGACAATGCTTCTACTCGCTGATTTCACAGGACTCTGAGGCACTATTGAAATGGTGGTGGTGATGATTCTCACAACACCCCCCTGAGACAGGCACTATCATTATCCCCATTTTACAGATGAAGGATCCTGGAAGGAATTGTGGCAGAGCAGGTTTGGGGAAGGAGCAGAGCCTTAGGGCCAGGAAGGGAAATGGGGGTGGTAGGGTGGGGCTGAGACTAAAGAAGGGAGCCAGCAAGGGGGCCAAGAGCCAGCTCTCTGTGGTTGAGTTTCGGGCAGCTGGGGCTGGCTTTAGTTTCACTGCCTGGGAACTGACTAATTCCTGTGGGAGCACATCTGTAGTCTATCTCCCCAAACACGAATCCCTGCCCCATCCATTCGTAGCTTGTGCTCTTGATCAGGTTACTGGACCTCTCTGAGCCTCAATTTCCTCATCTTTGAAATGGGGATGGCAAAAGTGACCTGTCTATTTACTGTGTGATTCAGTAAGTTGTCCTCAAAGTCCTCAGAGGGGCATTACTGTGCACTTAATATATTTTATTTTATTTGTTTCTTTTTAACATATATTTAAGTAATCTCTACACCCAACGTGGGACTGAACTCACAACACCCAGATCAACAGGTACATGCTCCGCCAACTGAGCCAGCCAGGTGCCCCGGCACTTAATATATTTTATCTAAGATTTGTGTGAGATGGACCAGAAGAAGCCCCAGTGGAACCAAACTACAACATTTGCAGTTTTCCATTCATGGGTTACACACTCCCATCTCCCAGGTTTTGCTACCGTGGCTCCATATCCCCAAGGCCCCTTCTCCCTTCCATCCCCTCATGCTCAACTCTGACCCAGCTTTAAGGCCCAACTCAAATGGCGGAGTGGCAGGAGCAAAAAGCCTGAAGTCAGACATTTAAGGAAACTCTAGGCTCCTTGGGAACAGGACCCATGCTTTGTTTTCATCTTTCTGCCTTCCTCTCTGAGGGTGCCAGGCCATAGTAGGCCTGTGCTCAGTGATATGGTGATGATAATTCACATTTCCTGAGCACCTCCCAGCATAAAGCACCCAGCTAGGCACTTTATATGCACTATCACCTTGATATTTCCCTATAACACAGGTGCAATTTGGACAGATGAGAAAACTGAGGCTCAAACATGCAGAGAGATTTGACTAAGGGCTGGTTAGAGATGAGACCAGGAACTGAACTCAGACCTCTGGCTCCCAAGGCACTGAGTCATTCTGAATAAAGAGCTTATTATCCGCAGTGTCCCAGGTGAAGGAGGGTACATTCTGCTACTGAATCCAGGGTTCTGCTGCAGACATTGATGAGGGTGGAAAGAGTGTGCCCCACCCAACTAAATAAGTTAGGGATGCCATTTCCCAGACGAGGAAGCCAAGGCATGGGGGACATTAAAGAACTTGCTTAAGGCTACACAGCTGGTAAGAGAGAAAGACCCTATTGCAGACACACCCCAAAACTCTGGAAAAGTCCCCAAACCCAAGCAAACTTCCATTCCAACTGGTGGACCTCATCTCCGGTGCGTCGTCTCCTGAAAAATGCTCAGATTCTCTCTGTTCAAAGCCTTGCTTATCAAAA
Organism: Neofelis nebulosa; assembly: GCF_028018385.1. Taxonomy (NCBI): domain Eukaryota; kingdom Metazoa; phylum Chordata; class Mammalia; order Carnivora; family Felidae; genus Neofelis; species Neofelis nebulosa. The sequence goes on along the minus strand of NC_080783.1, from coordinate 204,890,422 downwards.
TACAAAACCCTTTTTTTAAAAAAAAAAACATTTTATTTATTTTTGAGAGACAGAGCATGAGCAGGGGAGGGGCAGAGAGAGAGGGAGACACAGAATCCGAAGCAGGTTCCAGGCTCTGAACTGTCAGCACAGAGCCCGAAGTGGAGCTCAAACCCACGAACCGTGAGATCATGACTTGAGCCGAAGTTGGACGCTTAACCGACGAAGCCACCCAGGTGCCCCCAAAATACAAAATTCTTGATAGAAGCTTCCTGAAGGTACAGACCTCCTGTTTGAGGGCTCCCCAGTGTGTTACCTGTTCAAATGAACCTAAAATCAAGAGAGAAGCCAAATGGGCACTGTGGGAACGAAGGGAGAAAAATCTCTGCCCATTAGGGAAAGAAAATCAAAACCACAATGAGATTCACACCCACTGGGATGGCTGTGATTGATGAGACTGACAAAAACAAGTGTCCAGGATGTGGAGAAATTGGAACTCTCATACACTGCAGGAGGAATGTAAACTGGAAAAAAAGTTTGCCGGTTCCTCAGAAAGTTGTACAGAGAGTTACCATAAGACGCAGGAATATCACTCCTAGATGTATACCCAAAAGAATTGAAAATGAGTGTTCACAGCAGACTTATTCATAATAACCAAAAAGTAGAAACAACCCAAATGTCCATCAGTGGATGAATGGATACATTTCATGTGTTAGCCGTACAATGGAAAATCATTCGGTCATAAAAGGGGATGATGGACTGATACAGGCTACAACACGGAAACCCTTGAAAACATTACGCTAAGTGGAAGAAACCAGACATGGAAGGCCATCTATTGTATGATTCCACTAATGTGAAATGTCCAGAATAGGTAAATCTATAGTGACAGAAAATAGGGTTGCGTTGCCAGAGGTGGATCAGTTTCGTTTCACAGGTGAGGAAATTATGGCTCAAGAGAAGCTGAAGAGAAGCTGAGTTCCACTCCACCTGCCTATCTGTGTGACTTTGGACCCATGACTTCGCCTCTCTTGGAGCCTTAGTTTTCTCAACTGTAAACCAGAGATAATGATGTGCACTTAAGGTGGCTGGGCAAGCTTGGTAGTTACTCCTTTTCTCTCCTCTCTGGCCTTTGGGTGGAAGCTGGCGAGGTTTAAGGGTTAAGGCTGCCATCTAGAGGTAAACTCAGGCAACTGCCCTAAATCTGCAAGGCTATCTATTCTGGTCAACAAGTCAGCCCCGACCGCCCTCCTCCACACACACACACACTGTGGGCTTGGGGAGGAGAAAAAAGATGTGAAAAACGCAGCCCTGCTGGAAGGCCAGGGCTACCAAATTGGTCGGATTCTTCCCAGATGTCTCCAGACCCTGGAGATGGTTTTCACAGATGTTGGGTCCTGTGAAGGTGGTCCCATGTTGTAGTAGGGCAGTCGGATTCAAGTCCCAATAGAGATGCCCAGACTAGTAGGGTAGGCAAGCGCCACCCACAATTCCTGCAATTACCAATTAATTCTCTCCTCTTCCTGCAGGAACTCTTTAAAATGCACACCTGACCTTGTCACTCTCTAGCTTAATAAGTTCTGGCAAGAAGTTCCCCACCATGGCCTGGCCACCCCTTTGCCCCCAGCCCCTCTGATTTTCAGCCCCCTTCACACAAGGACCTTAGGCTCTGATCGAATGCACTTCTGACTCCCCTCTAACATCCCTGCTTTCCCTGTTTACCTATGTCCTCTCTCTCTTTTTTTTTTTTAATGTTTATTTATTTAGAGAGGGGGGAGGGTCAGAGAGACAGAAAAAACCCCAAGCAGGCTCCGTGCTGTCAGCACAGAGCCCCATATGGGGCTCCAACTCACCCACTCCACTCATGAGCCACCCATGCGGGCTCCAACTCACGAGATCACAACATGAGCTGAAACCAAGAGTCGGACGCTTAACCGACTAAGCCACCCATACGTCTTGTCTCTTCCACCAGGAAAAAAAAAAAGGTCTGCTCTCAGACACAAGTTTCTCAGATACACAAATCATTGAGAATGCTGTGTACCTTGTACACATATGTGATCTCAAACAACATTCAATAACAGTGGGTGTTCTAGAACTCTTCAGATTAACAGAACTGGAACCTGGGACAGCAAAATCAAGGATCCAGATCAATTACCAACACTGAAAAATAAGACTCGGGGTGCCTGGGTGGCTCAGGCAGTTAAGCATCTGACTCTGGACTTCAGCTCAGGTCATGATCTCATGGGTTTGTGGATTTGAGCCCCAGGTGGGGCTCTGCACTGGCAGTGCGGAGCCTGCTTGGAATTCTCTCTCTCTCTCTCTCTCTCTCTCTCTCTCAATCTCAAAATAAATAAATAAACTTTAAAAAACTAAGAAAAGAAGACTCAGAATCCTCTTGAAATAAGTAAGACATCCAGCCTTTGGAGTCCAGGTGATGTTCATATGGGTCTGGGTGGTGATAGCTCCTACCACCCACCCCCATCAGAACTCTGATGCCTGCTCCCCACCTCCTATTAAGAATCTCAAGCTGTCATCATTTCACAGTGTAATTACAGTGGTTCTTCTGTTCTATCCTCTTCTCCAGATTTAAGCTGTTCCTTGTCTTGTCTATCATTACACTCCAGTATCCAGCCCAGCGCCCATCACAGAGCAGAAGTGCGAGAATTGCTTACTGAACTGAACTCAATGAAAGTTTTTTAGAATGGCTGAAGGATCACTCCCAATCTCTTCCCAGGAAAGCTCTGGCCACTGTCAGAATCTCTTTGTGACTCTGCATTAGGGGAACTGGGGACCTTGTGGGGCCAAAGAGGTCATAGGGGCCAGTATTCTCAGGCACCAACTTCTCCTGGCCTTACTCTCCTTGTTTTTTTTTTTTTTAAAGTTTATTTATTTATTTTGAAAAAGAGAGAGCAGGAGGAGGGGCACAGAGGAGAGAGGGAGAACCCCAAGCAGGCTGCACTCTGTCAGCCCAGAGCCCAACGCATGAGATCATGACCTGAGCCGAGATCAAGTCAGACACTTAACTGACTGAGCCACCCAGGCGTCCCCTTACTTTCTAATCCCACTTGCCCCCCACCCTCATGATTGTTCCTCCCCCAACAGGCAGATTAAAAGCAACAATGCTAACAGTAGCAAAGCAAGCACATTCATACCCCATATCCACAAATCCATGTGATCACAACAGCCCTGTGGGGAAGCCACGATTAGCCCCATTTTACGGATGAAAGAACTGAGGCCAGGAGTAGTTCGATGATATGCCTTGAAGGCACAGAGCTTGAGTATGAGGGCCCAGAATTGTATTTATTTACTATGTGCCAGTCACCATTCTGACAGCTTAGAAATCTTAACGCATGTAATCCTCATAACATCCCTATGAACTATGTATTGTTATCACCCCAGCTTTGCAGATGAAGAAAGTGAGGCTCAGAAAGTTTAGGTAATTTGCCCAAGGTCACAGGGCTGGTGATGATGGGGCAGGTTTTGAGCCAGGGTTCATCCACTCTGCCATCTAGCTTTACTTCAGGATTTCCTCAGAAAGCCTTGGCTTCAGTATGTGGAAGTAGGGTAAGAATACCCACTTCACAGGGTAGTTATGAGGATTAGATCTAATATGTGTAGGTGTCTGGATCACAGCAGCTACCCAGGAAGAAGTCATTTTTGTTCCTCCCTGGAGCCTCCACTGACAATTACAGCAACTGGCCACCAGAGGGGAGTCATGTGCTGAGGACCTAAGCCCTTCCCGGGAGGCCCGGTTGACAGTTCAAGGGTTAAGGATTCAGAGTCCCCTTTCCCCCTGTGGGCAACCCTGGGATCAATGATCTATCTCAGCCTGCGCCCGAATCTCACGGAACTGACCTTCCTGCAACAGAAATAAACTTTAGGCCTTAAATGTATCCAAGGCCCCTTTGCTAACACCAGTTCTAGGACTGAGAGGCTGGGACAATGTGTGGGGAGGAGAGCCCAGCTGTGTCCCATTTGGTAGTGGTAGTGGTGGGGGTGGCAATTATCAGCGATGCCCCTTCTGCTGGAGGCTGGGTTCCTGGAGCCACAGCTGCAGGGCGGAGGGTGGCTGGGGGAGCTTTGGAATTGTCTCCCTAGGGGTTTCCATGGTTACAGATTGATGCAGGCAGCACTAGGCTGGGTCCTTTATCTGTATTGTCTCCTGGGGAGACAATGGGCTTTGGGGATGGGGGTACTTGACGCAGATGCTGCTGCAGGCTCTGTGTGCTGTGCTCTAGGAAACCCCTGACCCTGCTGCTGAGGTTGAGAAAACTGGGCATGGGGTCAGCCTTGGAAGTCACTCCTTGCTTTGGGGTACAACACTACCACTGCAGAGACTTGAAGAGGCCGTCTTCCGAGGCCCCCAAACGGCATAAGTGCCTCAAAATATTAAACAAAAACCACACATTCACGAGGCGGCCCTGATCAAATCAGGATTCTGTCTCTTACTGCTGTCTGACTTGGGCGCGTTACTTTACCTGTCCAAATCCCAGCTTACTTGTCTGGAAAGTGGGGACAACATCTGCTTTTTTAAATTACTGGGAGGATGAACCAAGCACAGAGCCTGGTATCGAGAAGGCACTCAAAGGGGGTGCCTGGCTGGCTTAGTCGGTAGAGCATGTGACTCTTGATTTCAGGGTCATGAGTTCAAGCCCCATGTTGGGTGCTGAGTTTACCTGATAAAAATAAATAAAATCTTTTTTTTAATGTTGATTTTTGACAGAGAGAGATACAGAGTGAGAGTGGGGGAGGAGCAGAGAGAGAGGGAGACATAGGCTCTGAAGCAGGCTCCGAGCTGTCAGCACAAAGCCCGCTGCGGGGCTCGAACCCACAAACCGTGAGATCATGACCTGAGCCAAAGTCAGATGTTTAACCGACTGAGCCACCCAGGCACCCCAAATAAAATCTTTAAAGAAAAAAGAAAAGAAGGTACTAGAGAGTACCTGAGCTCTTATAGGCTCCTGGCATGTCTTGGGTCATAGGACTGGCTCTGTGGTCTTAACCGAGGCTCTTTTTGTCTCTTAGCTGCCTCATCTGTGACCTGGGGACTTTGAAAGGTTTATAAAGGATGAAGTGAGATGATGAAGAAAATGCTTAGGGAAATAGAAATCAAACCCCTAACACACAACTCTGCCTTCTAGGACTTAAAAAAAATTTTTTTTAATGTTTATTTCACTTGGGGGGAGGGCAGCAGAGAGAGAGGGAGACACAGAATCTGAAGCAGGCTACAGGACAGCTCAGATCCTGACGCAGGGCTCAAACTCACAAACAGTGAGATCATGACCTGAGCTGAAGCCGGAGGCTTAACCTGCTGAACCACCCAGGCGCCCCTAAATTAAATCTTGGAACACACAACATGCTCATGGGGGGCATGTGGTATTTGGGTGAGTCCAATATTTGGCAGTGTAGCCGATAAGGGAGAATTTCTGAAAGAGGCAAGACTCAGAGGGTTTCAGAATCAGGGAATTATTCCAGAAAGATCTTCCTGTGCCAAAAAGAAACAAAAGCCCAGAGGGGTGAAGGGACTCAGCCCTCTGCTGCCCAGTCATCTTGACCTATCACCATCCTGACCTATCACCATCTTCTCCAAGGGAAAGGTGTGGGGAGGTGGGGAGGAAAGAAGAGGGAAGGCAAGCTGTCATTTGTGGGACACTTTTATATGAGGCAAGTTGCTCAAAAGCCCATTTTGTGGATAAGGAAACTAAAAACTACTATTCTTGTTACCCGACTGGGTTGGCCAAACAATGTATAAGACCCGAGAATGAGATTAATTTATCTGCAGTACAGAAGACAGAACTTGCCCATGGGAAAAGTGAAACAATTCCTTCACCTTTAAATAATCAGCAGAGGGAACCAAAAACTTCTAAATGTCTATCCTTCCTCCTTCCCCTACGATGATGCACTTAGTCTGGGACACGGCACACAGTGGGTGTTCAAGAAATGAAAGTTCTTATCGCTGTCACTGTTATTACTAGATTTATTACTACACATTCAGTGCTGGGGATACAAAGGTTAACAAAACTCCCTCCTGTCTTTGAGGAATTCAGCCTAGTGAGAGGGGAAGGGCAACGAGGGCAGAAAATAATCTCTTCCACTTGTTTGACTTTACAAAGCACTTTTACATACACCACCTCATTAAATTCTCAAAACAACCTGGTGAGGAAGGCATTTTCCCCATTTTAGAGGTAAGGAAACTGAGCCTCAGAAGGCTTCAATGATTTGCCCAGACATTGTAAAATATGAATAAAATGGGAAATAAAATAATGTTTGGCGGGGGGGGAACCTTTGTTGGATTAACAGATGTGTTTAAAACCAATAAAACATATTATGTAAGGCATAGAAACAATGGCCCCATTTTATTGAGGAATATATAAAAGATAGCTTTTACTAAATTTAAAAAACAGCCAAGCTCTCAACAGCTCTCATTTATGGAGCAGCCACTGTGTGCCAGGCTTTCTAGGAGTTTCTCTAATCCTTACAACAATCCTGCAAGGTAGAAACGGTCAGCCCCTTTTCACAGAGGAGACGCCAAGGCTCAGAGAGGTGAAGGTACTTGCTCAGGGTTGCACAGCAAGAGAGGGATAGAGCCAGGACTGGGACCCGGGCTCTAACTCTCAGCTTAAGAGCCGGAGCCTGGACTTGCTCCCAAGTCAGTTTTGCCTACGAGTACGCTCCTGCTGAGAGGTGACCACCCTTTCTTGTCTCACTCCACAAAGCATGATGAGGGGGAGGGAGAGTGCAGGCAGTTCTCCAAGGTAAGAGGGGTGGTTTCAGCCCATTTGGGAAGCAGCATAGTGTAGCACGGCTTTCTCAAAGTGTGTGTGTCTCCACGTGCAGGGGCGTGTGCACATGTGTGACTACGTGTGAAGTTGGCTGGGTCTCAGAAAGGCATGTGATGAAAACCTGCACATCTCTCTGAAATGTCAACGTTACTTAAAAAATTGAGACATTATGACTTCATAAAGCACAGATGGCTATAGAATGCATGAGAAGAGACTTCCCGTGGTCTTTTAAGATAACGAAAGACAACTAGTACTGGGTGGGGGGGGGCTCTTTTTATGTACCAAGCACCAGTCTGAGAGTTCTGTGTGTTAACTGGTTTAATCCTCACAACTGTTGCAGGCACGATCACCCCCGTTTTATAGGTGCAGAAAGATGCGGAAACTAAGGATGAAAGAAGTTAAGTCACCTGATCAAGTTCACGCAGTTCGCCAAGTGGAGCAATGTGGGCACACAGAAGCATTTCAACACCAAGAATTAGAACATCCGCATTATCCGTTGTCAGTTCAATTGAACACTGGCAAAAGGATTTGCAGGTGAGGATGATGAAGAAACAGCTGGCTGCTGCTTGACTTTCTCCTGATGAAATCAGGAAGGCTGCCAGCCCCAAGCCCCTCACCTGTACCGGGTACTCTACCTCTGTTGTCTTAATTCATTCCTACGACCACCCTTTGAAAGAGGCGCTGTTGGGAGTTTTACAGATGAAAAACTAAGGCTCAGGGCGCCTGGCTGTCTCGGTCGGTTAAGCATCCGACTCTTGATCTCTGCTCAGGGCCTGATCCCATGGTTTGTGGGATCGAGCCCCATGTTGGGCTCCGTGTTGACAGCATGGAGTCAGTTCGGGATTCTCTCTCTCCCTTTCTCTCTGACTCTCTTTCTCTCTTGCTCTCTCTTTTTTTTTTAAATTTTCTTAATGCTTATTTATTTTTGAGAGAGAGACGGAGTGTGAGTGGGGAAGGGGCAGAGAGAGGGAGACACAGAATCCAAAGCGGGATCCAGGCTCTGAGCTGTCAGCACGGAGCCTGATGTGGGGCTTGAACTCACGAACCGTGAGATCATGACCTGAGCTGAAGTCGGACACTCAACCGACTGAGCCACCCAGATGCCCCTCTCTTGCTCTCTCTCAAAAGAAATAAATAAACTTTAAAAAAAAAAAAAAAAAAGGGAAAACTGAGGCTCAGAGAGGTGAAGGAGCTTGTCCAATGTGGCACAGCCTGGGAATGGAGGTACTAGACTAGGGGGCTGGAGTCCTGCTTTTAGTCCCGGCTCTACTCCTCAAGACACCTGGCTGTCTTGCTGATCAGATGCTCCTGGGTGCATGTGAAAGGGCTCTGAAGGGCATCTGTGCTGGGCAGGCAGTGCTGAGATGCCGTGATTGGATTATGCCAACAACACTGCCTCCCTGGAAAGATGAGCAAAGAATTATATGAGGAATGTGACAGCCATGCCCAGCTAGCTCTGTGGTTGGGGTCACCCGGGGCCTACCCAGTGCCAGGCACTTTACATATGTCATCTGATTGAATCATCAAAGCGGTCATGTGAGGCTCGGAGAGGATAAGTAACTTACCTGTAAGGGCGCAGCTGATACGTAGCAAGTCAGGATCTCAACCAGCATCTGTCTGATTCCCAGACTCAGAACGTGCGGGAGGGCTCGAGTAGCTGGCTGAGGCCAATTCTGTATGATTCATTGGTTTGTACAGAGTTCTAAAAGAGCTACAGACATCAACGGCACTGGATGTGGAGGCTGTATTGGAGACCTGGGCTCTGACACTTACTCCAGGGTGACCTTTTGCGGGTCCGCTAATATCTGTGGGCCTCGCAGGAGTGAAATAGAGGCAGCCCCTCAAGTCTCCTATTACCATGTAGATGAAAATGCTGTGCACGAGTGAGTGGCCTCTTTTGAACACCTTCTTGCTGCTCTCTTTGTAGAGGGAGTCAAATCTACAGTGGAAAATGCCATTAATGAGATGCGTGACCAACATTTAGGCTCCTTGGGACCCATCTGAATGGAAGCTGGGATCAATCCTTCGTGTATCTGGACCCACAGTAAGACCTGTCAGGGGCCCTGCTGGGGAAGGGATGTGTGTGAGCCAGGGTGTGTGTGTGGTGCGGTAGCATCTGTCTTGATGGTCCTCGAGTCCTCACCTCCTCCTCGCGTGACCTACAGTGGCCTAGTAGCCTGGAATGTCTTGAAACCCTTATTTTTAAACTTTTTTTTTTGTTTTTTTTTTGGTTTAATGCTAAAAAATGGCATGGACTAGAAACAAAACCAGGTTCAAGAAGAACCTGGATCAGTGAGCAGGTGGGGTATTTCCAGGGGGTCCGCCATGCCTTGGTACCCTTATTGCCACACAGCTCACACTTTTAGCCCCAAACCAACTGCCAGCTGGCCAGGGACCACCTCGACTTAGGGTAATGAGTTCCATATGTTTCCACAAGAACCCAGCTAAGCTTTTCCCCAGCAGTTCTTAAAAAGTGTTTCTCTCCCCTCCCCAGCTTCCAACTCATGCTTGGCCACCCTTGTTTCATTTGCTCCTAATGAGAGCAGGAGGGAGGTGGCTGGGTGGCAATGACAACGAGGCAATGCTCCAGCGAACCACCGTCCTTGACTTCACATTTCCAGATCCTCAGGGTGCACGGAGGGACAGGGGTGTGGACCAGCCCCTGACAGTCTCTCTGTAGAAAGCGTGTGAGGCCCTAAGCCTCTCAGGGTCTCAGCTGCCCCATCTCTAAAGTGGGAATGACGGTCTCTGCTCAGGGTAAGCAGATATCACAAAAAGAGCCCTTAGATAGGCAGGTAGGAGGCTTGGGTCTGAGTCCTGTCTTGACTAGCAACTTTCTGTGTGTCGCTGAGCAGGTTCCTTCTCCTCTCTGGGCCACATTTGTGACCCATAAGAGCCCTTCTATCCATGACAAGCTTTAGATTTACGAGCAAATGACAAAAGGTGCAGGGAAGAACATCAACTTACCTGCAGACCAAGGTGGCTCCAGGGTGGGGTTCGCCGGAAGCCTATGGCCTCCCTACCTTGGCCAGTGTTACTACCCCCCTGGGCTCCCTTTGACCATGGTCTGGCCCCGTGAGGGCTCTGCCTCCTACACCTGGCACCAAGCGGAGCGGGGTGGTGGTGTTGAGGAGAAGGAGGGTCCCCAGATGGAAAGTCAGTTCTACAGCTTGGGTGGTTTAGGGGGGAGACTACCCACAGTCAGCCCCCAGCTCTGGAGGAGTATGAATCTGAGTTCAAACGGTTACAGCACCACCACCACCCCACCCCCTTTATCTGACTTGTCAAAGGCAATCCTCAAATCCTTTCCTAAGAAACCCACAGCCCTGATCTGGACTGTCCACCTACCCGACCCATAGACTGACTCACTAACCTCGACCACCGATGCCACTCAGACTGACCTTCCCACCATGTCTATTAACCCAGGCTCTGGGTTTATCGGCCAGCACGTTTATCCGCAAACCCTGCCGCAGTCTGGCAGAATTCCAACGCTGGCCACACTCTGACTCGTTACCCTACTTTCAGACTCACCCCGGATTTGGGCCCCAAGGAGACCCCTTGACCTTGACACTGACTGACCCTTAACAGGAGAAATAACCAGAGAACAATTCAATGCTAAATTGTGGGTGAAACAGGACATCAGCGAGGAGAGTGGGGCGGGATGGGGAGGGAGACGGGGGGGCGGAGGACAGAGGCTTCCCGGAGAACCCCGGTGGGCCTGGGGCCACACTCGGAAGGTCGGACTGGCCTTGTGCGGGGCACGTCGCAGGCGCTCGAGGAATGCGAGTAGCCTGAAAGAATGAAGGAAGGAAGGAACGGGGTGCGATCCAGGGCGGCCGCCCGGCCAGGGCAAAACTGCCTAGGCAGGAAGCGGGGTGGGGGCACGCTGAGGCTGCGGCGGCCCGAGCGCAGCTGGGGGCAGCGGGAGAGCAGTCGGGTCAGCGACTCCGCTGGGTGGGGGGCCCCCCCCAGGCCGGGAGGCTGGGAACTGGGAGGCCGCGCTGCTGGCAGAGCGGCGGGGGCGCCGCGAGGCTCCGGATGGGCTGGGAGCCCCGCCCGCAGGCTGCGGAGGGAGCCGGAGCCAGAGCGGAGCCAGAGCTCAGACATCCGGGCGCCAGTGAACACCTGCGAGCGGCCCCCAGGGCCCGCGGGGGGAGCGCGGGTCGCCGGGCCGGGGGCGGGGCGAGGGGCGGGGCCGGCTCTCCTCCGCCCTGCGGGGCTCCGGGCCACGTGGGCCGAGGCTCCACCCCCGCCCGGGCTCCGAGCCGCGGCGGGTGGAAAGCGGCTGCCCGGCTGCAGGGTGGGGAGCGCGGGCCGAGGGGAGCCGAGAAGCAGTTCTGCGGGAAAGAGAGCGACAGGAGGCTTTAGAGTGTAGCCTGGGGAATGAAGAGTGGTGGCCGTGAGAGGTGATGAGGCCGGGAAAACAGATAATTGAAGGTTGTCGGGTGCATCCGCAGCTGGGGAGAGCTATCACTGGCCTCCTCCAAAGGGCATCATCTCCGGTGTCACGGGCATGAATTTGAATCCCTGCTTCAAGAGCTGGGTGGCCTCGGGCAAGTTACTTCGCGTGTTCTGAGCCTGTTTTGTTACTCTCGTTTTGTTTTTTATTTACAAAGTACAAATGTCTCCCAAATGGCCCTATTTCAGAGCTGATGCGATAATGGACGTAAGAGGCGGAGTTTTACCGACCCTTGTGTTTCAGAGAGCCTGACATATGCTTCATGTATGTTCCCTTTCATCTGAATTCCAAACCTGTAAGGGAAGGACCGTCACCCCCTTTCACAAAGGAGGGAGAGACCCGAGGTGGCCCTGGGTCGTTCCTTCAGCAAGCACCCACTGGGGACTGAACTAGTACCCGGCACAGGGAATGGAGAGGGAGAAGAACTGGCCTGGAGTCGACGTGAAGACGTGGGTTTTGAAGCTACGCGGACTTGGGCTTCCTAATCCTTGCTGTGCCACTTCTTTGTGGTGTGACCGGCATCCAGTTCCTCAGCCCCAATGAATCGGTTTCTTCTGTAAAATGGGGATAATGATACCCACTTTGCTGGGTTGTGGTGAGGATTAGAAGAAAAGAAGATAAAATAGAGCCTGGCATCTGGCAGGCGCTCAATAGGTGATTATGACAGAAGACACTATCCTCTCTCTCAGACTTTTCCGACCTGAGGCCAAATTGCTTTCACTCTCTAATGACTAATGAATTGGCAGCCTGGTTTCAGCTTTTGTCCCGGCCACCTGAACAGCTCAGTCTCAGCAGAACTGACAGGCAATTTCCTTGGAATTAGCTTAATAATACCTTGTAGGTGTGTGATGCATTTCAAAGAACTTTCCCACCATTATCTTCTGTCCAGGGAGGGAGAGTTCGAGAGCTGCCAGCTGCTGGGCAAAGGAGGAGAGAGGCTTGGAGAGGTGAAGCGGCTTGCTCAAGGTCACCTGGCAGATGAGCCAATCGGCTCCTTCCAGCCTTCTCCAGTCCCACCGCTTCTGAGTGAGCAGGAAGCAGCATGCTGTGGCAGAAAGGGTAGAAGCTCCGTGCCTGGCTTTACTGCAGTTCACGGTCTAATGTAGAGCCAGGGGCCTCCGAATAGTATGCTCAGGATCAGCAATTAGTTAAGATGTGGAACCTGAAGGTCAAAGAGAGGCAGTCTAGCTTGCAGTTGTATAGCTAGCATGTGACAGAGTCAGGATCTGCACCCGTGTGTCTGTCTCCAGAGCCAGCAAAGCACACCCAACAATCCAAACCAAGGTGGACCCAACCTGGGTCTACCTGGTTTGAGCAAGAGTTCCACGCATGGGGACTGAGGACTTCCCAGGGGACTGGAGGTCTGCTATTACTCTTCAAAGGTGTGTGCATGTATTTTCTGAAGAGTGTTCATACCTGCCATCGGATCATCAGAAGAAACCAGGAAACAGGAACGGCTGGTCAGCCGGTTAGCAAAGACAGAAGTTCCCCCCCTCGCCCCCCTGTACATGCCCCTGTTCACCCCTGAAAGCTCACCAAGGTTAAGGCATGAAGGGTGATGACGTGACCTGTTTGTTATGAAATATTGAAGTAACTCATGCCAGGGGCCAACACAGATGAGATCATATCATAAACAGGAATCTAGTGAGGCCAGGAGCCTGGTGGAGCCCACCTGGGGAGCTGCCAGGTGGGGGGCAAAAGGGGATGGTGTGGGTTTGGGGGGGGGGTCTTGTCTTCTGCCCTCCTCTCAGACCTGGACCTATGGGATGGCCACTCTCAGGCTCTGTCCCTGTCCCCTACAACTATCGTCCCTGTAGTTAGGTTAAAGTCCCATCGCTTTCTCTCAAGGGGCTCTGAGAACCTGACTCAGACCCATTATCTACTGAGCCTCAGTTTCTCCATTTCTGAAAAAGGGATAAAGATGCTTTACAGAGTAGACTCCCAATGGAGGTGTTATAGGAAGGAAATACCGGAAGGAATGGAGGCGGTAAGGCAGCTTCTTCAAATTCCCAGTCTAGTCTCAGAGCCCTCAACGACCAACTAGTTGGTACTAGTATTTCCAACGAGCACCCAAATCATTCTGATCAGAGTGGCTAGGGATTTGAGGGACGAGAAAAACCCCTCTCCTACTTTTTCCAAATTTGAAAGCCCAAGGGGAAGCCAAACCAGAGAGCATGAGGAGGGAAATGAAACCAGGCCCCCATGTGCTTATTCATCTCTGAAATGGGTCTATCAACCACCACCCGTCTGGGCACCAGGTGAGACTACTCTTCCACATCCCCTGCTAGAAAGACCTCATGAATCATTAATGACATTGAAGAAGACGACCATCTGGTAATGCAGCAAAGAGCTCAAGGGACCTAAGGACTGGGGCTCAGGAAACCTAATTTCTATCCTGAGCTCCCAACCTGCTGGGTGAGCTTGTGCTAGTCACTTCCCCTCACATCTTCCCTCATCTGTAAAATGAGGGGACAAGGGCCAGGATCTTCTCTGCCCCCAAACCTCAATGGATGTGGAGCTCCCATCATGAGCCTTTTCCACTCGCCCCCTCTCCCCACACTCCAGTCTTAGCTGGCATTTTCCCATCCCCCTTAAATAAGCAAGTTTGCTTTTTCCCCAAGGTCCAAGAAGGACATGTATTTCCCCTAAATTCAGTCTTCGCAGAGTGTTAGCAACTTAAGGAACCAAACTATATACTCAAGTGTTTAAAAACCGTTTATTATGCAAAATGTTAACTTTTATAAAAAGTTTAATAATATACATTGCATGGTTACAGAAAGTCACCTTCCTGCAAAAAAGGTACAAAAGCTATATACTCTATTATAGAGTTCATAATCAGGGCAACAGAGCCTTTCTCCAAGGAGACCAGAAGACCAGCTCTACTGCTGCCTTGGCAGAGTTTGGAGAGCAGCCACTCCCCCCCCCCACCCCCCACCTCCACACTCTGAAAGACAGTCTTTAAAACCTGGGGGTGGGGTGGGGGCTGGGTGACGTTGCCCAGCTGGTGCCCAGAGCTAGCTCTGGCCCTTTAGGCCACCCAAGTTCACAGTCCTTCGCTCCCGGGCGCCAGGTCCAGCCTCGAGGCAGGGGTTCGGGGAAGTCAAGTGGGCAGGGCGAGGTTGGGGCCCATCCATGCCCTCGGGCTTCCGGCCGTAGAGGGTCCCGGGGTCCCAGGCGGAACGGGCGCCAGCACCTGCGTTCTGGGCTGGGGAGGAAAGAAGACCAGGGAGCCATCAGTTTCCGCCGAGCGCGCCGAGGCGGGGGCCGTCCGCAGACTGCCCGGCGCCAGGGAGGAAACTTGGTCTCTACCTCCAGCTGATAACTCCGCGCCCCACGCTGCCCCCACCCAGTTGGCGCCAAAGGACCACAGGCGGAGCTCGCAACCACCCCGCCCTCTTGGAATTGACACCAGTTGGACAAGGGCTGAAAGACACAGCTTCCTTTACCAAACCCCAAACAGAACGGCTATTTTATTTACCTGCGCCTACTTTCTCGTGTCTTTTGGCCACTGGGGGAGGGCAGGGGCAAAGTGCGTTGAAGGTTGAAACGCACACTGGATGGGAATTGGTTCCGTCATTCATTTGATGTGACCGCGGGTAAGTCACTAGCCCCTCTCTCGCCTCGTTTTCCCTACGCTGAGGAGGCCCCAATCCCTTGGCAGGCCTACCAATTCCATGATTTGTCGTTTAAGCACCGCCCCACCTCCAGCCCCTGGAGAAGGCGGCGGATACTCACTCACCTGGAGGCGCCAGGACTGCCAGGTCAGTGGCAGAAGCTCCTCTTGTCGTTGGAAATCACAAGTTCCGGAGCGAGCTCGGCTGTCTGGGAGAAAGAAAAGAGGGGAAAGTTATGCATGGTATTTGGGAACGCTCGGGGCCGGGGGGGGGGGGGGGGGGGGGTCTCAGCAGCATCCGGGCTCTGGAGCTCAGCCCCGCCCCGGCTCCCGCGCACGCCCCCACACACCTGGATGGGAAGATGCGGGCCGTCTGGGGGTCCCGGGGCGGGCTCGGCCAGAACCACCTGCAGGTCCAGAATGTAGTCGATGACGCGCTGCAGGATTTCCACCTGGCTAAGCTGAGTGCCTCGCGGTACTCCGGGTACTAGTTCTCGCAGGCGCGAGTAGCAATGATTCATGTCGTCCAACAGGCTCAGCGGCTCCTCGGCTGCCGGACCCTTGCCGCGGCCCCGCGCGATGGCCAGGCTGCGTTCAGACAGGCAGCACACCGCCTCGTAGCAGCCGCGCACCGGGCTCAGCGCCTTCATATTGAGGAATGAGACCGGAGGTGCCGAAAGGACCCAGAAAGCCAACGGACCCCTAAGGCAGCTGGCAACGCGCGCACGCTCGCAGCGGCCCGTACTTATAGAGCCCGCCTCGAAGGCACGCCCCCTTATGCAAAACGTGACCCTCGGCCCCGCCTCCGCCAGCCCTGGGCGTTCACAACCCGGTTAAATTGCAAACAGGCTTCCTCAGGCTGGTCTGACGCCGAATACCGCGGAGCCGCGGATTCAAAGAATGAGGAAGCGCTGATACTGGGGAGAGGCAGGCCTCTTTGCCAGCAAGGATTTTAAAAATCACTTAAAACTATTAACTTTAAGAATTTGCCTTTTCCTGGCAGCGCCCCAGATCTTTGAGTTCCCTGCCCCCTGCCAGTCCACCCACAGCCCAACACTGGTTCGAACCCACAGCTCCTCTGAGGTCATAAATCCCTGAACAGCAAAGAAGCTTTTTTTTTTTTTTAAAGCAAAGGATTTTTCAAGGGAAACTTGTAAGGAATTAGTGCCGCCTTGTTCCCCAATTTGCTGTTCGTCTGACCTCCAGACTCACTGGCGTCAGGAATTATCTTGTGACCAGAGGGGAAAAAAATTAATTGCGGTGAAGCTGAGGTTACAATGAAGAAAACAGATTTGGGCTAGGCGCTGAGATTGCAGAAGGAGGAGGGGAAGGGGGTTTGAGCAAAGAACACTATTTGAGCAACAGGGGAAAAGAAAAAAAAAGAAAAGGAGAAAGCAGGCTGAATCCGTGATTTTTGCATGGAGAAAGAAAGGAGGTCCCACCCTCTGGCCCTATGCATTCCATAAGGAGCCAAATATATGCCCAATTGTGTTTTGGAAGTGAGTTTGATTGGACTTTTGGACTGGATTTTAAATATGGGCCTACAGACAGGATAGTTTCTTCATTAGTCTTTTTAGGAGTCCCACATTGGGTCAGCGAATCTCTTAATTCTTGCTTTGCTCTTTCCACACACCTCTATGCAGAAAACAATAGTTTGGTAATTTCATCACTCTATTGTCTGTCCCTTTCTGCAATGGAAGGGTAGGCCACCTGGACTTGATTATTCTTAGCCTTGCTGAAAGAGCTCCAGCTCTATCTGAGAGCCCAGGAAAGAGCTAAGCTCTGTATTGCAACAGGACATTGCACTCAAGTATTCTCTGCTTGTTTTCTTGTAACTTCCCAGAACTTTGGGGAATTTGCAGCCTCAAAGTGCTGGTTTTCATCTTGGAACTGACCAGGTGGGATCCCCCAATGGTTGTTTCCTAAATCAATCAGTTGGTAAATATTTATGGAGTCCCCTCACATAAAACAGTGACTCCTGCTCTCAAGAATCTCACAATTTGGGGAGACAAGATTAACACAGGAAACAATTAAGAGTTCTATAGTATGTGGCACTGATTAACAGGACAATGGGAGCGCAGAGCTAAGAGAGTCTCAAAATAGTCATAGTATAAAGGACACTGGAATCAACATCCCAGCCTTGCCAATAATTTGCCACACACTCCTGAACAAGCCTAGGTACCCTGGCCTTGGTTGCCTTGGGAATAATATGGGGAGGTGGTGTCAAATTATTATTTTAAATCCTTCCCAATACCAGGAATCTAAGGCTTTATGAAATTTGGACAAGCAGGTGTGGGACGGTAAAAGGCCCAGAGAGGGGCTATAAAACATGTCCAATGTCACGCCATAGCTAATGGCAGAGCTAACCCTGAAGTACCATTGTTTGCCATCATACCATAGGGCTCTGTTCCAAGAAAGGGGTCTTCTAAAGATTTCTTCTAGAATATTAATGGTTTTAAGTTTCTCATACTCTAGCACAAGAAGGAGGAAGAAAACAACTTGGGAGTACACAAGTCAGTCTAGAACTACAGACATCAAAAGAAGAGAATTCCAACTGTTTGGTCATGGGAAGGGAAAATGGTGGCTATGCCGACTCCTGAGCGACCAAATAGAAAACCTTTTCTTTTTCTATCATGCAGACTTCCGTGGTTTGTGCAAAATGGTCAAATCTGGGGGGGGGGGGGGGGGGGGGGGCGGGTTCTGGAAAAATTATGGCCTTTGGGGCCAGGCAGATTTATGTTCAAATCTCTTCTCTTTTACTAATGATGTTGTAGTAAGTCAACTCTCTGTGTCTCAATCCCCCAATTTATAAAATGAAGCTAATTAGACCTACCTCATTTATTCAACAAATACTTATTGCATGCCTCTGCTCTGCAAGGCACCTGACATGCTCCCTCCACCAGATCTGTTACTCTCCTTGGTGCCTGGGGACACGGCATGGGGCCAGGTGTGTGGTAGGTGCTCCGTCCACAGGTCCACACAGGTTCTCTTCACTCCTTTCCCCTCCTCTGTTACTACCACTGATGCCTCAGGCTTGTGTAGCTGTTTGCAAAGCACCTTCACATTTATTATTTCCCCAGATGCTTTCAGGCTGAAATACCCATGGGCTGTGTGACACAAGGCAGGAGAAGGATGCAGTGGGATTAGCAAGCAGCATTGTGGCTTGGCCATGCCAACACCTTGCAATGTGGCCTTGGACGAATTTCCTTCCTTTCTGAGCCGAATTTTCTGCAAAATGCCGGGGGCGGGGGGGGGGGGGCGGCCAGGGGGGCGGGGTGGAGAGCAAACGACCTCTGAGGGTCTTCTCCAATCTAAGATTCTAATTCTGAAAGAAGCAGGGTACCGTTGGGAATCCTGAATAAAGTTTGAACCCTAGCGACTTCTTTTTCCAACAGCGAACCGGAGGGCTAGCTCAGGCCTTCTGCAGCTAGTTTAGTGGTGGCGGGGCCTCAGCCTCTTATTCCAAATGCCTCTGAACTTTCTGTTCCCAGTTCTGCTCCTTTTACCAGCTTTTTCCCCCCTCTTGCATTTTTTATTTTTATGAAAGGATGTCATTAAGGCTTTTGTCTGCGCTGTTTTTGTTTCAGAACTTTTCTCACAATCCTATTTTTTGTTGAGGAATCCGCTCCTTTGCCCAGCTGTGGGTCCCGGTCCCACAGCTGTGTTGATCTAAGACTCAGCCCCAGACAGCCTGGCGCCAGGGTGGGACGTCATGCGTTCACACAGGGATGCGTGTCCCAGGCAACCTTTCCTCGGGCAGTCACCGGTCGGCGACTGCCGCCCCCACCAATGAGCGCCCGACACCCGAGAAAGGGGCGGGGTCTGCGCCGCCCGGACAGGCGAGCGGCTTGTCAATTGCAGATGCTGGGAACTTGATAACGTTCCTTGAATTGGGGCCCTTTAAAGTCTTTTTTTCCCCTCCCTCCTTTAGTCCTTTCTTTTCTTCCTTTTGTTTATCCTTTCTTTCCACATTCTTCCTTGATCTATATAAGTATATAGTTTTTCTTTGTCGTCTCCTTCTTCCTTTTTAAACTATCTCCTCCCAGTGTCAGGAATCATTTTGTAAGCATTTCCAGGAACTGAATCTTCCTTTGCCAAAATTGAAAGAAAGAAAAAAAAAAAGAAGAAGAAGAAGGAGAAAAGAAAAAAAAAATTCAGTGTTGTGTTCTCTGTTTTTTGAAGAGTTGGCAGAACTATTAAGTTATACTGTTTTGTCTCTAAAATTTTAAAAAATGGTGGGGGGTCTCTGAGCTGTTGCTTTCAAAGCCAAAGTAATGATGATGAGAACCGCAGATGTCTTTTTGCCTAAACTGAGTTTCTATCTATTTATCTACCTATCTATTTTTTCCAGTTGTGTTCCAAAGTGGGAATCAAGGGAACCTCAGAAGCTTGCCCAAGGTTACTGGGGATGTCAGCCGTGAACCTGGGGCCAGGACCCTGGCCTCCCCCTCACTGGACTCCCTGTCCACTCTCTCCCTTCTCATTAGCATTAGGGTGGCCTGCTGTGGTCTCAGAACATCCCCAGATGCTGCATTTCCTAATAGGTACTGGTTTGCTCCTAAAGTGCCTGTAACTGTGTGCTCAGGACTTTCCAGCCACACACATAGAACATGTTCCAAAAAAAAACAAAAACAAAAACAGAAAACATGCTCCTTCTCCCATTAGCAAGGCTAGACCTCAAAGTGCTGCTTGAAACTCCTATGATACAAGGAAAGCACAGGCAATTCAGAACCAAGACCAGGCTCAAATTCCTGTAGGGACTGCCTCCCCTCACTCTGCCTCAGTTGTCACCTCCGTACAATGGGAAGGAAAATAATATCCACCTACCTCACAGCTGGGAGGATGAAAGGGGAGGAGGGATGGAAAGCGCTGTGGGAACCAATTAGTTGTTTTTCTGTGCCACGATAGCCCCTGGTGTGTGGAATGGGTGGTGCCAGGTGAGTTTAATGGCTCCTGCTGAGACTGTTGTCAGGAATGTGGGTAATACTGAGAAGGGGAATGTGGGAAGCCTGGGGATCTAAGGCATGAGTCCTTATAGGGGTGAGGATTCCAGGGGCCTCCAAGATAGGCTACGCGATAGTTCAGAAGTAATTGGTGCTATATCATCATCCTCCACTGAATCTTAACTGTGTGCCTACTCATACCTTATCTCATAGACACATTTTATGGCCAAGGAAACTGAGGCTCAGAGAGGTTAACATACTTGCCCAAGGTCACATAGCCAGGAAGTGGCAGATCCAAGATTTGCACCCATGTCTGCCTGTGTCAAAGCTTCTGTCCTTCTGTGCCTATGCTTTTCCTTCTGCCCCTTCAGGGGACCTTTTCGGAACATAGCTGGACCTGACAGTATTTTATTCTACAGGATAGAGAAAAGCAAGAGGGGGTGGTGCATATGATAGGAAGACAGACCCTAAGGTATTGGGGACATTAAGGGAAAGCCTTTGTTTTCTTTTTTAAAAAAGTACTTTTTTTTTTTCATGTTTATTTTTGAGAGGGAGAGCAAGCATGGGAGAGGGGCAGAGAGAGGGGTATCCAAAGCAGGCTCGGCACCGACAGCAGCCAACCCAATGCAGGGCTCAAACTCATGAACCATTAGATTATGACCTGAGCTGAAGTCAGAAGCTTGACTGACTGAGCCACCCAGGCGCCCCAAGAGAAAACCTTTGTTTTCTAACAGAAAGACTCAGCATTGGAAATTTCTTGGAAATTTGGAGCTTTCTTTCCCCCCCAAAAAACCCCTTTCCTGTCCATACTTTAAGGGATGTTTATACTTTTTTGAAAATCTTTTTTCATGTTTATTAATTTTGAGCTGGGGGAGGGGCAGAGAGGGAGAGAATCCCAAGCAGGCTCCATACGGCCAGCGCAGAGCCTAATGTGGGGCTCAGTTCCACAAATCGTAAGATCATGACCTGAACCGAAATCAAGAACCAGACACTTGGCTGACTGAGTCACCCAGGCACCCCAACAGACATCTATTCTTAAAGTGCAGAATGACTACTCCTGTTTTTTTTTTTTAATGTTTATTTTTATTTTTGAGAGAGAGAGAGAGAGAGAGTGGGAGAAGGGCAGAGAGAGAGGAAGACATAGAATCCAAAGCAGGCTCCAGGCTCTGGGCTGTCAGCACAGGCACACAGGCACCCCACTACTCCTGTTTTTAAGAATCAGCTTTGGGGGCGCCTGGGTGGCTTAGTCGGTTAAGCATCCGACTTCCACTCAGGTCATGATCTCAAGGTTCGTGGATTCGAGCCCCATGTCGGACTCTGTGCTGACAGCCCAGAGCCTGGAGCCTGCTTCAGATTCTGTGTCTCCCTCTCTCTCTCTGCTCCTCCCCCAATAGCACTCTGTCTCTGCCTCTGTCTCTCTCTCTCTCTCTCAAAAATAAAAATAAACATTAAAAAAAAATTAAAGAGTCAGATTTGGAATTGAATTTCCTCCCTTTCTCCTTCTTCCAACCCAAATCCAGCCTGGCTTGGTACAGCCATACCACCCAGAAGTTAACTAACCCCTTGTTTCAACAGGTAGGCAGTGGCCATGAGATGTCCAGGATCTGGCTTGGCATCTGGGGTGGAGGGGTGGACACCCACAGCGAAGCAGGTACGGAGTTTATTTTCTGAGCACCTATCCTTTGTTGGGTGCTTTATAAACTCTATCTTACACAATCTCTTCTAGAGGCTTTGGGGGATAGGTACTATTATGACAAAGATACTGAAGTTCAAAGAGATTTGTCACACAGCTGGTAGGAAATAGAACTCCACCAATCGAGATTTGAATCCGGTCCTGTGGTTCAAAAATTGATACACACAAGTATGGAGACACACATTCAAACTTCACACAGTGTGCAGACACAAAGGACTGGTTCCCTTGCCCTAGCATTTCTAGACTAATGAGTATGGCCAGCAATAACCTATCAAGCAGGGACAGTTTGGAACTTTTAGAGTTTGGAAAGCATCAGTAGGTTATGTGGAAGTTCAACTGTGACTTAAATAACAACAAAAGGAAATGAACATATTGCCGAGGTTTTACTAGTTCCAAAGCACTTTCATTCAGGATTTCATTGAACCCACCACCATCCCAACCACCATAGGAGGCATATAGCTCACCTGCTTTGTAGCCAGTGGAATCTGTCTCTCTGTTTTCAGTAGACCTCAGAGTGCCTGGCACAGAATGGGCACTTAGTAAACATGTACTGAATTAAGTTCCACCTCAGTCATCACTTTGGGGAGACCATCTGGGGGTGGGGGGGATTTAAAACTTAGATGCAAGTTATACTGAATGACTCTGATTCTGTGACTCTCAGGTCTTTGCTGCAGACAGATGCTGACTGTTGTATTTGGGCTCCTACTAACAAGGGGTCAGAAAAGTCTTTAGAAAGATGAAGTCCAAAGGAAGAAAAAATATGGCAAAAAAAAAAAAAAAAAAGAAAGGCCTTGAAAAGCAATGTTCACCCGGCCCGGATATTGTCTTGGGTTGGCCTAGGTCCCAGCCACAGTTCAAAGGTTTTGAGGACAGGTACTGAGGTCTCGGTCAGGGGAATAAAGGTGACCCTGCCGGAGAGGAAGGGGGTCCCCTATCCCCAACCAGGCCAGAGCTCTGCAGTGAGCTGGAAATGCAGGGGTGTCCGAAAGCACAGGTAGGAGCTACTCATGAGTGTAATCATCACAGGGGGCTAAGCACCAGCAGCCTTTGATTTTTATTTTTTATTATTATTATTATTTTTTTTTAATTAATTAATTTATTTATTTATTTATTTTTGGGACAGAGAGAGACAGAGCATGAACGGGGGAGGGGCAGAGAGAGAGGGAGACACAGAATCGGAAGCAGGCTCCAGGCTCCGAGCCATCGGCCCAGAGCCTGACGCGGGGCTCGAACTCACGGACCGCGAGATCGTGACCTGGCTGAAGTCGGACGCTCAACCGACTGCGCCACCCAGGCGCCCCTTATTATTTTTTTTTAATTTTTTAACGTTTATTTATTACTGAGAGACAGAGAGACGCAAAGTGTGAGCAGGGAGGGGCAGAGAGAGGGGGAGACACAGAATCGGAAGCAGGCTCCAGGCTCTGAGCTGTCAGCACAGAGCCCGACATGGGGCTTGAACCCACAAACCATGAGATCATGACCTGAGCTGAACTTGGTTGCCCAACCAACTGAGCCACCCAGGCGCCCCAACCAGCAGCCTTTTAAAGGACAGCTTTTGATGAGTGCCAACAATGAGCCAGGCATCTTACATGTATTTTCTCTCTCTCAATCCTATCGTTTGAAGCTCAGAGAGGTGATGTGACTTGCCCAAGGTCACACAGCTGTTGGGTGGCAGAGCAGGGCAGCCTGAGTCCAGAGCTTGCGCTCTGAAGCATGCGCCAGGCTTATCAACTGGAGGGAGAAAGGAAGCAAATGCTGGAGAATGGGGACTACCTTAAGGAGGAATTGAGGATGGAAAGGGAAGGAAATTCACAGACCCTCATGATGTCAGGCAGCTTACATGTGTGTACGTCTCTGAGTAAGTGGGTGCTTCTCTGAACGTGTGTGTTCCTCCCTTGAGTGTGTGTCGTTGGCCCTTCTCAGGGTTTTGGGACCCTCCTTGCGGGTTGCGAGTGAGGGTGGGGGTGTCTCCCCGAGTGCCCGTGGTCCCCTGCCTAGTATATGAGCTTCTCTGGGCGTGCTGCCTTCTCCCTAATGTGCCTCCTCAGGATGTGTCCATCTTCCCTCAATCTTGGGGCCAGGTGCAAACAGGGCCAAGAGGACAATGAGCCTGCACGCCCGGGTGGCCTTTTCCTCCACTCCCTCACCCACTGTGACCCTCCCCCTCCGCCTTCACCCCGAGCCCTGGCTGCCCCCATTCTGGCCCTGTCCCGACCTTGGCCCTCCTTGCCAGCGCCCGGGTGCCCCACCTCGGCCCCGCCTGACCCTCCGGGCCCTCCCTGCCCGCGCCCCTGTGGCCCCCACCCCGGCCCTCCCCGCCTGCTCCCCGGGGCCCTGCGGCTCCCACCCCGGGCCCTCCCCGCCCGCGCCCCGCGCCCCGCGCCCCCACCCCCGGCGGCCCCAGGCGCGCAGCTGCGGGACACACAATCGCCGGCGCCCCCTCCCCACCCCCCGCGCAGCCCCTCGCCCAACAAAAGCGGCTTTCTTTCCCCACAACAGATTAAAGACCAGGAGGGGGTGAAAAATAGCTTCTCCAGTCCTGGCGGGGGAGGGGCGCGGGAAAAGCTGGGCTTTGGGGACTCTTTGATGGCGAGCGTGTGGGAAACCCGGAGGAATGTGGCTGCTGGGACCGGCGCAGCGGGGCGAGGCTCGCGGAGAAGGGGCTGTCCCCCCACCCCGGACCCCCGCGACCCTCGCGTCCCCCACGCCCCGCACCGCCAGCGCCCCCAGGGACCCTCGCATCCCCCGCGCCCCAGCGCGACAAGCCCTCGCTCTCTGTGTCTCGGCTTTTCTCTCCCTTCGCGTTTCTGCCCATTAGATGGATCCCTCAGTCACTTTCCTCAAGTTCTAATTTCTAGGTCTTTTCCCTGTTTTCCTTTCTTCTAATTTTCCTTTTCGCGAATCCCCTTTTCTCCTCCACCTCTTTCTTCTCATTTCTACTCTCTTCGTCTCTTACTCCATGTCTTTCTTTATCTTGATTTAAACATTCATCCTGTATCTCCTCTCTTTGTCGCCCGACACACTTTCTGTGTCTCTTTGTGTCCGTGTCTCTATTTCTTGGTGGCTTCTTCTCTGTGCCTCTGACCATGGCTCTCCTGGGTTGGCTCAGAAGGACTACGGTGCTGGGTTTAGCACAGTCTCCTGCCTGTTTGGAGAGGGCTGGGAAGAGGGAACCCGGGATGTGGGCAGTTTGTTTAAACATTCCTCTCCCTACACACATATGAGTGTGCAGAAGGGAGCTGACAAGGGGAAGCCTGGGGGAGCCCGGAGAGCCGGCAGAGAGGAGACTTGGGGAGGCCTGGCCTGGTAGGCCAGGGTTCAGTAGAAACAGGGGCTCTTGGAGGCCTCCAGGGGTTCAGCATTATTTTCCGCCCCGTTTAGTTCAGTCCCTGAAAGGAATTCCTGGCCCAGGACCGGATGGTGGCCTTGGGACCCTGGTGGGAAATGGGTTGGGTCTCCTGGCCCCCTCCACTATAGTCCTTGGGATGGGCCTAGGGGAAGGAGGAGGAGACTGATTCAAGACAAAGGGCTTCCAAGTAGCTGGGGGCAGAGACCGTCCTTGCGAAGATGGGGACGTAGATCCAGGGAAGCTCAGCCTAGAATCTTGGAAACCCAGCTTTTGCACTTGGCTCTGCCACTAATTGACAACCCTGAGCAGATCCTTTCTCATCCTTGGGCATCAGTCTACCCACCTGCAAAATGAGGTATTTGTTTAGATCAGTGGCCCTCAGCCTTTCATTCTGCCCACAGATCCCCAGATCCAATTTATTCCAAATGCATTGCTTATATTAATTAATCTGCTGTCTCAATTTGTATTTATGAAAGACAAGCATTCAGAGTTTCTGATTAGCATGATTCATTACCATGCAGAGCTGTTCTAATTCCAGCCGAAGACACCCCAGGGAGACCCCCAAAGCCCTTGGTGCTTTAGTAGTCTGTGCAGCAAAATCCCGCGGAAGACTATCCGCTTTGGAGTCAGACAGCTTGGGTTTGAATACTGAATCTGCTAGTGTCCAGCTGTGTGACCTTGGGGAGGTCACACCCTCCCTCTGCTTCCTTATCTGTAAAAAGGAGATATTCATAATATCTACCCCACAGGATCGTGCTGAGCATTACATCAGATAACACATAGAAAAATTAGGAAATAGGTGCTCAATAAATAGCAACTGTTAGGAGGTTGATGCTCTACACCAATGCTGTCCAAAAAAACTATGACACAGGGGCGCCTGGGTGGCGCAGTCGGTTAAGCGTCCGACTTCAGCCAGGTCACGATCTCGCGGTCCGTGAGTTCGAGCCCCGCGTCAGGCTCTGGGCTGATGGCTCGGAGCCTGGAGCCTGTTTCCGATTCTGTGTCTCCCTCTCTCTCTGCCCCTCCCCCGTTCATGCTCTGTCTCTCTCTGTCCCAAAAATAAATTAAAAATGTTGAAAAAAAAAATTAAAAAAAAAAAAAAATTATACACATGTGATTTCATGCACATCAAAATCTGGTGTGCATTTTATAATTCAGCACATCTCAGTCCAGACTAGCTGCATTTCAAGTGCTTGGTAGCCACATATGGCTAGTGGTTACTGATTGGACAGTACTGATCTAATTAGTTAGAAAGTCGACTGGAGCTGAGTCTCGAAGGCAGGAGGGATTTTAAATTTTTTTTTTTAACGTTTTTATTTATTTTTGAGACAGAGAGAGACAGAGCATGAACGGGGGCCGGGGGGGGGGGGGGTGGGTGCAGAGAGAGAGGGAGACACAGAATTGGAAGCAGGCTCCAGGCTCTGAGCCGGCAGCCCAGAGCCCGACACGGGGCTCGAACTCACGGACCGCGAGATAGTGACCTGAGCTGAAGTCGGACGCTCAACCGACTGAGCCACCCAGGCGCCCCCAGGAGGGATTTTAATACATGAAGGGCAGACAGAAGGAAGACAGGAGGGAGCGAGCAGAGAATAGTGTGAGCAAAAGTGCTGACCGGTGGGTGAATGCTGGCCAAGATCGGATAAGTAGATGGAGGCAGGGTGTGTGCAGAGGCTTGAGTGCCAGGCTTAGAGCATCAAGAATATGGGCATTATTACTTTAGAATGACTGTCTCTTTGAGATCTACCTTCTTTTCAGGGAAGAAGGCAGCAGTACCGTGGGTAGTGTAATTAGTTGACCATATGAAGACCTCGATTAGCACCAGCTACCATTTATTGAAGATTCACTATGACTAGGCACTATGCTAAGTGTGTTATGTTAATTACCTCATTTAATTCTCTCAACAAACGCTCAGACATTGCTGAAGGGAAAACTTTAGAAAACTGGCAGTTTCTTAAAAAGTTAAACATAACTTGACCATATGACCCAGTGACTTTTTTTTTAAGTTTATTTATTTTGAGAGAGAGAGACAGCGTGAGTGGGGGAGGGGCAGAGAGAACCCCAAGCAAGCTCCATGCTGCCAGCACAGAGCCCGACATAGGGCTTGAACTCACGAAACCATGAGATCATGACCTGAGCCAAAACCAAAAGTCAGATGCTTAGACGACTGAGCCACCCAGGTGCCCCAACCCAGCAATTCTTGTAGGCGAGAAATGAAAACATACATCTACCCAAAGGCTTGTATAGAGATACTCATAGCCACGTTGTTCCTTGTAGCCAAGAAGTGAAACAACCCAAATGTCCATCAACTGATGAATGGATAAACAGATATACCTCCATAGAATGGGATTTTATTCAGCAATAAATAAAGGAATATAGTAATGATATATGCAACACATAGGTAGATTTCAAAAATATTATGCTAAGTGAAAGGAACAAGACACAGAGGAGCACAGTGTGATTTTACTTATGTGCAGTTTCCAGAAAAGGTAAATTTATAGAGATAGAAAGTAGACTAGTGTTTGCATAAGGCTGGGAGGAAGAAGGGGAGTGACTTCTTTCTTTCTTTTTTTTGAAATGTTTATTTATTGTTGAGAGAGGGAGAGAGACAGAGCTCAAGCAGGGGAGGGGCAGAGAGAGGGAGACACAGAATCTGAAACAGGCTCTAGGCTCTGAGCTGTCAGCGCAGAGCCCGACGCGGGGCTCAAACTCACAAACCGTGAGATCGTGACCTGAACTGAAGTCGGACGCTTAACCGATTGAGCCACCCAGATGCCCCAAAAGGAGAGTGACTTCTAATGGGACAGGGTTTTTTTTGGGGGGGAGGGGGGGGAAGGGAGCTGATTGAAAATATTCTAAAATGGATGTGGTGATGGTTTTGCAACTCTGTAAATGTGCGAAATACCATTGACTTATACTTAAAGTGGGTGAGTTTTATGGTATGTGCATTATACCTCAATAAAGCTCCTCTAAAAAAGAAAAGTATCCCAACAATGTTTATGATAGATCCTACCGTTACCTCATTTTACAGCTGGGGAAATCTCAGAAAGGTGAAGCAGAGGCCTCAGCTAGGAAGTGAAGGAGCCAGGCTTGAAACGTGCGAGCTTAGCCGCTGACCTCTGGACTCTCACACTTGATAAAGGCTGCTTGGGCTGTGCCCTCCATCTTTCTGGGGACATTTAACTCACCAGTTTGGTGCCAGACATGTTTTCGAGCTGCAACAACGACTTCTTAGATGGCAAGGGTCAGGGGGAGGCTGCAGATTCGGGATGCTGGGAGAACCTCCTCCGTGAGAAAGCTCCGGCAGCAGCTGGCCCAAGGTCATGTGTGGTAGCCCCCATGCTCTGACACCCTCTCCCCAACCCTGTCTCCCTCCCAGGGGAGAAAGGAACTTGGCTCCAAAGCTGAGGCCAGAATGTGAGCCAGAGACCTGACCTGACCCCCACCTTGGAGTTTACTGGATCTGGGGCCATGGTGGGGGAGGGACTGTCCCCAAACCAAACTAACAAACCCTGTTATTTTATATTCACGCCATAGAACAGACTTGAATGGAAAGTCATGGGATCTGGAATCTTGAAAACCTGGTTCAGCCCTCTATCTTCTCCATCTCCACATTCAGTGTCCTTGGGCAACTTGCTCACCTCCTCCAACCCTCAGTTCTCTCACCTGTGAAATAGAGACAATGATACTCCCTTGGGTGGTTGTAAGGATTTGGGGAACCAGGGGTTAAATTCACTTCATTTTAGACTGCCTACATTGTTATTGCCTAAGTTGTTATGGTTTTGACAATTCCCCACTCAAAAGAAACAAGGTTAAAAGAGGGTAGTAAAAGTAGTTAAATAATTTGAGTCAGCATTTATGGATGCTGATTTTGTTCTGTTTCAGGTCCTCTGCATACATTAACTCACTAATGTTCATCACAACCCTTGAAGCTGGTATTATTATTACCCCCACTTTGCAGATGCAGAAACCGAGGCTCAGATAAGTTTGGCATGTTGCTCAAGGTCACCCAGTGTGGAAAGGGCAAGCCAACTGACTTCAAAGCCTTAGCTTCTTGGCTTTTTTTTTTTTTTTTAAGTAAACTCTAGGCTCAACATGGGCTGTGAACTCACAGCCCGCGATCAAAAGTTGCATGCTTTACTGACTAAGCCACCCAGGTGCCCTGCCTTTTGCCATTTAGAATGGAATAGAATAGACCTAAAGAAGACCCCAGTCTGGGGGCACCTGGCTGGCTCAGTTGGTGGAGCATGTAACTCTTGATCTCAGGGTTGTGAGTTCGAGCCCCACGTTGGGTGTAGAAATTACTTAAAAAGACAACTTCAAGAAAGACAGAAAGACTGATTCCAGTCTGGTTTATCGAAGTCCTGGTATGTGAGGACCAGGAGAAGCATCAGTCAGTTACGATGGCAGGTCCAAAGTAACTGGCCAAATTGATTAACATTTCACCATTTCTAAATCTTTCTGCCCTGAGGTCACATATACCATCTTCATGGAAGTACAGTAGAGTCGCCATGACAACTGCATTTATGTTTTTACCTTTAACATAAACTACCATATGTCAAACCATTTTAAAATTTATAAAAGGATTTCAATTTAATGTTTTAAATAGGTAACACACCTGCCTCAAAATTCAAAAAGCATGAAAAGGCGTAAGGTGAAAGCCTCCTTCTCACCCCGCTTCCTGCCATCCCCCCAGCCTGCCAGTCTCCTCCCAGCCAGCCAGTATTGCTAGGTTTTTTTCTTTTTTTTTTCAAGGGGAAGGGAAGAACTGATACCTTTTGAAATTAGAAAGTATGTGCTTAATTTGTTCTGAAGTCATGAGGCATAAAGCCTACCTCACTCTGGCTGATTTCTTCAGGTCAGTCTCTGCCTGATTTCCTGTGCCCTTTGATGCACCGCTGCTTCCTGCAGGTGATGGTTGGTCCCTTAGGGAAATGGTTTGTCCCTTCTCCCTCCAAACTTTCCCCTGAGGAATCCCCACCAGTACCCGCTAGGCTCCTGACCACATTCCCTCCCACTTCCAGGCCCAGCTTGTTCCTCATACCCCAGAGCCTGCAGAGCCTGTAAATGCCAGAGAACAGCTCATCGTCTCCCCACGGCTGATAGGGTGAAGGTGGATCCAGAGGTCACACCTGGGTGGCCTCAGGCCAAATCTGGCCCATAAAAGAAAAAAAAAATTTATTTTATTTTTTTGGCCTTGCCAAATGATTTCAAGATTGGAAAATTTCACCTGAGACTCTGGTTTTCCAGCTTCATTTGAAATATTGGTAGATGTAGCCATACTGAACCCGTATACACGCGTGATGAGATCAGCCAGGGCTGAGCAGCAGCTGTCTGCGTAAGGAGTGTCTGCGGGTGTGGATTGTCATGCTACCTACCACTGCCTGCTGGTTAATGTGGCTGGCAGACTAATGGCCTCTCCAAAGATGTCTGTGTCCTGGAATCTGAGCATATGTTATATTACATGACACGTGGGAGTCAAGGTTGCAGAAGGTTGCCCATCAGCTGATCTTTTTTTTAATGTTTATTTATTTTTGAGAGAGAGAGAGAGAGAGAGAGAGAGACAGCATGAGTGGGGGAGGGGCAGAGGGAAAGGGAGACACAGAATCTGAAACAGGCTCCAGGCTCTGAGCTGTCAGCACAGAGCCCGACGCGGGGCTCGCGCCCACAAACCCTGAGATCATGACCTGAGCCGAAGTCGGATGCTTAAACGACTGAGCCACCCAGGCACCCCCTCTAATCAGCTGATCTTAAAATAGGAAGGGTATCCTGGATTATTTTGTTGGGTCCAATGTAATCACAAGCGTCCTTAAAAGTGGAAGAGGGAGGCAGAGAAAGAGATGACAACGGAAATAGGGCCAGAGAAGTGTCACGTTGCTGGCTCTGAAAATGGAGGAAGGGACCATGAACCAAGGAATGTCAGCAGTTTCTAGAAAGCGGAAAAGGCGAGGAAATAAATATATCCTTTTCTAGAGCCTCCAGAAGGAAACGCTCACCTGCCAATACTTTGATTTTGGGCTGGTGAGATTTGCAGATGGGAGAGTGGGGCACAGCTGGAGAGGACTATTGCACGGACATAAGGCACTTATCTCAAAATGCTCGGTAAATGGTTGATGTAAGGAATGGGCCCGTAGGGTGGATCCCGGACAGGGGGGAGACATGGGTGCCTAGTGTCCATCCCAGAGTCCAGCCCTCGCTGAGAGAGTTGGGCTGAGCGGGTAGTCCTGGGTCACCACGCAGAGAGCTGGCGGGTATCAGGAGCCAGTGGAGGAATCTGTCCCTTGATTGAGGACAGGATTAGAGGGTCAAAGTGGAAAAGCAGGGACTGGGCCCCAGGCCGGGTAAAAGGACCATCAGAGCCGAAGGTGGGAGGATCAGGCACAGATCCTCGCGTGGGGTGTAAGCCGGGGTAGGGAGCGGGGTTGGTCCAGAATGCAGGCCTGATTCAGGTGGTGCCAGTGGGTTTGGGCATGACTGGTGGTTCAGGCCTGCTGGGGGGAGCTGCAGCCCAGCTTGCCGAGAAGGAACCCATCAGCCAGTTTATCATGGGCAGTTGCTGATGGCTCGCAGTGGCTCGCTATGCCAGACTTGCCTCAGATATTCCTGTTTAACAGTGCATGTCATTTTAACATGAAAAGGTGAAGTTGCATTTAAGGTGGTAGTTTTGAGAAGGAAAACCTCACGGTCACGAGGATGTAAGCTGTCACCTGGACGGCCATGCACGTGCCTCACCTGCTCACAAAACTTCGCACCCCAGGAAGGTCTCCCATCTTCCAGCCCCCATGCCCTTAAATGTTCCCTAGGCTTTTATTACAATTCTTCCACTTATTTTCTGTGTGTGCTGGACCAATTTATTTCTTTTCTTTTTTTTTTTTTTTTTTTTTTTTTAGCAAAAAACTCATATAATACTTGATATGTACTAGGCACTGTTCTAAGTGATTTACAAATATAAATTCGTTTAATCACCATAATCCTTGACATTAGTGCTGCTGTCTCCATGCTATAAATGTGGAAAATGAGGCAGAGGGAGGTTAAGGAATTTGCCCAAGACCACATGAGCCTCAGGCTGTCTCAGCCATTAAACGGAGATAGAGATGTGAGTGTCCTCCCCAGGGCACTTCCCAGCCCTGGGACTATGGACACTGGCTGTGAGGGCTGCCCTTTGCATTGTGAGTTTCAGCGGCATCCCTGGCCTCTACCTGAGAGATGAAGTAGCAAATCCCCTTCCTAAATTGTGACAAACAAAAGTGTCTTCAGACCTTGCCAAAAGTTCCCTGGGGGGCGAAATCAACCCAAGTTGAGAACCATTGGTCTCATGGGATCTGGCGAGGATTAAACAGGGGTAATGCACGTAGAGTACCTTCACATCCTCGCTTCTCTGCCCCTTCTAAATCTATACTCTTTGTTGTTTTTTTTAACCTGTATGCTTTGAATTATGACTCTTCAGAACTCTCTTTCTCTTTCTGTTCCTTTCCCGATCTTGAAGCTGTGCCCACCTCAACGTAGACTGTGTGCATGACAGCTTGTTTGCAAACCCGAAGCTGGTTCCAGGAGTCCGATCTACATTCCAGTCCCATCTCTTCCATTGACACGCAGTGTGGCCTTGGCTGAACCCCTCTCCCTCCCCGAGCCTCAGTTTCCCCATGTGTGCACTGAAGGGGCTGACCTAAAAGTTTTCCAAAGGATCTTCTCGTTGCAGAAATCAGTGACTGGGTGATTCATACCAAATACCAACAAATTCCCCTCACAAAGTCCAAATTCTTCCAGAGACTTAGTCATTCCAGGGTTTGAACTTTCTCGCAAAAACCATTTGAAAAATTCTTCCAGCTTAAAAAAAAAAAAAAAAAAAGCTATTAAAAGAAAGTAAAAGTTTCAAAACCAAATCCTAAGCAAACAACCCCGAAAACAATACACACACGCACACACACGCTCACAGCACCCAAGGTAACACTGAGAACAGGATATGAAACCTTGCAGGCCGGCACTAAGAAATGATTCACAGGCTTTTCGAGATGCTTCTATTTCAAGGCATGATCCGCCCACTGGATCTGGTGGCTCCAAAAACAAAATAAACCTTAAAGAAGGCTGCCGTTTCTTATCTCAACACACAATTAGCCTGGCCAGCATCCCCAGATCTCAAGGGCTCCAGCCAGAAGACAAGGTTGAGTCCTGTGAATTCCCTTTCTGTTCTATTTCAAGTCTCAAGCCGCTGGCTTGTTTAAAGAAAGTCGTTTGCATCCACCTTTGGTTGGCTGAGTTTAAAGCAACACCGCCTCAACTTATATGAGTTTGTAAGTTTAGTTTAGCAAGGCCTCTGTGTGGCTCTGTCCTGCTAGATTCCAGGCTGGTCGTTCTAGCAGCTGTCTACAACTGAACAGTCCTGCCTGGCTTGGGGGTTGTGCGTATCAGTATTATACTTGCCCCAGGCCAGGAAACATTCATTTTAGCACGCTGCTCAAAGTTTCATGCTCTCGTGTAAAATAGAATTATAGAAGTATTTATTCACTCAATGAAATGCTTATTGAGTGCTTACTGAGTGAGGCACCAGGGTGGCACTGGCTAAGATACAGCCCCTTCCTTCAGAAAGCCTTGTCGAGTAGGAAAGGCACCCGAGTGAAATTTAGCGGGAACCTATGGAACTATTCCATACAGGAAATGCCCTGCAGAAAAAGTGATATTCACTTTGGAACACAATTTAAAGAAACACAAACACTTGTGGTATGGTTGAAAGCATTCTTATCTGTGCTTACCCTTGATTGCTTCTTTTGGATTTAGAAAATTTCTCTCAGTGGTGTGCCAGTTGACCCCCACCCAAAAGCCCAGAATGCCGCAGAAAGGATCTAGCCCAAACCTACTTTTCTTACCAGCTGATTTCCTCACCCCCCAATCTTACATCCCCACCACCACTGCTCCACAGAATCTTCCCTCCTCCCCCTCTTATCTGTCCTCCAGGGTCTGATTCCAAGCCCATTTCCCCAGGAAAAGCGTTTGCAGACCTCCTGGCCGTGTCCTCACTATTCCTAAACACACGGATCCCGTGCTTTCTTCTTGGCTCTGAGCCTGTCCTGCCTTGTGACCTCTCTTGTATTTCTGTCCTGAACTTTCACCTAACTTGTGAATTGGGAGAAAGAGGATAAGAATGGACAGTAAGTGCTTTTGGTGCCAGGAGTCTTGTTAGTCCCTCATGGCACATAGAAAGGGTTCAGTAAATATTTGGTGACTGGATGCCTGAGAGATTTCACTTAAATATAATAATGACGGTGAGGCAAACACTATTAGTATTCCCATTTTACAAATGAGGAAACTGAGGCACAGACAGGTTAAAGCCTGCATTTGTGTTCTTTCTGCCTCCAAAGCTGAAGTTCGGGCTCATTCTTCAGTTCTGTGCTGCTTTTCTTCAAATATATATTTTTTCCCTAAATATCTTGTATGTGGTGTTTAATAAATATCTATTGATTGATAGGACACATACCGTGCTCCCTTCTTTCTCCATCCTGGACATTATTACTTGCCATCTTTTGTGGTTCATAGTCTTTATTTCTATGCTTGGTTTATTTATTTATTGTTTTAATGTTTATTTATTTATTTTAATTTACGTCCAAGTTGGTTAGCCTACAGTGCAATGACGTTTATTTATTTTTGAGAGAGAGACACACACACAGAATCCGAAGCAGGCTCCAGGCTCTGAGCTGTCAGCGCAGAGCCCGACAGGGGCTCGAACTCACGGACGGTGAGATCATGACCTGAGCCGAAGTTGGATGCTTAACGGACTGAGCCACCCAGGCGCCCCTCTATGCTTGGTTAAAAAACCATCCCACTATGACCTGTGCCTGTCTGCCTGTCCCACAAGACCACGGGCACCATGAATGCAATATACCTGCTGTGCCCAGGGCTGGCACGGTGTGCTCAACGAAGATTTGCTGAGCCAGGGTGGTGGTGGTGATGTGGCATGTTGCATTATGTCCCCCCAAAAGATGTGCTCAAGTTCTAACCGTGGTACCGGCGAATGTGACCATGTTTGGAAATAGGGTATTTGCAGGTGTAATTAAGTTAAGGATCTCGAAATGAGATCATCCTATATTTAGGGTGGACCCTCAGTCCAAGGACTGGCGTCCTTCTATGAGACAGGAAAGAGAGATCTGAGACACAGAGACACAGAGAGAAGAAGGCCAAGTGAAGACTGAGGCAAAGATTGGAGTCACAGGGCCCGAGGACGAGGAACGCTGACCTTTACTGGCAGCCACTGCAGCTAGAAGTGAGGCATAGAGGCGAGGATTCTTTCCCAGAGGCTCTGGAGGAAACAAACCGTGCTGATACCTTGCTTTTGGACTCCCCACCTCCGCAACTGTGAGAGAATCCACATCTGTTGTTTGAAGCCCCCAACTTTGTGGTTGTTTGGTTACAGCAGCCCTAGAAGACGAACACAGGGTTTGAGCAGGTGGATAATCCTGGCTGAGAAATTCAAGGCTTAAGGGAAACAGCCTCCACTTTGGGGTCTCACCAACCTGGCTTTGGCACATATCTATTCTATGGGCTGGATGGATGACTTCACTCTTCTGAGCCTCCATTTCTTTCTGTGCAAAATGGAGAGAGTCATAATTATAGCTAACATCTTTTTTTTTTTCTATTTTATTTTTATTTTATTTTATTTTATTTTATTTTTATCTTATTTTACTTTATTTTATTTTATTTTTATTTATTTTATTTTATGTTATTTTATGTTATTTCTTTATCGTGCTTACGTGTACTCTTTAATATATAGCTAACATCTGTAGAATGCCAGGCAGTGGGGTAAGCCCTTGCCAGGTTTCCTAAGAAGGCCTGGGTAATAGGCCAGGTATAATCCTTAATAGAAGACACTGGGTTTGAAATTTATAACCTCGCCTTGCCCTGTGTGAAGAATTCTCCACCCGGCATTGTTTTGCTTTGACACTGACAATGTGGTAATTCATGAAAAGAGCATAGGCGGAGTTGGACAGAACCGGGTTCAAATCCTGACTCGGGTATTCGCCTGGTGCGATCTGGCCTGCCCCTCCGAGCCTCGGTTTCAGCATCTGTAAAACGGGGATGGTGCTGGTCCCTACTTCATAACACGGAGGTGACGATTGGATTAAATGATATAAGAGAGTTCATGTGATCACGAGCTGTGCTGTAAGGGCAGTGCGGTCCTGGTTCGTAGGAGATCGTTAACGGGAGGAAGGGGCTGCTGCTGGGGCTGAAGATCATGATTCAGGAGGAGACAATCCAGAACAGCAAGCCAGTGAGAAAGGACTACAACAGCTGGCGGTTGATTTTCCCAGAGGGGGACTGAGGGACAGCGAGGGCCTCTCGGGCAGCTGCTTCCTGGGGTTGTGATGTCACCAGCCCATCCAGGAGGCCACGGTACCAGTGCCTGTCACTGCCTTCCAGCTGGCCGGCTCCGCTTCCGGCGCCCCGAGCTTGCCCTTGCCTTCTTTCTCATGACCCTTGGGAGGCAGCTGGACTGCGGCTCAAGGAACAACTCTCATCTGCAAATTGGGAGAGCAGGGGCCCCTTGCCACCCCCCAGGGCTCCTGCACCTTGGAGGGCCCCTAAACAGTGCCTCTCGTCCAGTGGTTTTCAAACCGGGTTCCTCTAAGCCCTGGGATCCCACGGAAGTGCCTCAGGGACCACTGAGGGAGGGGAGGGGGCAGGGTGGTGGAAGCAAGGGGTACACTAAGCAGACCTGGTTCTCAAGCCACGCCCCCTCCCCCCCCCCCCCCCCGAACAACCCCGCTCTTACCTTGTTTATGCATTGGACCTTCATATAAAATTTAATGTCTGAAACAAATATTCTGTGACAAAACAAAGTTAAAAAACTTTTGATTCTTTATGGCAAGTGAACTATATCTCAGTTGAAAAGAAACCAAAAAGCTAAAAACAAAAAGAGAGAGAGATTAAAAAAGGGGGGGGGGCGCCTGGGTGGCTCAGTTGGTTAAGCGTCCAACTCTCGATTTTGGCTGGGGTCATGGTCAAGGATCTTGGGATCAAGCCCTGCATTGGGCTTCTTGCTGAGCATGGAGCCTGCTTGGGATTCTCTCTCTCTCTCTCTCTCTCTCTCTCTCCCCACCCCCTGTGCTCTCCCTCTCTCTCAAAAAAAAAAAAAAAAGGTATTAAAAAGAAACCAAAAAGCAAACCCTCCAATCTCTTCTAGCCCTTTTGTTTTCTAGATGGGAGACTGCAGCCAAGTGAGGCGCAGCAGCCCCTTCACGGTCTCCCCACGAATCAGGGATAGAATTGGGAACCAGGCCTCCTGCCACAGACAAATGCTGTCTCTACGCCATGTGGTACCAGGAGGGGGTGGGGGCAGATAGCTCTGACTGCCGCATCTGACAATCAATCACCACCTCATCCCTTCACTCTTGGGGGCACGGCTCAGGTGCACAGTGGGGCCAGCTCGGTGACCCACACAGGCACGCTTGAGGCTCAACATGTAAACCTCTTGCCTCCAGAGCCTCCATGACCCTCCTTCGGGAAAGCAGGTACAGGTGCCAGAAGACAACTCCTGGGAAGATGGAATTTATTAGTTGTTCTTTCAACTAGTATTTAAAAAAAATTTTTTTAATGTTTATTATTGAGAGACAGACACAGAGCATGAGTGAACAGGGGAGGGTTAGAGAGGGGGGAGACACAGAATCCGAAGCAGGCTCCAGGCTCTGAGCTGTCAGCACAGAGCCCGACGCGGGGCTCGAACTCACGGACCGCAAGATCATGACCTGAGCCGAAGTCGGTCGCCCAACGGACTGAGCCACCCAGGCGCCCCTCAACTAGTATTTTTTAAGCATCTACTATGTGCTGGGCATTGTACTTGGCTTTGGGAATCGAGGAGGGACAGGGATGTCAGGCTCCAGCTCATCTGGAAACTTACTTTTGTATGGGAGAGGCTGATCCTAGACAAGCAAGCAAACAAATAAGTCAATGGGAAAATGTCCGCGTAAGTTCTACGATGGAAATAAGAGGAGTGATGAGGTAGAGGAAGAACATGTTTCTAATTCAATTGGGCAATTAGAGAGCATCCTCTAAAGAGGCAATATTTTGGGGCGCCTGGGTGGCTCAGTCAGTTAAGTGACTTCAGCTCAGGTCATGATCTCGGGGGTTTGTGAGTTCGAGCCCCACGTCGGGCTCTGTGCTGACAGCCCAGAGCTGGAGCCTGCTTCGGATCCTGTGTCTCCCTCTCTCTCTGCCCCTCCCCGCTCATGCCCTGTCTCTCTTTCTCTCTCTCTCAAACAATAAATGAACATTTAGAAAAATTAAAAGAAAAAGAGGCAGTATTTGAACAGAGACCTCAAAGAGGTGAGGACCTAGGGGATTGATCCTAAGGGATTCTCTGTGGTGGCCAGGTGTGCTGTGTGAATGCCAGACGGCAGCGGGGAGGGGTAAAACTGGTTACCTGAGCCCCCACCTGTGTTACAATTCGCTTATTACTACACGCGTACAAATACGGTGTGCGCATATTCACGTGTCCGGCTCCCGGCTCGTGTTCCCCGATGGGACTGACCCTTCGCACTGTGTGTAACGCTTGCAACGTGCTGTGTCCCCTTCGAGGCATTTTGATGTGTTGCTTCATTAATCCTCATAGCAGCCCTGTCAAGAAGGCACCATTATTCCCACTCTTTTACCAAGGAGGAACCTGAGGCTCAGAGAGGTGAACAGACTTGCCTGAAGTCACACAGCCAGAAAGTGGTGGAGCTAGAACTTGGATCCAGTGAATCCAGGGTCTATGGTTTTTCGGGTTTTTTATTTATTTATTTATTTATTTGGGCGGGGGAGGGGCGGAGAGAGAGAGGGAGAGAGAGGATCCCAGGCAGGCTCCCCATTGTCAGCTCAGAGCGCGGTCTATGGTTTTAACCGTTGCCCACCTTTGCCTAATCCACCGTCTGCCCACAGTAGGTGTTCAACTAGGCGGATGTCTGCTCGCGTTCGGGGAGACGGAGCTCTGGCCGGCTGTTCAGCATTCCCGGAGCCTTGGCACGACACTCCCCTTGAGCGGCACACGAGGTCTTGTGCTTACCTTTCCCTGCCTGGCTTCCACCGACCTTCCAAAATAAATCCCCGATGTCCCAAACCGGGAGGGAAAAATGAATGTGCCAGCAGGAGTCACGACAGCGTCTGCAATCATCTCTGTGGATTGTGAAACTAGACAAGTTCTGAGACCATGACTCACAAATTTTACGTCAAGAAGGAAATTACAAACGAGCAAAAGCCAGGAGCACCATTTCACAGAGCATCCTCCCCTGGTTGTGTCACCGTGGGCCCCTGACCCTATGTTTTAGTCACCGCAGGCAGCTGGAATACAGATGGGAGCCCCGTGTCCCCTCCCCCCCGAGATCAGCGCCTCCTTCTCCCAGGTCCTCTCTCCCTGAGTTGGGTTTTGTGCTTCCCACGATACTCCCTGATCCTCCTGGACTTTCCAAAGATGACAGTTCCTGTGGGGAGGCCTGGGTTCAAATCCTGGCTCAACCATTTACCAGTGAGTGCCTTTAGCAAGTTTCTGGACCTCAATATCCTTAGTCAGGGACTAGCCAGGATGACAGATGCCCGTCGCCAAGAGGGCAGCGTCCCTGTGTATGTGTTCATTGCTCTATCTCCAGGGCTTGGAATGGTACCCGACATCAATTACTGACTATTTGCTGGAGGAATGAAAGTCCCAGCGCAGCGCCTAGACATTTGGTAGGTGCTCAGTATCTGGTGACTGTTTTTATTACCACTAATTCCTGAAGGAGAGCCTACTCACCAGCTGACCTCAGAATCCTCCTGCTCAGCCCATATCCTTCTCAGGATCATTGAATAAGCTGATGTAGCCATTGGTCCTGGCCCATTTTACTAGTGTGAGTCAGGCTCCCAGAGCCTGGACACCTGGGCTGGTAAGAAGGGCGGACAAGACCCTGCTATTGCAAAATTCAGGAAGAGAATTGGGGCACCGAGGCATCTCCGATGGCTGCTCTGCCAAGAATCCTCTCCCAGGCTCCTCTGCCCAAGGGTGGTCTCACTCCACCCCTCTGGAGACTCCCCTAAGACTGGTCTATCCTTCAGGATACAGGAACCTTCTTTCTGCAGCTGGGGGGGGGGGGCAGACAAGAGAGCACCTCGATAAAAATAGGGAAACTGGCTCATTGCATCAGTCAAGGTTCCAGCAGGCCGAAGGGGTCATTGGAGAGAGAGTTTAATGGAGGGCCTTAATCCCTAAAGGGGTTGGTACGGATGGAGGGGCACCCAGGACTACAGCAGGGAGCCCTGGCCTCCGTAGCCTGGAGGGGCGAGGGGTAGCTGCAGGAAAGGAAGTGTGGTCTTAGGTAGAAGAACTCTGCGCAGTCAACCCAGCCAGTGGGGAGGGAGGAGACGGGGCAATAAATACCCAACCTCTCTCTTCCTTCTGACACCAGTCTTTTGCCAGTACTTCATTGGCCAAATCCAAGTGGAGGCCAGAGAACAGAGAAGCCCAGGCTCTTTCCTGGGCAGGCATGTGGCGAACACACAGCATGCCTTGCTGTTGTTTTGCTTTTGTTTTTAGCACATCTATGCTTGAGAGACTTTACACATGTTAGTTCACTATTATGTGTGCTACATATATTCTGGCAGTTGTGAGGAAATCAAAACTCAGAGACGTGAGGTGACTTGTCCAGGTCTTCTGACCCAAAACCACGGTCTTTCCTTCCCTCCCTCCTTCCTTCCTTCCTTCCTTCCTTCCTTCCTTCCTTCCTTCCTCCTCCCTTTCTTCCTTCCTTCCCTCCCTCTTTCCCTCCCTCCTTCCCTTCCTTCATTCCCTTCCCTTCCTTCCTTCCCTCCCTCCCTCCCTCTGTCCTCCTTCTCTCCCTCCTCCCTTTCCTTCCTCCTCCCCTCCCTCCTTCCTGCCTTCCTTCCTTCTCTCCCTCTTTCCTTCTTTCCCTCCCTCCCTCCTTCCTCACCTCCTCCTTTCCTTCCTTCCTCCCTCCCACCCTTCCCTCCTTCTTTCTCCATGTTCTAATGGAGTCTTTGGAGTGGGATGGGAGATAGGGAGATATTTAAATATCTTAAAAGCCAAAGAGATGCAAAGCACAGCCTCACCTGGATGGACCAGTATCTCCACAGAGCTTGGGGGAGCCAAATGTAGGCTGAGGTGCAGCCCCGTGTCAGCTGTGTCAGCTGAGGAGGGGAGGCCTCCCCCACAGGAGTCCCAGCAGCGAAGCTTCAGGAAGCCCATTGTTTTCCAGTGGGCAGGGTCAACATTATCAGCAGATTACTGCTTTATTATAAAAGGATATCATTCAGGAACAGCCAAATGGAAGAGATGTGTGGGGCAAGGT
Source organism: Neofelis nebulosa (assembly GCF_028018385.1). Taxonomy (NCBI): domain Eukaryota; kingdom Metazoa; phylum Chordata; class Mammalia; order Carnivora; family Felidae; genus Neofelis; species Neofelis nebulosa. Next base: position 204,849,309 of record NC_080783.1, on the reverse strand, counting down.
ATGTGAAAAGGAGCACGGAGCTTCTGTGTCCTCTCCAGGCCACTCTCCCCAGATCTCCGGGCATTGACCAGCCCAGAAGCTCCCGGTGTTCTGTCCATGTGGCATGATTCTGACAGAGCCCTCCCTGACTTTCTGGCTGATATGTTCTACTTTCCAGGGGAAATCTCTCTGGACCAGGTGATGCTCAGTTTCAAACAGGAAGTTCAGGGGTCAGGGAGGACTGGTGGGAGGAGGGAGATGTTTTGTATTGTGGAGCATCTTTGGTTCTCAAACTATTCCAGGGGCCACCCCTGTGGTTGAGTCTCATTATTCTGTGACTCAATAGCTGTGAAATGGACAAGGGCAAGGGGGAGGGGGCGGGGCTGGGTGTGGAGGGACATTGCCCGAGGCGATCAGTGAGGAAGTAGGTAATTACTACCTGGCCGTTCCTCCAAAGAGGTATCTATTAAGATGGTCGTTGTAGCTCATTCCTCTAACTGTGAAAAACTGAAAACGTCTAAATGTCTATCATCCAGTGTTTTGACGGTACCTGGGGCTTAATGTATAGAGGTGACTGAGCGCCAACACAGTGAGGCCACAGCCATTGAAAGACGTTTTATTCCTTATAATTCCAAAGAGGAGGGGTGCACCACACCACACGAGGCCACACGCGGTAGCACCAGGGTCCATGGGGAGGCAGAAGGAATGAACCTCGGCTGTGGTTTCCTTGGTAAGGAATGGGCGAGCTAGGGTAGGCAAGTTGGAGCTTGAATGATGTCGGCAGGCTTTGGGCTATCAGGTGGTGCTTAGTTTTGCAGTACCCGGCCCTAGGGTGAGTTAGGGCAGGGGAAATACTGACTTGGTGTGTGAGAGTTAGATAAGGTGGTTGGGGGTGTGGGCTCCAGATCGGTTTGTTTGTATATGAAAGGTCTGTTCTCAGGCAAATTGTCTGCTATCTCTAGGAATTAGCTAGCCTTAGGAGGGGCAGTTTCTCCAAGATTGGAAAGATCCTGGGGGGGGGGGGGGGGGATCCGAGCCTCATGAAATACAGATAACAGGGAAGCAGGACTAAAAACGCAGTACAGTCATACTTTGGGATACTATACAGGAGTTAAACAGGTAGGTCTCCATGTTCTGACATAGGTGGCCCCCGAGATGTTGCTAAGTAAAGAAAACACGTTTTGGAACAATACTTAGCCATAAGATTCCATTGACATGTGGAAAAAATAAACACAAAGTGAACCTTCAACTTCTGTACGTCTATATGGATGTGTGCGGGGCACAGAAAAATACAATAGACACCAAACTAGCATCAGTGAGAAGGAGGTCTTGTACTCTTGCCTGTATGTCCAAAAATTTAAAATAAGCACATATTCACGTATTGTCTAAATCATTAAATAGAAAGGAATTCATTTTTTTTTTTTAATTTTTTTTTCAACATTTTTAATTTATTTTGGGACAGAGAGAGACAGAGCATGAACGGGGGAGGGGCAGAGAGAGAGGGAGACACAGAATCGGAAACAGGCTCCAGGCTCCGAGCCATCAGCCCAGAGCCTGACGCGGGGCTCGAACTCACGGACCGTGAGATCGTGACCTGGCTGAAGTCGGACGCTTAACCGACTGCGCCACCCAGGCGCCCCGAAAGGAATTCATTTTAAAACCAACCGGGGGGGGGGGGGGGGTGCGGTGAGGGAACTTGAGTGAAGGGGGTCAAAAGGTACAAAGTTCCAGCTATAAGTTCTGAAGACGTAATGTACAGACAGCAGGGTGACTCTAATTTATCAGAGTCTATTGTATATTTGAAAGCTGCTAAGAGACTAGAACTTAAAAGTTCTCATTAAGGAAAGAAACTTGTAACTATGTGAGGTGGTGGGTGCTGACTAGACTTATTGTGGCGATTATTTCACAATATATACAGATATCAAATCATTATGTTGTACACCTGAAACGAACACGATGTTACATGTGTGCCAACTACACCGCAATAAACCTATCAAATTGATATCAAATATCAATTACCTCCGGATAACATCAAATCTATGTGATGAATGCAATGATGGGGAAGCAAGGAGACTGGCTGGTCAAAGCAGAGAGGAGTCTCTCAACCCCGATTAGGCAACCAGGGAGGGCTTCCTGAAGGAAGTGAGTCCGGAGTTATGTTTTGAAGGAGGGTGAAAATTAGCCAAATGAAGAAACGAATATACTAAAAAAGGGAACAGTAGGGGGGAGGGGAAGAACAGAGGAGCGTAAGATCTGAAAGGAAGAAAGGTGAGGGGTGAGGCTGGAGAAGTGGGTAGGAGCAGATCTTGAGGGGCATCGAAAACCCAGCTGACGGGTGTAATTTCCTCCCAGAGGGCAATGAGGAGCCTTGGAAGGGCCTTCAGCCTTGCCTACAGGGGTCCAGGAGGGGAGGCCAGGCAGTAAATGGGATGGGCAGGAGTGAGGCTAACGGTCAGGGCTACCCCTCTCCCCGTCAGCACGCTAGAGCACACATGGCTTTCCCCCTGAGCTCTACCGCAGAGACCCTCAAAACTGAAGGTTCATCAGAATCACCAATCACCCCTAAAAGGGTTTAGTAGATCTGGGGGGGGGGTGGGTCCCAAGAATTTACACTTTATTTCTTTAGTTAGCGATTTAGTTACTTATGTTTAAATGATCACCCAACCAATGTGGGGCTCGAACTCAAAACCCCGAGATCAAGGGTTTCATGCTCCTCCGACTGAGTCAGGCAGGAGTCCCCAGAATTTCCATTTTTAACTAGTTCTCAGGTGATGTTGCTGGTTGGGGGGACCCCACTTTGAAAACTGCTCTCTAACATACCTTCCCATTCTCACCCAAAGGCCTTTGCACCTGCTATTTTCCTCTCCTTGGGGATGCTCTCCCTTGGATCTTTGTCACCTCCTCGGAGAAGCTTTCCTTGACCACTCACGTACTCTAGCCCCTAGGACACTAACATCTTGCCTGTTTTGTTTTCTGTACAGCACTGGTCATGCTTAGAAATTATCCCGTTACTGTATTTATTGACTTCTTTATTTGTTGTGTGTTTGCCTGTCTTAGAATGTAAGGCTCCGGGGGTGGGGTGGGGGGCAAGGATCTTTCCCTGGGGACCCAGGACAGTGCTTGGCATGCAGTAGATTCACAGGAGATTGTTTATCAAATGAAAAGCAGGTAGGGTGGGCTTCTATCACCTGGGGAATCTGCTGGGGGTTTCTCGAAGTGGAGGCCCCAGTGATGGGCACCAGAGAAGGAAGCTGTTTGGATATTGAACTGAGTGGTTGACACAGGTTAGAAAAAGTCATCCTCTTTGGTTGGGGGGGGGGGGGGGAGGGACAGGGTGGGGTGAGATAGAGTTTAAAATAGGTGACCTTTCAAGCAGATGTGGGAGGAAGGAAGGGCCCACTGACATCACAGCTGAGAGGCCCAGAGCTCCGTTGTGGTCCAGGGACTGGGGCCACTAGAGAAGGCCCCGGCCTGAGTCACTCCCACCTGTAAATCAGGAGACCAGGCCAAGCCTGGAGGTGGGGGTGGGAGGGTGGTCCTGGGGGAGTCTGGGGACAGGGAGAGGTGGCAGTGGCTGCCCAGCCTGGGTCCCCCTTCTTTCTTGCCTCAGCCCTCTCCTGCACTTGCCCACTGTATTATGGAGGCCTGGGTAAGACACAGGTCCTCAGTTTCCTCATCTGGGAAATGGGGGGAAGGGAGGAAGGAGGAAGTCCAGGCTTCTCCGCATGCCACGGTTGACCTCACCCCAGCTATTTACCTCATATGTGCCTGCAGTTCTGGAACCAGTCCTGCCTTAGGCTTCCATTTGAGCTCTTTGTCCAGTGCCCCCTACCCTACACACACACACACACACACACACACACACGGCCCTGCCCTCCTTTTCTAAGCTGATGCTCTTCATCCTCCAGGTTCAGGGTGCTGGGTACGGGCAGAACAACAGCATGGGCTTTGGAGCCTGACAGAGCTGCTTCCGGATCTGGCTGTCCCTGATTCCCCCCGTGAATGTTCACTCTTTTGACCTCAGCTTCCCTCCCTGTAGAGTGGGTATATCTATTGTTTCTCTGCCTTTTGGCTAAGATCAAGTGTAGAGTGGCTGTATCTACCTTCTAGATTGTGGTGAAGGTAAAAAAGCCGATTAGGGAAGTTGGTTTCTTTTGCCCCTTTTTTCCAATTTTTCTTCCTGTGGCGAAATACACAAACATAAAATGTACCATGTTAACGACTTTTAAGCATACAGCTCAGTGGTGCTCGATACATTCACACTGGGCAGCTCTCACTGCAATCCATCTCCAAACCTTTTCATCTGTGAAACCGAAACTCTCCCCACAGCCCCTGGCAACCTCCATTTGACTTTCTTTTTCTTTTCTTTTTTTTTTTTTTTCAAAAGATTTCATTTTTAAGTAATCTCGACACCCTACGTGGGGCTTGGACCCACAACCCAGAGATCAAGAGTTGCGTGCTCCACTGACTCAACCAGCCAGGTGCCCCTCCATTCCATTAGCTCTCCGAATCCCACTACTCTAGAAGTGGAATCACGTGGGATTTGCCTTTTTGTGACTGGCTCGTTTCACTCAGCATCATGTCCTCGAGGCTCATCCACGTAGAAGCATGCGTCAGGATTTCCCTCCTTTGAAAGGCTGCATGATATTTCATTGGATGCCTATATCGCATTTTGCTTATCCATTCATTCGTCAGTGGGTTGCCGTGTCGCTGGGCAAGACACAGGTCCTCAGTGTCCTCATCTGGGAAGCGGGACATTTGGGTTGCTTCCACATTTTAGCCGTTGTGGCTAATGCTGCTATAAACACTGGTGTGAAAACATTTCTTTGGGACCCTGCTTGCAATTCTTTCGTGGTAGTTGAATTTTTAATTTTTTTGAGGAGCTGCCAACACAGTGGCCTACCACTTTACATTTCTACCAACGGTTCCTTTGCCCTTTTCCCCTCCCCTAGTTCCAACTACTGCTGCCCTGAAGTCTTTCAAATTTTCTCAGCATGATTGAATTCCAGTAGCACTGACCAGTCCTTGGGCTAGACCACTAGAGAGCCCTTTGACCCCAGCCTGGCTGAAAGCAGAGACCGGTTCCCGCACCACAACTCTGCCTCTGGCTCAGACCCGGTAGCAGAGCGGGAAGGTCTACCAAACACCGAGTATGCACCAAGGGCCCTGGCAGGTACCTCACATGCATCATCAATTGGCCCCTTCATCCTCATTACTATGCAGAAGTGTTACCATGCCCACCAGGAGAGCGAGTTTTGGGAAGTGTCCTGACTTGCCCAAGCAAAGATTAGGGAGCAACGAGGCTGGAGAAGTGGGAAGGGCCCAGTGTACAAAGGTTCTTGAATACATTTTATCTTGAGGGCAATGGGGAGCCACTGCAGGTTTGAGACAGGGAGACAACATGATCCGACATGGGCTGAAAGCTGAGCAGGGTTAAGCTAGGTAGGGAGGAAAGGAGAAGGATTACGGGTTGATTTCTGCTTCCCAGAGTGCTAAGGAGGGAGGCTTTACCTTGGTAAAGAGGGAAGGTGATGCAGGCAGGGCAGATGGGGACAGAGCTGGCACGCGTGACCTAGAATGAGCTATTTGAACTTGAGCGGGGAGTGGGGAGCTTGAGGCGATTTCCCGTTTTCTAATGCAAGGCGCAGTGTTGTCTCAGGCACTTACTTTGGTTCTCTGAGTCTCAAGTTCCTCATCTGTAAGAGGCAAGGTCACAGTACGACCTCCTGGGCAGCTGTGGGAGTTCAGTGAGATCACCAACACATGCAAAGCATTTACTTAGGCCAGCCTGGCACACAGCAAGTGCTCGAGAACCACCGAGCCGTTGTGGGAAGCGAGGCACCGAGGCACCGCCATTATTTTTATTGCAACCCTCAGGCTGGGGGGCAGCCTCCCAGGTAGGCTGGGGTCTTCAGCCCCCAGGGAGCGTTCGTTCCCAAGCCTGGCTTATTTCGCGTGGGCTCTGTTGGATGACATTTCTCTGCTTCCTGGTGGGGACAGTGGGAATGGCAGCCACGCATGCAGGTGCCACCTCCCTGCCCGCCCCCCCTCCCTCCCCTCCCCTGCTCCTGCTCCTGCTCCTCTCCACCCCGGGTCTATTTCCAGCAGCACGGCTGCCTGAGGCCAACGCCAGGTGTGGGTGGTGAGTCAGAGCCAGGCTGGCCCTGGGGGCCTAAAGCTGTCACAGCTTCCCTCCCTTGGCCTTTCCCAGCAGCCCTCTGGGCACTTTAATGGGGGAGGGAAGGCCAGGCCAGTGCCAAAAGGTCCCTCATCAGTGTTACCAAGAAGACACGGGGACAGCGCCCCAACATGCCCCAGATCTACCTCTCTTCTGGCTGGAGGTGGGGGCTGGGGCGGGGGGCACGGCCCATTCAGCTCCTCTCCTGGTGTACCTCCGTCCAGACCCGGCATGTACCAGGGATGGAGTAAGCGTTCGCTGACGGAATGAGCCCACATTTGTACAAGACTTTGGAGGAATGAGGTTTGCTTTTGTGAGGACAGAGCATAGGTTCCGGGACAGAAAGACAGGCAGAGTTTCTGTGACCCCTGGGCAGGTGGATTTGCCTCTCTGAGCCTCGGTTTGCTCATCAGTGAAATAAGGATAGTGATGTGTACCTTATAAAGGACCGCGGTGAAGTATAAACGAGGCCGGCCTCAGAGAACTAGGCCTTATACGATATCGATACGAACATCGGTCACATTCTGTGGCAAGTGTATTGCCATATCTGCTCCTCCCTGGGTGGTGAGCAACGCTCATTTTTGCTCCCCCTCGTCAGGCACTGGGCCCAGCACAGAGCCAGTGCCCCGTCCACGTTCGTTGCATGACTGACTGACTCCATCCAAGGCAGGAACTTGTGAGGCTGAATGGTGGTAACGGTAGGCCACAGCAGCCGGGCGCTCACTGTCCCTTCAGCACCTGTACGCCGAGAGCTTTTGTGGCTTATGTCATCAGATTCTCACAGTGCTCCATAAGCAAGGACTGTACTATTACTATCCCCATTTTACAGATAAGGAAACTGAGGTTCAGATGTATTATTAAGTCACTTGCTTATGGTCATGTTGACCTAGAGGTGGAGCTGAGACCCAGTACAGGTCTGTTTGGCCTCCCAATGTTCTCGGTGGTCCCAGAAGAGGGAGTTGGGAGGGCACTGCTAGTGGATTTCTTTGCTGCTCTGTGCTGCCTTGAGGTAGCCTGAATCTCAGGACCCTAATGGCCTGTCTGCACATCTGGGTGCCCCCACCAGTACGTACTGAGGACTCTTAGAAACGGGACTGTGTCTCCCTCACTTTAGGGACTCCAGGGCTCGGCACAGGCTGTGGGAGGTGCTTAATGGGAGCTTCCTGGGCAAAGGAGTGGTCTTTGGTCTTCTCTGTTGCCTGGGTCCGACACTGTGGAGATGGCATAAACCACTCCACGTGAAGGCACTGAATGTCCGGGCACCAATCCAACACCAGCTGCCAACAGCAGGCACGCGAGCAGGGTCACTACCCCCAGCTAAGCTGGCCTCTTAGAGTCAATACTGTCCTCCATTTCAGAGTCTCTTTGTCCAGCCCCAGGTCAGCTCTCCCTCCCTCAGCCTCCCAGGACTTCGGAGCTCCTCTCCCCACCCCATGCCCCGCTGCTGTCACACCTGGCCAAGCAGGGACTTGCTTTCGAGGTCACTGAAGTGGCTCTGTGTCAGGTAGGCTGGGCCTTTTACATAACTGCTTTGAGTCTCTGAGCCTTTTTTTTTTTTTTTTTAAGCTTATTTATTTATTTATTTATTTTTAATTTTGTTTTTAATGTTTATTTATTTTTGAGAGACACAGAGACAGAATGCGAGTGGGTTGGGACAGAGAGAGAGGGAGACGAATCTGAAACAGGCTCCAGGCTCTGAGCTGTCAGCACAGAGCCCGACGCGGGGCTCGAACTCACGAGCTGCGAGATCATGACCTGAGCTGAAGTCAGACGCTCAACCGACTGAGCCACGCAGGCACCCCAAAGCTTATTTATTTTTGAGACAGAGAGAGAAGGGAGAGAGGCAGAGAGAGAAGGGACAGAGGATTTGAAGCAGGCTCTGCCCTGACAGCACAGAGCCTGACGCAGGGCTTGAACTCACAGACCATGAGATCATGACCTGAGCCGAAGTCAGACGCTTAACCAACTGAGCCACCCAGGCGTCCCGAGTCTCTGAGCCTTTAGTTGTTGTGATGCCCCAGCTTCTAGCACAGTGTCAGACACATAATAGGTGCTCTATACATATTTGAATGACTAAGTCTTTGGGCTCCATGAATCTGCAGGTCTATTGAACTCCGCTGGTAAAACTCTGGATTGATGTGTGTGGGTGACCGCGGCATTTCTGAGCTTCTGTTTTCCCATCTTTGAAATGGATAGGTTTGATGGAACCAGCCCTGTCCACCCCAGCGTCCACTGCGGTGTGCTGGACAAACAGTGGACATTCCCACATACAGCCTCCCCCCCCATTCCCTCCCCTCTGTGCACACCCAGATTTTGACGAAACTCAAAAAATCATTGCAGGGGAAGCGAAGTCCTAACGTGATCTGTGAGTGATCATCACAATTATTGACCCGGGAACTAGCCGCTCACTCGGGGCTGGAGGTTTACAATCCTCTGCTGCTGGAGACTCCTTTTGTTCTGTCAAGGAAGCAGATTGCAGAGCACAGGGTGTGAATGACATCGTTACAGGACTCGGTTGGTCATCTCTTGATCTATTTAACAACGATTTATGGAGCATCGCTAAGTGCCTGCCCCTTGGGGGTGCAACAATGAATGAGTTCTTTGGGAACTTACGTTCTGGTGGGAGAGACAGGGAATAATTAAAAAAAAAAAAAAAAAAAAAAAAAAGAGGATACATAGTAAGTGAGAAGATGCGGTATTAAGATAAGTGCCACCTAGGAAATCAACAGGGTGCTGAGTTAGCCGGGCCAGGGAATGGGGGTTACCTTAGCAAGGGGTGTGGGTCAAAGTGGGCCCTCAAAGCTTCATGGGAGAGCTTTATCTGAGCTGCACCTGGAGGCTAAAAAGGTGCTGACCTTGCAAAAAGCGGAGGGAAGAGCACGCCAGGCAGAAAGAACAGTCTGTGCAAAAATTTTGAAGGGGAAAGAGGAAATTGTGGATGTTTTAAAAATATTTTTAAAAAAGAAAATCAGGGGCTGGCTCAGTCAGACTCTTGATCGCAGGGTTGTAAGTTCGAGCACCACGTGGGACACGGAGGTTACTTTAAAAGAAGAAAACCCTGCAATTCTTTATTGTTAATGCCAGATTAATTTCTTCATGCAACAGACAAGCCCCTGCCCTACTGTGCAGCCGGCCCTGTGCTAGTCCCCAGGGACAAACAGAGATGCATGAAAGGGACATTCTTGTCACACACATCCTGGACCGGGCACCCCACGGAGATGAGCTGGTCTGATGTTTGCGAAGGGCTCCCGGCTTGGATCCTTGGGGAATCCAAATAAACCCCGCAGGTTCTGGCAGCCCAGGCCTCCGGCCAGCCAGGCTCCAGGCCTCCAGAGGAGAGAGGCTGCTGCTTCCTGCCTCTCCCTCCCCCACCCACCTGGGCACAGAGGCTCTTTCGTCCATTGTTCCTGCTTCCTGCCCATCCGTCTCCAGCTGCTGGTCTGAACCCTGTAGATTTACACTGACAAGCGGATGCTTTTACCAGGACCCTCGAGGGGGACAGGGAGGGGAGTGGCCTGGGACTAGAGGGAACTTGGGGGGAGGGAGGACCAGAGCTTTGTGACAAGGAAGAGTTTCCTGCCCTGAAGAGGTGTTAGACCCTGAGGGCTGAGAGAAAGGGAAAAAAGCCTCGGTCCCCAAAGGCTCCCTCATGCTGGGAGAGGGAGTGATTAATGACCCCGGACTCGGCAGGGCCTCCATGCCCCTTGGACAGGGTTCAGGTTCAGCAACATCTTCCCCGACCCCGATTCTGATGCGCAGAATGAGCACTGGACTTGGAGTCAGGAGGCCTGGGTTTCCACCTCCACCAACTCTTAGCTAGCTGACTCAGACAAATTTCTCAGCCTCTTCGGGCCTCAGTTTCCTCATCTGACGGGTGGGTCTAATAATCCATGCCCAGCAGTGCTGTGAAAATGAACGTGATCTTGTAGAATAGATGGTTGCAAAAAGCCATTAAAATGAAACACATTTTCTACCCCTCCACCCGCCCCGCCCCAGGCTCTCTTACCCTACGTAGGGCTCCTGTAGCAAACCGGCTCCTGTTAAGGGGGGGGGCTTGATGGAGCACCTACTGTGTGCCAGCCGCTGTGCCAGTGTTGAAGAGCAAGACTCAGTTCTTGTTCTCAAGGGAGACGGGCGAGCAAACAGACACGTGTCACGTGACCGGTTAAAGCTGTTGAGCATGCCAGCCTGCTTGGGTCTATGTCCCAGTGCTGTCATTTACCCGCTGTGTGCAGCTGTAGGCAAGTCACTTAACCTCTCTGTGCCCCAATTTCCTAAATGTGCAAAATGGGGGCCAGTAATTACCCGCCTCATAAGACTGTGGTCAGGATTAAATTATTTGATGCTTGTTTTTTTAAAAAAATTTTTAATGTTTATTTATTTTTGAGGGGAGGGGGACAGAGCGCAAACAAGGGAGGGGCAGAGAGAGAGGGAGACACAGAATCCGAGGCAGGCTCCAGGCTCTGAGCTGTCAGCACAGAGCCTGACGTGGGGCTCGAACTCACGAACCGCGAGACCATGCCCTGAGCCAAAGTCGGAGACTTAATGGACTGAGCCACCCAGGCGCCCCAAATTATTTGATATTTGTAAAGCATTCAGTATAGTATATGTTATATGATATGCCTCAATAAATAAAAGTTGTTATTATTATTATTATTATTATTATTATTATAGGATCTGCATTTCACCCAGAACGACAGGAGTCTGGTCCCGGAGCTGGAACGCTGGTCGCTGAGGCTGAAGGAAGCCGATGCTGAGTGGGCATGGTTCTCCTTGGCTGGCTGTGTCTGTCTGTCCTGCAGCAGTGTGGGACCACACACCATCGGTCCAGCCAAAGCTGCCACGTGCATGAAGCTGAAGCAGGTCCTGAACCACAGGGTCAGGAGCGTCACACGGAGAGCGGCAGCCATGCGGCCCCACCAGGCAGCGACATGTGGAAACGTGGCAGCGGTGAGCTCTCACTCCCAGGGGCTAGGCCACTGCCTAGTGTGGTCTGCACCACGCTGTCGGAGGGGCTGGCTGGGCCGGTCACGCGCTGGCCATACGGGTGTAGACCCCTGCCTAGCGGAGGGAGAACCCTCAACTGGACATCAGCTCCCCCTCTGCCTGGGTGGGAACAAGAAAACTCGAGGAACCCATTGAGCCCCAAGACAGAGGGAGGACCGGAGCCTTCTTCCCCTCGGTACAGTCCAGGGTTTGCAAGGGACGAAGACCCCTCAGCCCTGTTCTACTGACACCTATACAGTCTCTGGAGATAGCGACTCATTTCAGATCACAGCCAACTCAGGAGAAGAGTAGACTCACTGACCACTGCTCTTGCCCTATGGGGAAATGCTACCCAGGGATCGTTGTTCAGTTGTGACTCAGGAACCACGAGACCTAACGAGTAGGAAATAATCCCATACGTTAATTTAAATGACAAACTATCGGGGTGTCTGGGTGGCCTCAGTCGGCTGAGCGTCGGACTTGGGCTCAGGTCATGATCTCCCGGGCTGTGAGTTGGAGCCCCGCATCCGGCTCTCTGCTGACAGCTCGGAGCCTGGAGCCTGCTTCGGCTTCTGTGTCTCCCTCTGTCTCTACCCCACCCCCGCTCATGCTCTGTCTCTCTCTCTCTCTGTCGAAAATAAATAAACATGAAAAAAATTTTTTTAAAGAGACAAATTATCATATTAAAAAGAGTCCTTATTAGTGGTGCTGCCGAAGTCGACACAGAGTGGGGAGAAGGTGGCCTGAGGGACCTGCAGCCTAGCCAGCAGCGGAGCTGAGGAAGACGGGAAGAAGAGCTGAGCCTTAAATGATGAGTGTGAACAAAGTATCAATAGGAACCTCCTCCCGCCCCCGCCAGGAGAGGACGCATCGTGAGCAAGGACGGGGGTGAGAAGCAGCGCCGGATGCTCCAGGGACCTGCAAGGGAAGGGAAGATTCAGCCGGAGGCACAGTGGCAGATGAGGCAGGGATGGAACTCGGGTCCTGTCAGCCACGTTAAGCTGTCGGGTCACGATGCTGTAGACAAGCAGAGGGTTGTAAGCAGCGGAGGGACAGAGCAGATGTTGAGTTTTGCAAACCGCCCTGGTTGAGGTATGGCAGATGGATTGGAAGGGTGGAGCCTGAAGACGGGGAGATCACACAGGAGGCTGTTGCAGTGGTGCTGTGGGTAGTGAAAGGGAGGAAAGGTTTCCTGCGCCTTGGGGGTGTTAAGTAAGAAAAATACTCCTAAAGGGCCTAGCACAGCGCCCGGCGCATAGTAGGTGCTCACAGCTCGCAGTAAATGTAGCTAAACGCTGAGGGTCTGGACTAGGGCAGCGGTGGTAGGAATGGAGTAGGGGATTGGCTTGAGAAACACTGAGAAAGGCAAAGCTGCAGGAATCATCGACTGGCTGGCTGCAGGGGTGAGAAAAGAGGGGTCCGAGAATCCCTTCAATATTTACGAAGCACCCACCATGCCTGGGAGGCTGCTTTTAGCTGATGATCCAGCTTCCCGCATCCACCAACTTTTTGTGGAGCACCTACTATGTGCAAGGCACCTTCCTAGGTGCTGATGCTATAAAACCAAGCAGAGCTGGCCCCTGGTCCCCTGGAGCTCACCGATAAGACTTCATTAACAGTGGAAGGACCCGAGGCCTCTAGGGCCTCTGGAGCTGCCTTCTGGCAGATTCTCTTGGTGATCGCCAGGCTTTTCAAACCTCACACCCCCAAACCGGAGTCCCACACCTGCCCTTCCCGCCTGCGTGTTTCCCCACCCCAGGAAATGACACTACCACCCACCAGGTGCTCAGGCCAGATGCCTGGGTGGCCCTCCTAGTGCCTTCTCTCTCTCTACCCTCTACCCCACCTCCAGCCCAACCCATCTGTAGCTCCCGTGAAATGGATTTCCAAAACCCACTTTGAGTCCCTTGAGTTCTCTCCCCATCTTAGTCCAGGCCACCGGGACTGCCACGGGATGCCATTTCCACTGCGTGGCCGGTCTCCTTGCTGCTTGAGCCTCCCCTCATTATTCCCCACAACAGGCAAGAGCAAGCTTCCTTCTTTTTTCAAGTAATCTCTGCGCCCAGTGTGGGGCTCGAACTCACAGCCCCAAGATCAAGAGTTGCGTGCTCTACCGACTGAGCCAACCAGGTGCCCCAAGTACAAGCTTCTTAAAAGGCAAACCACATCTCCTGATGCCACTGCTGAAAACTTCGCTTTAGTAGCTTCCCACTGACCTGGAATCAAATCCATGAACCTAAGAAGCCCCCCAAGCCGGCACAGGCCTGGCCCTGCCCTCTTCCCAGCCCCTCCTACAAGTCCACACCCCTTCCCTCTCTGCCCAGCACTGGTCTTCCAGCTTCCAGATCCGCCAGGCTCCTTTCTACCTCTGGGCCTTTGCACATGCTGGTCTCTCTCCTGGAGATGCCCTTCCCCCCATTCTTTGCTGTGCTCATTCCTGCTCACTGTCCAGTCCCAGCTTCAGGGCCCCCTCCTTCCAGAGGTCTCCCTGACCATTTCAGTCTTGCCTGTTCCTCTTCATCTCCGTACTGTTTGTTTCTCTTGGAGCACTTTTCCCGGTTTGCAATTATTTTATTTGTCAACTTTTGTTATCTGTCTCCCTGCTCCTTGGACTAGGATCCTTGAAGGCAGTGTCCTCCGTCCGGGCCCTGGTGTTCCGAGGGGCACCTGCCCACCCCCCTAACTAACTTTCACTGAACACTGAGTTCCAAGGGTCCAGCCATCTCGCCAATCCCCCACAGCACCCCCCAAACTCCCCTTTTGTTCAAACAGGTGGAACTCTCTCCTCTCCCCCGCCTCAGCGGAATAACTTGTGGGTTATCTTGTCATCTATCAATCTCTAATAAACCGAGTTATTTTTAGAACAGGTGAAAGCAACGATCTCACATCTCTGAGAAGATTTTCCACTCCCATCTGACTTTCTACTACAATTTGGTTTCCTGTGGTGGTTGCGGAGGCTGTTAAGCTAGCAGGCTTTGTTATTCTGGGGTGCAGAGAAGGGCCTACAGAGAAAACCTAGCCTCCCCTCACACCCCTCGACCCTGCACCCTGCATGGAGAGAGGAACCCGGTGCCTGGGGCAATCCCCTGGCAGAGGACTCTGGGAAGCCTGGAGGAAGCCTGACACTCACTGTGTGTCATTTGCCTCGTCACTTTCCCTTTCTGAGCCTCAGTTACTCCTCTGAAAAAGGAGGGTGTGGGAGGGTTAATCACTAAAGACCTCTGACTGGTAAGATTTGGATAGAACCATGAGCCAGTGGGGTTTTTTTTCCGTCCCTGGACATCAATTAGATGACATCAGTTCTTTCTATGAATGAAATGTAGTCAGTGCCTCTTACAGCACATATGCAAATATATGTAAATTAATACAAAATAAAGGACCCCCAAAAGCTTCTGTTCATAGAACCGAGGTCTGGTCAGACCTGGGGTGGAGGGAGAAACTTAGCTCATGCTTTCACCCTCCTTGAATGCCTCCCCCCATCCCCCACCCTACAGAGAAGGACCTGAGAAGGACCCCGGGAAGGAAGGTGACTGGCCTAGAGTCATGCAGCCAAACACTGACAAAGTGTTTCAGCAGCCAGGTCTCTACCCTGGCATTTTTCTCACCGGCCCTTCCTTCTGTTCAGCCCAGGCCTGGGGCTAGAACCTAGCTCTAAGGGAAGGGAGGTGCAACCTGTGGCCAGGACAAGGTGCACTGGAATAAACTTCATAATGAAGTTCTACCAAAACACCCTGTATGCAGATCGGGGAGAAGTCCTTTTGGTTATGTGATCAGGGTGAAGAGGTCCTTTGAGTCACATGTTGAAAAACTGGGATGTAGGGAGATGATTCCCTGTAGAGGGGACCGTGTACCCCAAGGAGCAGATGCCGAAAACAGGAAAGCACCGTCATGCTCCGGCGTTCCTGCTTATAAAGACAAGCCTCCATGGTGTCCCCTGCCAAGCAGAATGCGACACCCCCCCCCCCCCCCGTCTCTTTTAGATGGAAATTCTGGAACCTCCCCTGCCTGTAGGATAGTGCACATGTAGGGAGATAGTGAGGAACGAGCCTGGATAGCTACCTGGGGACCAACATGTCCAAAGTCTGAAATGGTAAGCTAGGGAATCATACGGACTTTGTTCTGAGAGCAATAGGGAGCCACTGAAGGTTTTAGAGCAGTGAGAGAAGTCATCAGATTCATATTTAGGATGACCCAATTGGTGCTGGCAGCAGAGAAATCAGTTCGAAGACTGGGGACAATAGTCCCAGTGGTAAAGGGAAAGGCCTGAACCGGGCCAGGGAAGCAAGAGTAATGCAGGGATACTTGTCTGAATGGAGTAGTCTGAGCCTGTTTGGATAGGGAGGCAAGGGAGAGGACTGAGAACAGTGAGTCTGCTTAATCCGGAGAGGAAGGGAGCTGAGGCCTCTCCTTTCCATCCTTCTCATGACTGGCTATTTCCCCAAGCTGGTGCCCAGGCAGGCAGGGAAGGGGGTGCCCAGGTCAGTGGGGCTGCTGCCTGCCAGGAATCCAGGACAGAGGGCAGCTTGACTTTGTTCTCTGGGGACTTTTATTCTATTTCTCTAACTTGTTAAGGAAAGACCTGGGAGCCTTAGGGGACCACGAGTCAAGTATTTCCCAAACATTTATTTAGTACTCACTAGGGCAAAGGATTAGTGTGGGGGACAGACATGCCGAGGCCAGATTTCCTAAATCTCAAACTGTGACGTGAGATGTGCATAGGATTTTTTTCCCCCCAGATTTGACATTTATCTATATGACAAGCACTTTAAGGACATCTGTTATAGGCTGGGTTACGTCCCCACAAAAGTTATGTTGAAGCCTCGACTCTCAGCACCCCAGCATGTGACCTTATTTGGGAAGAAGGTTGCTGCAGATGTAATTACTTCAGATGAGGTCGTATTGGAGCGGGGTTGGCCCTTAGTCCAATCTGACCGGTGTCCTCCTAAGAAGAGGAGAGAACCACACAAGGGGAACACTGTTGTTGACAGAGGCAGAGATGGGACCACCACGGAATGCCACAGACTGATGGCCACCAGAAGCTAGTGGAGGCAAGGAAGGTTTCTACCCAGAGTCTTCGACAAGGTGACCCTGATGGTACCTCGATTTCAATCCTCGAACCTCCAGAACAGAGAGTGAATAAGTCGGTGTTGTCTTAACCCCGGCTTTGCGGTACCTTGTCACAATGGCCCTAGGAAACGAATAACACACTGAAATCAATCACATTTAACTTCGGCCACTGCCCCCACTGATCACCACTTGAAAGGCGGGGGCCTTTCTAGAACAGACACGCCCATGCCACTCCTTTGTTCAAATCGTGTCCACAGCTCCCCAGTGCCCCGGGCAACGCTTGGAGGGACTCCTTGCCTGGGCCCCACATGCTCCCAGCCTCTCATCTCTGCCCCTTGCCCTCTGCTATCAGCATTTCCTCGGGCCCTTCCTCTTATTACCCCCCCCCCACCCCCGCCGCCACCACCACCTGTTCCCCCTTCCCTGTCTTCGGTAGAGTGGTTAAGAGCAGAGTGCCCGGTTTTGAATCCCGGCTCCCCCATTGCCCAGCGTCCGGCAGTGGCACCTTGGGCAACTTTTTGTCTCAACGCCTCAACCTTCTCACGTGTAAAACGGGAATACTAGCCGTTCCTATTTCAGAGAATGGAAAGGCACCTTGAAAGGGCTTAGTCTTTTGATCTGGCACACGGAGGAGCAGTCATATTACCTCCCTCATGCTTGGTGTGCTGTCTCCCAGAAGGCCTCTCTGCCCACCACCCCCCCCACCCCGCATCCCAGGGGATTGTGTCACCCACGTATTGTACCTGTCTCGTCATATTTCTGTCTTCACCAGGTTGTGCACTTCTCTGGGCAGGGAAGAGGCCATCCTGCATCCCCGCATCTGAGCATGCAGCAGGAGCGCAATAAATGCTTGCTGCGGTAACTACCGAGCAGAGCGAATTGGCCAGGGGGATCTGGGAGGTAGGGCGTGGGGACAGCTTTCATAGGACAGTCGCCCCATCTGTCTGGAAGTGAAAGTTGTATTGTTAGTTCTGAGAGCATGAGAAAGAAAGCGAGAACCAGAGAGAAAAAGGCAGTGGGCAGAGGGCAGAGCCCGCGCCCCGCTCCGGCACCCCGACCTTGCCCACCAACCCCAGCACATCCTGCCCCTCCCCCGTTGTGCCCCTCCAAATGCTCACCCACGCACACCTACCCCATCCCCAGCCAGCGGCTTCCTCTGACACACATTTTCCATTGCTGGGCGGGGCGGAGCCCTTCCAGGTGAAAACAATCTCCGGGGTTTCCTTTTCAGGGTCCTTCCCCCAACGTTCCCGTCCCTGCCTAACCTACCTGTCAGCAGCCCCTGCCTTCAATGGCACAACATCGGCCTGGGGCCAGAACATTCAAGGCTACGTGAGGTGCCGCCTGGTGTCTCAGATCAGGTTCAGAATGGTGACTCAGGATGCTGGCTCCGCTGCACTCGAGCTGTGTGACTCTAGGCAGGCCCCTTCCCCGCTCCGAGCCCCCTTTTCTGTAAAAAGGGGCGGTGACGCCAGTCCTCCGGAACTGTGGTGGGTTTTCCGTGGGACGATGGGAAGAGCACGAGAAAGCTCTACCAATCTGATTGTCCGTGGGGACAGCGCAGGCGTGCCGTGGCAACAGGGAAGGTCCCCTTCCCCAGGCCCAGGGCCGTGCCAGGCACTAAGGGGTTGAGAGCGTCTGGCTTCCAGTGTTGCTGAGTATGGATGGGGAAGTGGGGCCTAGAGTCTGGCGGAAAGAACAGGGAAATGGGAGTGAGACCTGAGCTCACCCCCGCCCCCCCCCATGACTCTGTGACTTGGCATGTCTTTTCTCCTCTCTAGACCTCGGTTTCCCAGACTTAGCATCGCGGGACTAACTCTGATGCCTGTCTAGGTCTTCCAGATCTGAAATCTCAGACCTCCTAGAACCCTCCACCACCACATCCACCTCCCTCGCGTAGACGAAGCGTCTGCCTGCCTCACTGGGTTTGAAGGAAGATCGCAGTCTTACTCGTTGCACACTGAGCATCCAGCACAGGACCAGGTGCAGAGTCAGTGGTGAGGGATGGGGGGGGGGGGGGACAGGACTGGAGGGAAGTGAGTGAATGGGGAGAGGGGGGAATGAGGGAATTGGGAGATGGATGCCGGAGGAGTGGACAGTGGACGGATGGATGGTTGGATGATGATTCTACCGGCAGGTGGACAGCTGATGAAAGTGAATTGGTGGGTGTTGGATACTCAGCTACTGATCATGGTTTTTAGCATCACACACACCCCGGGCTTGCCAGGGGCCTCCCCTACTCGCAGCCAACGTTCGGGTCTAAGAATCCTCCCAGGACTCTCTCCACACGAGAGCCTGGATAAGCTGCCCATCACAAGGCCTTACCGGGCTGCCCGGGTGGCTCAGTCGGTTAAGCACCTGACTTGGGCTCAGGTCATGATCTCACAGTTCGTGGGTTCGAGTCCCGCGTCGGGCCCTGTGCTGACAGCTCGGAGCCTGGAGCCTTCTTCGGATTCTGTGTCTCCCTCTCTCTCTGCCTCTCCCCGACTCAAGCTCTGTCTCTGTCTCTCAAAAAGAAATAAATATTACAAAAAAAAAAGAAGAAGAAGGCCTTACCTTTATCATCCCATCGAAATTTCCCCCGCGTCGGTGTGAAAATGACAGTGACTTATTCACTGTGACCCTACATACTCAGGAGTGGGTGTTTCTGGATGATACGGCGTTTTGCCTAGGGAGGAACCGCTGAGGGTGGTGGAGGCGAAGACGCCAAGTTGACCTGCTGGCTACCGTCTGGTGAGCCTAGTCTGTGACCTCTGCAGACCCCCCGTCCAACGCAGGCCGTGCCTTCCAGCCATTAACAGCTCCCCCGGCAAGAGATTCTTACAACTCACCAGTCGTCCCCAGTTCTCTCCTGCCAGCCTATCTTCACGCCCTCCCAGGGACCCTAGACCGAACAGGGGTCAGAACCCAGTTTGGTGGGTTACCCTCCCCCACTCTGTCCCATGGACTCAACCGATGTAGAAACATTACAGGATTTGGGGTCAGAGGTGAAGTTCACCTCAGGTGAAGTTTTAACTTTTTAGCCCTCGGCCAGGTCTTCACTCTGGGGAGCAGGGGTTGGCCCAGAGACAGAACAGGGCAGCGGGAAGAGACAGGCTTTGGAGCTACGGAGACGTGGGTTCACATCATGCCCCCATCGGGGAGTGGGACCTCGGACAAGTGACTTAACTCCTGAGTCTCTGCTTCCTCATCTGTAAAGTGGGGGGAAACAGCCCCCTGTGGCTCCTGAGCACCTGAAACGGGGACCAGCCGAGCGGAGACGTGCCGTGCATGTAAAAAACGCACTGGACTGCTTAAGACTTAGGGGAAAAAATGTTAAAATTCTTAAGGATTTTTGTATCACTTTTAAGTGATATTATACATTGATAATACCTTGAAATATTGGGTTAGATAAAATATGTTATTAAGAATTTTTTTTTACCTTTGAGGAGGTCCCTCTGCTATGCAGCCTTCCCAGCCTCCCTCAGAGTTTGAGGGTTTCTCTTGCCTCAGGGTTTGAACACGCTTCTATAACGGCTTCTTAGCAAATATTGTGGTTGTCTGTTTAGGCGTCTGTCTCCCCATCTAGTCCATGAACTCCTTGGGGTCAGGAGCTCTAGCTCGGTTATCTCTGCTCCCGGCTGCCTGTACGGGGCCTGGCACACAGCAGATACTCAGCCAAAGTTACTCAAGTGGATACGTATGTACATGTGAAAGCAGGGTGAAGTTTTGCTATTCTACCTGGAGTCCTTGACGAATACAACAGGATACAGGTCACACTAAAACCATGAGCAGGGCCTTGGCAGGAAACAGACGGTACACTCAAGTTGAGAAGTTTGAAGAGGGTTTAATCAAGAGACTATTACCAAAGTCGCAGGCAGGATTCAGGGAGACCGGGAGGGATGGTGCAGTATCCCAGGGCTGGCCACAGTGGGGGGCCGTTACCACCCATGGCCTGAAGGGTGAAGAGGGAGAAGCGACCCGGACTCAGGGCCAGAGATGTATGCACGGGGTCGCCTACCAGGAGCCAGAGCCTTTGGGTGAGGGACACAGCCAACCCGTGCGACCCTGTAGCAAGGGGCTGGGGGAATCACTATGCCCCATTCTCCACCTGCCCTCTGCCTTCCTGCCCCACCCAACCAGAACCAGAGGGCAAAAGAGGCCATTGATGGCACCCCAGAGTTCACCTGCCAGGGCACAGAACAGGATGGAGAAGGGCAGAGGGGAGTTCTAGAGGGGCAAACAGAGAAACACAGCACTGTGGAGAACATTATACCCCTGGGATCTTTGAAGGCCTCTGGACATCTTTATAGAGGGCAAGACACGGTCACCACCAACCACAATCGTTAGGTAAACAACTACTGTATGCCGGGTGCTGTGCTAACCCATTTTCCAGGCTCAGAGAGTGCAAGGAACTTGCCCGAGGGTACACAGTAGGAAATGGTGTAGCCGGGAATGGAACGCGGGTCGGCCCCCAAACTCAGGTTCTCATCACCTCTTCTCAACTACACATCAGGCACTGTGCTGAGTACTC
This sequence comes from Neofelis nebulosa, assembly GCF_028018385.1. Classification (NCBI taxonomy): domain Eukaryota; kingdom Metazoa; phylum Chordata; class Mammalia; order Carnivora; family Felidae; genus Neofelis; species Neofelis nebulosa. The sequence goes on along the minus strand of NC_080783.1, from coordinate 204,828,586 downwards.
TGTCTGCATTATCTCTAATCCATCAAAATTCTGCAGGGTCATGTCCTTTTCCTGTCTCAGAGAGGTCGAGTGATTTCTCCAGGGCCACACAGCTCGTGGGGGATGGGAGTGAGGCAGAGAGGCAGGGTTGGTGAGTTTGCCATTAATTAGAGCAGGTGAGTGGCAGATTGCATGGTGGCAGCCTCAGGGATTATTTTAGCCCCAACGGGTAGAGCCACCTCTCACCAGGTGCCTCCTAGAGTCACTCCCCAGCTGCAACCACAGGATTTAGATTTGCAGAGCTGGGCAGGGCCCTCAGCATCCTCTAGCCTGACTCTCGCCTGTGGCTCTAAAACTAATAATAATTACGGCAGCGGCAGCCGTGGCTTCCAGAGCCCCTGATATGTTCATTCGTTGTCTTTCTCTAGACGGTCACTAAATCTGACCATGACTTTCCCTGCGGGCTGTATGCTGTCTGGAGGCAGGTACCGTGGGCTGTTCAGCTTGCAGAGCAAGAACTGAGGCTGAGAAGGAAAGGGCTTGTCCACGGTGACGCAGCAAAGCAGACCCTATGCAGCCAGACCTGCCCCCGGGGCAGCGTATGCCCCTAAGAAGAGAGCCGGTTTTGGAGCGGGACAGGCTGGGTTCGGCCTGGCTCTGCACCTGCCGGATGCACTGACCTTGGGCAAATCACTCTTGGGTGTCTTCATCTCATCTGTAACACAGGGGTGGCAGTATGCACGCACGCGGCGTGGTAAGGATGAAGTGAGTTGTTGTACATAAAGCCCTTACAACGGAGGCTAGAACACAACAGGCGTTATCACCCCCTCCTAGTCCACCGAGTTTTCCCACCCCGTCTGGGGAGGCTCTTAAAGTCGTGCTCTTGGGTGACCCTGGCTTTGGTAACCGACTGAGCAGCGGCCGTGCCCTGCGTGGTACGCGCTCTTGCTTGCCTCCTCCGGTGCTCACCATGCCCCCATTCCCACTTTGCAGGCAAGGAAACTGAGGCCCAGAGAGAGCTAATGACCTGCGCAGGCCTTCACACCTCAGAAATCGCAGCCAGGACGGCCACACCCAAGTCGAAGCCCATAACCCCCCCTCTGCCAACTGCAGGAAACCCAGATTGTTATGATTATTGGTATTGTTGTCCAAAACAATACTCTAGACGGCGACAATACAACAATCATAGAGGGTGCTTATTTCCATGGGCTCCACAGTCATCCCGCCGCCCCCGTGGAGGGGGCCTGGAGCTTTAAGAAGAGGCTCCTCGAGCAGGATGAACAAACAAGCAGTGAAAAGCTCACAGCTGGGCCCCAGGTGCTGGGAGAGAGAGTGGGGCAGGAAGCGGGCAGGCCATTTCTTTCTTTCCTCTTCTTTCTTATTTGTTTGAGAAGCAACTTTACTTTCTAAATCGGTCATTGTCACCCGTTGGCCCCCGCCCCACCTGGGCCAGGGCCTCTGGTGACAGGGGCTCAAGAGGAAGCTCTAGGGGGCAGGAGGGACGAGGGCACTAGGTGTGGCAGAGCCAGGGGGGCCCAGCTGGACTTGGGGGGGACGGGGAGCTCTTCCCGGCAGGGGCCTCGTGGATTCCCTGCAAGTGACCTGGCAGGCAGTGCCTGGCTGCGGTGTGACCCAAGTCCTTTCAGGTTCAGCTGCCAGGCGCCCCTCATAAACAGGGAGGTATCAGGGCAATAGTTAAGGGGCATGGCCCTGGCATCAGACCCGTGTGGCTTCCAAGCTCTGTGACCTCACCTCTCCGAGCCTCTGTTTTCTCACCTGTAAAATGGGAGGGGTTGTTGTGACAATTAAGCATAATTAAATAACATGACCAATGTAAACCACGAAGCACATTTACTAGCATTTAGCACATTCACTAGCTGGAGATTCACTTGAGAAGCCGACAGCTATCGGGGACTTAACAACGTGCCAGGCACTTGTCAAGCGTCCTAAACGTATTCATTCACTTCATCAGCACTGTAACACTCTTTCCACTTAACAGATGAGAAAACTGAGGCACCGGAGAGGCCGAGCGTGTTGCGCACACAGGGGCGGATCCACACTTTGCAGGATGTGAGTAGAGCGTATACCACACTGGGGAACCCCGGTAAGAAAAATAATAGGAAATTATGAATACAAAATGATGCACAAGGCCTCGCAAGGGAGCGACCCAAGGCTTAAACTTCATGAGCCTGACCTTCAGTCTCCCTCTAAGCTCTAGACCACACAGCTAGCAAGTGGCAGAGCCCAGGTGGCCAGGCTCCGGAACACGCAGTGCTATAAAGGCAGTATTAATAGTAGACGAGACAGGAGGCCTCTACCAAATGTCATACAAGGTGCCAGCAAATAAGAGGCAAGACTTTCACTGTGCTTGCTGTGTGCCACACGCTTCTAATTTAACCCTCCAACAACACAGCGAGGTGGGCAACATTATTACCATCCCCATTTTACAGACGAGGAAACTGAGGCTCAGGGAGGACCAGTGCCTTGCCTGAGGGCACAGAACTAAGAAGGGACAGAACAAGACTCGAACCCAGGCAGCCGGACTGCAAGGGCTCTTTGTTTAGCCACTGTGGGAACTGTTACCTCGCTCATCATTGGGGATCAGCCCCTCCAGCCGTCACCCTTCAGCTCCCTCGGCAAGTCCTGCCATCTTTTACCTGACAGCAGATTGGGGCGGGGACAAGACACCCTGGCTTTGGAGTCAGAAATGCCCGCACACTAGTCCTCACCCTGTTGCTTCCTAGCCGGGAGCCCCTGAGGCAGACTTTTCCCATCTCTGAACCTCAGTTCTCTCTTCTGTGAAATCGGGTTGTATGATTTGTAGGGCGGGAGAGTCTGGATGCACGATTACTTGGTACGCTTTGTAATGTGCTATCAGTAAACCAGGTCTTATCTGTGCGTACTTCTAGGTCTCCTGGCTGCCGTGGATAATACTTCACAGGGTAGTCTGGAAGACCAGAGACAGGCAGATGAAGTGCCTGGTCCGCACTAGGTGTTCGGCACTGGGAGAGATTGCTGCCCTGTAGGCAGAGGAGAGGTCATTTGTGACGAGAGGACTTTGGAATGGAGAAAGAGCACAGGACCAGGTGTCGGGCAACCTGCGTTCTAGATGGCTCTCCGCGACCAGCTCGTTGTGTGGCCTTGGACCAGTCACTTCCCTCTTTCTGGGCTGTTTCCCTATTTGTAAGTTACATGCGTCATCCCCCCAATGCATGAATGAAATAGTCTCTAAGGGCCTTAAGAGATCGGATTTCTGCATAAGAGCACAGGACTGTCTTCTGGGGTCCTCTGAGGGTTCTTCCTGTGGAGGCTCCCCACTTCCTTTGGGGTGCTCTTCATGGCTACCCTTGAGGCAGAGAGGAGGGTTTGCAGTGAACTCTCACAGCTCATCGGCTCCAACAGAACCACGGTGTTGTGGCTTAGCATGTGGGCCCTGCAGCCAGACGGTCTCGATCTAACAATCAGTTTCCTCATCTGTAAAATGGGGATGAAGATAACAGACTTCCTTGTCCCCATTTTACAAATAAGGAGAGGTAGGTTCCAGGGGGCACCACACTTTCTGGAGGTCACGGCTCCCACCTCATGTTTGTTCTACTGTCCCTGCCCCACACTCTCAGAGGCGTGACGTTCCCTGTGCGGGAATCCTGGCTCCCTCTCTCCCTCCCAGACGGTTGGGTCACACTTTTTCCCCTCTGCCTGACCTCCTATCTCTCCTCTCTCCTCCATCCAGTGGGGTCAGGCCCCTGGGCCAGGCCCGGTGCCCCCACCTACAAGCAAGTGACTCTGAGCAAGCCTGGGCCCCCCGCCCCCATCCACGTAACAGGGACAACGCCCCCTACCTCATGCGTGGAAATAGATACCCGGCCTAGTACCCGACCCACTATGAGCACTCGTGAAATGTCAGCTGTTTCCGTCCTTCACCAGCGTCCTTCAGACCCAGGTCAAATTCTGCCTTCTTGGGGCGCTGCCCTCGTGCCTCCACACGACCGAGTTTCTCTGGGCTCCCACAGCCCAGTCCCTATGGTGCTTATGACCTTACAGCCTAACTATTAGCTGTGTCTGTCCCACACTACCTCAGACTCTTGCGTTCTAGCCTTCTTGCCATCTGCTGTGTCTGGCATAGGGACCGGTATACAGCAGGTGTTCCATTAAAGACTGACTGACTGACTGAACGGTATCTCAGTGATGCTGAATTTATCAGCTGTACTTTCCGCCCTCCCAGGACAGCAGGAATCTGCGTGCCATTATTACCGCCGTATCTTCCACCAGCACCTTACGTGGCTCCCATTTATTGAGCCCTTACCAGGTGCCAGGCACCAAGGTAAGCATTTCTCAGCGACAGTTCACTCATGCCCCTCAGCCACGGCTGGGGGGAGTGTTCTGTTGGAATCCTCATTTCCCAAATAGAGAAACAGGCTCTGCTGGGGGCAGGGGGTAGCACCTGTATTGGCTGAACGGGGGGGGGGGAGGGCCTTTCCGCTTGGGTGGGTGGAGCCCAGAACAGTAGGAGCCTGTCGCCCCTTCCAGATTTTGCCTCTGCCCGTTCCTTCCTTGCAGAACTTCTCTCCTGCCTTGAAGACCCAGAACCCCTCTCATACTCCTCAGTCTCCTTCCCAAGTTCTGTTCAACATCGGTGTTCCCCAGGGTTCTGCCCTCAAGCCTCAGGCTGAACGGAGGCAGGGATGTAGTTCGTCATGCCCATCTGGCGTATCCCCAGTCCTTCTCATTTCCTGTCCATGGGGGCCGGCGGGATGTCCATCACAGGGCCCTACAAGCTGGGAAGGGCAAGGAGGCCAACCACAGTGCCACATTCTCCTTGGTACAGTGACTGGGCGGGGGCTGGGCGTGTGATGCCCACTGGGTCAATCAGAGCCCTTCCTGGGACTGGAGAGGGCCCGTCTGCCATGGGTTAGAAAGAGGCCCATTCTTAAAGACAGGCGGAAACAAACAGAACTGACTGATGGGTGGAGGGGAGATAACACAAGGAGCCCCCTGAGGGTAGAACCTTCCTCTCCACCCTATTAGGAACCCTGGATCCAGCAACGCCTGAAGTTGACATGCCCTTGTAACTCCAAGGTAAAGGAGCCACTAAATTCTCAATCTCTCCTTTTCCTTTTCAATTTTTCCCCCCTTAGCCTGGTTTGAACTGAGTTTCTGTCACTTACAACCGAAGCTTCCTAATACAATATTCTCTCTTCTCTCTCCCTCTAGCCTCCTGCGGATGAGGTTGGGTCTTATCTACTCCCACATCCGGGGGCCTAGTACAGAGAGCTCTTGAAGAAATGGATGTCTGACAGGTACCCTGAAGGTGACCTCACCCTGCTCCTTTCCTGGGTCCTCCATCCCAGTTAATGCTGTCACTGTCTACCTCAGGTTCCAGAGCCAGAAAATTCAGTTGTCCTTACCTTCTCTCCCCCAAACTGTTCTACTGTAAGTATTGCTGTTCTGTTTCAGAAAGCTCTCTCCCATCTGTCCCCCTCTCCTGCTCCCTTGCCATTGCCTTCGTTTAGACCACCTTCAACTCACTGCGACAACTTCAAGCAGTCCTCTCTTTTTCCTTCCTTTTATCTGTCCTCTCTACCTACTGCCACAGCGATCTCTCTAGAACCCACACCTGATGACATCGCTCCCCTGCTTCGAACCCTGCAGGGTTCCCCATCAACCTCAGGAGAAGTCACACTCCCTATGGTGGCACTGAAAGCCCTGCCCTGTTTCCTCCCTCCCGCACCCCTCTCTTCCCACCCTGCATCTCAGACACATTTCATGCCCTTTCCCTGAACACACTACATACTTTCTTGTCCCCAGACTCTTCTGCTAGAACTGTCTCTGCCCGGAATGTGTGTCCACTTCTCCCCACCTGAACTCCAACCATTCCTCAAAGAAGTCCTCCTCCCTGTATCCTCCTACCCTACCCCCAGGGAGTGCACTCCCCAACCCCTCAGTGCTCCCACCACACCGTTGCCTCTTGGCTAACTGGACGGTGAACCCCCCTGAGGGTAGGATCGATCTCTCCACCCTTATGCCAACGAGGCTGGATGTGGTGGGCTTCTCCAGAGAAAGTGAATGCCAAGTGGTCCTTCTCATGGGGCTCGGAAACTCACCGGCTAAATCTAGTTCGGTTCTTGACTAATCCTTGACCCTTGAGGACAAAGAGGCACCTGGAAAAAAAATCATAATTTCGGTTCTCTGCACGTGGACAGCACTGCATAGCTGACAAAGCGTTTCTGGGTTCCTCGTTTGGTCCTTGCATCTATCTCTATGGATTGTCAGGGAAGGTGTTATCAACCCCACATCACAAGTGGAAAACTCGCATCAGGTAGGAATGCAACCAAACCCCGGTCTTGGGAAAGCCCCTGACCCTCTCAGCCCCTCAGACTTTTCTGATCCAAGCCCTCCCCACCCTCCGCATTTCCCAGATGGGGGCTGCCAGGCACAGAAGGCCAGCGTACCTGGATGAGAAGGGAGAACGCAGCTTCCGGGCCGGGCTAATAGCAGCCACCATGACCACCGTGACAGCGCCTGCCCTTACTGTGCACGAGCGTTCGGGGCACTTCGCTAGCATTAACGGGCTCACGAGGAAGAGTTAATCGTTCTCATTTTGCAAAGGAGAAAACTGAGGCACGCACCGGTTGAGAGCCTTGCCTCTCTTAGGTCTTCCTGAGCACCCCCCCCCCCCCCCCCACCGTATTGGCCCAGCGCTTTGGAGTGTATACCGTTCACACCTCTTTCCCGGTCTCACCAGCCCGGCCGAGCCGGGAGAGGGCACCACGCCCGCGGCCCCGCAACCAAACTCCGCGGGGCGCGGGGGGGGGGGGGGGGGGGCCGCCGGGCCCGCGAGTGCGCGTGCGCGCCACCTCCGCGCGCGCCGCCCCGCGCGGAGCCCCGCTTCCCGCAGCGCAGCGCGCCAGGTGCGCCCCGGTGGCCGCGGCGCGGCGGCTGTGCCCGCGTGGGCGCGGGCGAGGGGACCCGGCGGGTGGCGCCCCACGCCCATCCTCCCGCCCGCCCTTTCTCCCGTGGCTGGTGGCAGGTGAGTGGGTGTCGAGGAACCGCCAGGCAGCGGAGAAAACAGGACGCCGCAGAAATCAGATTACTCACCTGCAGCTGCGACTACCCAGCGCTAATAAAAGCTGAGCTTCCTGTTGTTTCTTTATTACCACCCTCTGCCTCCCCCAGCCCCGGCCCAGCTCCCAGCTGCAGCCAGAGCCCTAACTGATGGCCAGAAACCGGCCGCTTCAGGGTCCAGGACCACGCTGCTGCCTGCAATCACGCCATGTGTGCAGCGCACGATGAGGTTCATGTTTCTCCATCACCTGCATGCGAATCACCTGGGGTGCTGGTTAACCAGGCGGGTCCCCAGACGCTGCTTTGCACCTGCTGAATCAGAATCTCTACGGTTAGGACCCAAGAGTCTGTGAATTCATACCAGTCTCCGGTGATTTGTAAGTAGGCGACAGTCCGAGAGCCACAGAGTTCAGATGTTGTAGTTTCACATGATGGGGGTTTGTCGGTCTTGACTACCACCCACAAGTCAGGGATGGATCCTATCCCCAGTACGCGCCAAGTGAGTCCCTGACCTCGGGGCCTCTGCTCATCTGTTGAGTGGGTACGAAAATAATATGGACGGGGTTGCCTGGGTGGCTCAGTTGGTTAAGTGCTGGGCTCTTGATTTCAGCCCAGATCATGACCTCAAGGTTGGTGAGTCGGGGCCCCACCTCAGGCTCCTCTTAGGCGCTGCAGCCTGCTTGGGATTCTCTGTCTCTCCCTCGCTCTGTGCCCCTCCCCAGATCATGTGCATGCACGTTCTCTCTCTCTCAAAATAAGTAAATAAACAAAACAAAACAAAAAAAAAACTTTTTAAAAAAGAAAATAATACAGACCTCTCGGACGGAAACAGGCTCAAATGCAATAATATGCTCAGCAGGATTTCTGGTGGTTTTTCCTGAAGTTTACAGTCCCACCAGGAATAAACACTGAACCAACATGATGAGTAGGACCGAGGGGGTGGTTGTAGGGTGAATCGGAGCTAGAGAGGAGACATCGGAAGGCCACAATTCACTCTAGGTACACTGGGAAAGAAAAGCCCTTCACTGTGGACCTTCTCCAAAGTTGAGTCCTACCAGGCCAGGAAAATGATCCTGCCCGGGGCACTGACAACCCCTCATGGCTAGATCTGGTGGCTTCTTCTGTGCCTCTCTGACTTGTGACTCTGGGGTGTGCCACACCCTTCATCACGCTGTCACCTCCCTCAACTTCAGGAAGACCCCACATTCCTCTTGTGCTCCCGCCTCGGCATCAGCTCTGGTGCAGCTCCCTCCCCAGCTCCTCCTCCTCCTGCCCCTGGGATCACGGGCACCTTGCACTCTACTCACACCCTCCATCCCTTCCCGTCCAACTTCACCCCCTCCCGGTTAGCTGGGAGCTCTGCCTGAGCTCCCGAGGTGTGAAGGCAGCACTTCCTGGCATCTCTTAGTGGCCCCTGTGCACCCCAAACCAACTCAACCAACTCTGAACTCCTCATCTTGCTCCCCGAACCAGCCTGCTTCTCCTGGGTTCCTGTCTCAGGGCATCACACCTGGATATTGTCCCAGGTGGTTTCTGCTCCTTTGTCCCCACAAATGGTCTTGTAGTCCAATCAGTTTTATCTTCCCAACTGTCCTGGAGTCTGTCTTGTCCACTCACTCCCCCTGTCCCTATGCACTCCAGACCTGCTAGTTCAGGACTCCATAATCTCTCACCTGGATTATTTAAATAGCCTCTTAAACAGACTTCCTGGCTCTGGTCTTGCCCCTCACTTCAGCCAGATGGATCTGTCTGAGACACGAATCCTGTCTTCAGATCTTCAAACCTTGCTTCAAACCTTCAGTGACCCCTCAGAGCCCTCAATACATAATCCAAACTTCTCCCATTCAACACTCACCCGGGCAGAGCCACACCCTCCTCTCCACCCCACCTCCTCAGCGCTTTGTACAAATGGCGACATTTACTGAGCTCTTGCTAAACGCTTAGTATATGGCAACCTAGCTATCTCTATTATTTTTTTAAATTTTTTAATGTTTATTTTTGAGAGCGAGAGCACACGCGTGCACACATGAGTATGGGAGAGGCAGAGAGACGGCGAGTCAAAGGATCTGAAGTGGGCTCTGTGCTGACAGCAACGAGCCCAATGACGCGGGGCTCGAACTCACCAACCTCGAGATCATGCCCTGAGCTGAAGTCGGACACTCAACCCACTGAGCCACCCAGGCGCCCCGCCCAGCTATCTTTAGAGCTTTGTCCCAGCCTCATAGCATTGCCAAGGGTGTCATTCCTGATTTACAGATGAGAAGATCGAGGGAGAGAGAGGTTGGGTAGCTTGTCCAAGGCCACACAACTAGTAGCTGGGATCCATACCCGGGTGTCCCTGGCTCCAAAGAGCTGGTGCCCTTCGCGGCTCTGTCTTGAGCCACCTCCTCCCAAATGCATCCTGTTCTCTTTTTTTCCATCTTCCCACGTGTCTAAGAGGGTAGCTGGCATATGGCGGGTGCTTGTTGAATGAATGAACAACTCTATCCACACTCCCAGTTGATCCTTAGAACAAGCCTGGGAACTACAGAAGTTCTCAATTCTGTAAATGATGTAATATTTGATGACTACAAAGAATGTGTGATGAGTGTCTGGCTTATGACTACCAGCATCTGTGGACCCACTGCCCCAACTCAGGAACTAGAACTTCGCCAGCACCACTGAAGCCCCCTGGGGGCCTCCTAATTCTGTTCCCTGCCTCCCTCCAGAGGTGGACACAGTATGGAATTTTGTGGTCACCACTCATTTGCTTTGGGAAAAAAATAGTGTCACTATATGGGGATGGACCCTATACAACATATTTGCTTTGTTTGCTTTGATACCTTTATGTAAATAGTATAATGGATGGGCGTTTCTCTTCGGCTTGATTTTTTTCATGTATCACCGTGTTTCTAAATATATGTCTGCATTGTAGCCGGCATGCATTCATTTTTCTCAGCCGTCTAGTGCTCCGTGGTCTGTGTAGACCTCGGTGACTTTATCCGTTCGCTAGTCAAAGGGGATGTAGGCTGTTTCTCATTTTTGCTGCCATGATTGCTCTTGTGCATGTCTCTTGGTGGAGACACGCATGGGTTTCTGTAAGCGACATATCTGAGATTTAAACCACGGGTCATCGGAGCTCCTGGATGGCTCAGTCAGTGAGTGTCTGGTTCAGCTCAGGTCATGACCCCAGTGTCGTGGGATCGAGCCCCACGTCAGGCTCCACGCTGAGCACGGAGCCTGCTTGAGAGTCTCGGTCCCTCTGCCCCTCTCCTTGCTCATGTGCTCGCTCTCTCAAATCAGCAAATAGGTAGGTGGATAAGTAAATCGTGGGTCATCAAGCATGCACATAACCAGCCTTACAACTGCTGGCGAACTGTTCTCCCAAGGCACTGTGAGCACTTGCCCTTCCTCTGCCGCAGGGAGGAAAGTTCCAGTTGGTGCACATCCTCACTAGTACTTAGACTCCTCTGAGTTCCTAACGTCAGTCTTCACTTGCACTTCCCTAATCAGATGAAGCATCTTTTTCTTTGTTCATTTTGCATTCTGGTTTCTTTTTCGGGAAATTGTTCATTCAAGCCTTTTGTCCCTTTTTCGGTCAGGTTGTTAGTTTTTTCTTATTACTTTGAGGCATTCTCAAGGAGGTTTTTGTTTCTCTTTTTCTCTCTCTCCCTCTTTTAAGTAATCTCCGTGCCTAATGTGGGGCTCAAACTCACGGCCCTGAGATCAAGAGTTGCATGCTCTACCGACTGGGCCAGTCCGGCACCCGTGCTTTTGTTTCGTAATAGAGTGAGGATCCGTGACCCAAGTTCACAGAGGACAGAGCTGGGTCCCACACCCACATCTCCCTGATTGCAGGGCCCTGTGTACCAATCTCTTTGCCTCTCGTTCATTCGTTCATTCATGAAATGTCTACTGGTGATCTTCTCAATAAATATTGGAGAGGGAGCAGAGAGTTGTATGGTCTCTGGAGCCCCTCTGCCTGAATTTGAATCTTTTCTCTGCCACTCACTAGCTGTGACCTTGGGTAAATTTCTAACCAATCTGTTCCTTAATTTCTTCACCTATAAAATAAGGATAATGCTAACAGTACCTCTCCTACAGGGTTGATGTGTGGGGACTGACTGAGTGAACTTAAATAAAAGGTTTAGGACGGTGTCCAGCACAGTCAATCCCAAATTAATAACTAGCACATGCCAAGCACCCTGCCCGAAAGGTACTTGGTCTGGAGACATGGGGATATTGCCCTCATGGAACTCACCGTTCCATCGAAGGAAATGGGCACAAAACAAGTAAATAAAGAAATAATAGAATGTGTCTCATGATGAGGGCAAAGAGGAAAACCACCAGGTAACAAGACAGAGTGAGCAGGCACTGACTCAGTGGGATGGTCATGCAGGGAAAGCCCCCTGGAGGAGGTGACACTTAGAGGCCTGGGGGATGAGAAGGAGCCGCCCAGGCAAAGAGCCTAGAGGAGAGTAGTCCAGGGAGGGAAGGGCATGTGCAAACAAACGCCCTGATGCAGGATGCACTTGGCCTGCCCAAGAGACCACAAGGAGAACAGCTTGAACGGAGCCAAGTAAGCAGGGAGCTGGGGGGCAGGAGAGGAAGGTGGGGAAGCCACCCCGGGGTGGGGGGAAGAGTCTGGATTTTGCTCGAAGTGTAGCGGGAGGTTTTGAACTGCAAAGTGTTGTGATATGATTTATGTTGTTACAAGGTCACTCCAACTGCTGTGTGAAGATCAACTATCTATGAATTCATCTAAATACTTCTTGTAGCCACTAGTATTTTTAGCCAGCACCCCCTCTGTGCAAAGCAAAACTTCCTTTTACTGGTCTTAAGTTTACTACTCTCAGGTTTCAAGGGGAGCCCCCTTCCGCCTTGTATCGTGGGGTTAGCGGCCCCCGTCAGGTCTCCGGCCAAGATTTTTACAGAGGGGGTGGGAGGACGGTCCCCCGGTTGCAGGCTCACCTGCTCTGTGATGTTTGCCCACCTGTGAAATGAGAGGGGCCACCTCAGAGAGGCTGTGAGGGTGAAGAGAGAGGCAGCTTGGTGGCACGGAGTAGCCAGTGCAGGCCAGCTGCTTTGAAGACGAAGATAGGAGGGGGACGACGGGGGTTCTGCTGCGTGACCTTGGGTGAGTCACTGCACTTCTCTACCCTGAGCTGAAAAATAAAATGAAATAATATTTAAAAAGTCATGATAAATAAAATAAGGGACGCCTGGGAGGCTCAGTGGGTTAAGCGGCCAACTTTGGCTCGGGTCATGATCTCAGGGTTTGTGAGTTCGAGCCCCGCGTCGGGCTCTGTGCTGACAGCTCGGAGCCTGGAGGCTGCTTCGGATTCTGGGTCTCCCTCTCTGTCTGCCCCTCCCCCACTCATGCTCTCTCTCTTTCTCAAAAATAAACATTAAAAGTTTTGGTTTTAGTTTTTTAATTATAAGAAAATAATAAATGAAATAAAATAATAGTGTTGTAAAATAAACTTGTACAATAAGGGTGTTGTGCCAGACGACCTGTGGAGACCTGCCAGGCTCTGAGGTCCTAGAATTCTGTGATTTAGACTCTCTCTTCCTCCTTTCAGCCTCGGTTACTCTCTTCCCTGCAATTTTGGTGTTCCCTACTGACTCGGGATGAGAGAGAGAGAGCGGGAGACAGAAAAGTGGCCTGGAGCCAGGAGGCCTGAGGGTCCAGCTGTGACATTTACAGCGGAGTCCTCATTATGGTGCATTTAACGTTTTTTTAAAAATTTTTTTAAATGTTTATTTATTTTTCAGAGAGAGAGAGAGACAGAGAGACAGAGATAAAGACAGAGTATGAACAGGCGAAGGGCAGAGAGAGAGTGAGACAGAATCCGAAGCAGGCTCCAGGCTCTGAGCTGTCAGCAGAGCCTGACATGGGGCTCGAACTCACAAACCATGAGATCATGCCCTGAGCCAAAGTCGGAGACTTAACGGACTGAGCCACCCAGGCGCCCCTGTGGTGCATTTAACTTACATTTAAACACACACACACACACACACACACACACACACACACACACACACAGCAGGAGAGAAGAGAGAGAGCCATGTGCACAAATCATTGCTACAGAGTTATGCTCCCATCCCGCCCTGCGAGCACTCACACCTTGATGGGGACATGACCTAGTGGGGCCTGCTCCCAATCGATCCCAGTTCCCCCACACCCAGCAGCGCGCGGGCTTTCACCATGCCTAATGTGATCCTGGCGTTCAAGTGTGTTTTATACTGGGTGGCCTTAAATGCAAGCCAACCTTTCCATCGGGTGGTCAGCGGAAGCCACAGCTATCTGTAACAATCCCAGACAAAGAACCCCGGGCGACCCACTGTTGCAATGGTCAATGCCTGGTCCTCATCATCAGCGTGTGATCAGGTGACTGAGTCCTCCTACTTGAATACATCCTCCCTGAATCTTCCTGGACTTTACTCTTTCGGTTCCCCTCACACCTCCAGGGACCTCCCTTTTTTTTTTTTTTTTAAGTAGGTTCCACGCCCAGCATGGAGCCCAATGAGGGGCTTGAACTCACAACCCTGAGATCAAGACCTGAGGTGAGATCAAGAGTTGGATGCTTAACTGACTGAGCCACCCAGGCACCCAAGGGACCCCTTTTCTCCCCAGCTCACTCCGGGGTGCTCCCCTCGGGTCCCGAGGCTTTACCTCCATCTTACATGCTGCTGACTATAGATTTGCTTCCCCAACCTAGACCTTCCCACTCAACTCTAGAATCATACATCTCTGCTCAGCTGTTCGGCAAGAAACTCCACCGAAGTCTTCACTTTTATCCCCAAACCTGATCCTCCCTTGGTCTTCCCATCTTCGCAAATGGCTCAGGCTACGGCTGGGGTCATCCCTGACTCCTCTCTCTTACACTCACACCTGACCCAGCACAGATACCTCCGGCCCCACCCCCAAAAGGTGTCCAGAATCTGACCCCCCACCATCCCCACACTACTCTTGAGGCACCATGTTTTCTTGCCTCGATTTCCATGGAGACCTCTTGGTAGGACTCCCTTCTTCTGCCCTGGCTCCTCCCTCTACCTTCTATTCTCCACGTAGGAGCCAGCAGGATCTTTTAAAAACGTGAATCAACTTTAAATATAGAGGACAAACGGAGCGTTGCTGGAGGGGCTGTGGGAGGAGGGATGGGCTAAACGGGCAAGGGGCAGTAAGGAAGACACTTGTTGGGATGAGCGCTGGGGGTTGTACAGAGGGGATGAATCGCTGGAAATCATTGTTGCACTATATGCTCACTAATGTGGATGTAAATTTTAAAAAGAAGTAAATAAAAATTATTTTTTTAAAAAAACGAGTCAAATCACTTCCTTCCTCTTTTCAAACACTCCAGGGGCTCCCTTGTCTCTTGGAGCACATCTTAACACCTTTCCACGCCCTCACCTGGTCTCCGCTTGCCTGCCCCCCCCCACCCCCCCCACCCCCCCCACCCCCCGCCTCACTTCAGCTGCTCTGGCTTCCCTACTGATCTTGGAGCAGCCACGGGCAATCATACCACAGGGCTTTTGCACTTGCTGTCCTCTCCGCCTAAAGGAGACTACTCTGCATCCGTCTACAGGGTTCACTTCTGCTCATCATTAAGGAGACTCTCCCTGGCCACCCCACGTAGGATTGCACCCCATCCTCACTCCCTCACCTCTGCCACTCGCTAGCCCCCTCTCCTGCTTTACTTTTCTTCCTGGCCTTCATCACCACCAAAGGGACATTCCAAGCATAGTGTTTATTTGTTTATCGTATGTCCCCCCCACTAGAATGTCAGCTCCACAAAGGCAGGGACTTTATTTCATCCTCTGTTGTGTTATCCAGAACAGGGCCTGGTTCATAGTAGGTGCTAGGTGAATATACACTAAATGCATGAAAGTGTTTGAATAACTGAGAAGTTATCTGTTGGTGTCCACTGTGGCATCTTCCCTAAAGGATTTTCAACATTTGCTCATTCAACAAACATTTTATGGAGTATTTTTCTGTGTGTGTGTGTGTGTCTCTCTCTCTCTGCCCCTCCCCCACTCGCACTCTGTCTCTGTCTCTCTCTCTCTGTTAAAAATAAATAAATATTTAAAAAAATTTTTTAAAAGGGGGGGGGCACCTGGGTGGCTAAGTCGGTTAAGCTCCGACTTTGGCTCAGGTCATGATCTCATGGTTTGTGGGTTCAAGCCCCACGTCAGGCTCTGTGCCGACAGCTCAGAACCTGGAGTCTGCTTTGGATTCTGTGTCTCCCTCCCTCTCTCTCTCTCTCTGCCCACCCCCAACTTGTGAGCAGGCGCTCTCTCTCTCTCAAAAATAAACAAACATTTAAAAAAAAAAAAAAAAAAAGCTCATCTCTGGAGAGAGACAGAGATGAAAAAAAAATAACTTAAGGGGCGCCTGGGTGGCGCAGTCGGTTAAGCGTCCGACTTCAGCCAGGTCACGATCTCGCGGTCCGTGAGTTCGAGCCCCGCGTCAGGCTCTGGGCTGATGGCTCGGAGCCTGGAGCCTGTTTCCGATTCTGTGTCTCCCTCTCTCTCTCTGCCCCTCCCCCGTTCATGCTCTGTCTCTCTCTGTCCCAAAAATAAATTAAAAACGTTGAAAAAAAAAATTTAAGAAAAAAAAATAACTTAAATACACATTTGCCCTAAGAGCAAAAGTATTGGTGAGGATGGGGTCACTGGAGAGTCTCATGCATTATCAGTGGGAGGTATAAGTTGGCACAACCTTTCTGGAAGATTTGTCCTTTTGCTCCTGAATCTTCAGACTAGGAATTTACCCCCAGGAGATTACCACCCAAAGGCAAAAAGCCACAGGGATACTCGCTGAACTTTTTTTTCTTTCGTGATAGTGAAAGATTAGAAACCCCAATGGCCAACCAGAGGAGATTGGTTATGAAAAGTGTAATAGATCCACATAACTGATACTAAGGGGCCATTAAACAAGATGTTGTGCAAGAATATTTAGTGGAACTTGAAAAGATATTTGCAATATATTATTAAAAATGAAAAACTTTTCAAAAAACCAGATGGCAGAACAATGTGGCAAGTGTAATGAGATTCTTATATAGACACATTTATATGTGTTTAGATCCAGAAAGATGTTTGGAAATAGGGCCCCAACATGTTTAAAGTGGGGTGGTGGTTTTGATTGCTGAATTGAGGTGATGGGCGTCTGGGTGTTTACTATGCTACTCTTTCAACCTTTCTGTATGTTTGAAAAAAATCTTACAATATAAAGTTGAAAGAAAATGTGGTTATTTTGAGTAGAGTGATTTGGGGAATTTTTCCCCCTCCTTTGTATATCATGTATTTAATTTAATTGCTTATAATGAACCCCTACCACTTTTACAAAAATAATTAAGTGACTTCAAAATAAAATATAGCTCTTTGTACACAAAATGTTTAAGTAAGTTGTTGTTGTTGTAGTAATCTTTCTCCCCAACGTGGGGCTTGCACTCACAATCCTGATGTCAAGAGTGGCACACTCTTTGGACAGAGCCACCCAGGTGTCCCTAAATAACTTAAAAAAAAAAAAAAAAGAATAGTGGCTCTGATTAAAAAAAAAAAAAAAGGACAAGGAGAGACTGTGCAGGCACCTGGGAATAGAGAATTGGGCAAATTAATTATGGTAGTCATTCAAATACTGTGCTACTGTTTAAAAAGGTGTTATAGAAAAGATGTTTGTAGTACTTTGATAAGTAAAAATAAAATAAAAAACAGGCCATAAAACAGTTTGTACAACATTAGCCCCTTTTTGGAAAAAAACAAACAAACAAACAATATATATAATGCCCGCCCATGGGAAAAACTGGAAATATCCACGCCAAAATGTTAGCAGTAGTTTTCTTTGGGAAATGGAATTGCAGGTGTTTTCCCCCTTCCTTTTGCTTATTTGTATGTCATAAATCAGTTTTGTCCAATAGAACATTCTGCAGTGATGGAAATGCTCTGGATCTATATTGTCCAGTATAGTAGCCATGAGCCCCATAAGGCTATTGAGCACTTTAAATGTGGCTAGTGAGGGGTGCCTGGGTGGCTCAGTGTCCGACTTCTTTGGCTCAGGTCTGATCTCACTGTTCCTGAGTTGGAGCCCCACGTCGGGCTCCGTGCTGACGACTCAGAGCCTGGACCTGGTTCGGATTCTGTGTCTCCCTCGTTCTCTGCCCCTCCCCCACTCCCACTCTGCCTGTGTGTGTGTGTGTGTGTGTGTGTGTGAAAAATAAATACATTAATAAAATTTAAAAAACAAAATCAATGTGGCTAGTGAGCCTGAGGAATCGAATTTTACATTTTACTTAATTGTATTTAATATAGATTTGAATGACCATATGTACCGAGTGATTACTTACCGCATTGGGCAGTGCAGTTCTAAATTATTTACAGAGAACACACACTGGCTTTGCAAAAAGGAAAAAAACAACAACGAGCTTTTCTTTCTCTTTTTCTTGTTTGTTTATTTGTCCTGCTACTTGCACAGCTCCTTTGAGATCTCAGTAAGAGGCAGCGAGTGTGAAGGCTTTTTGCAAGTGCTGTACTCAGGAGGTGCTGCTGTGTGTGACTCTTCTTCCTCTTATCCAGGCCCTTTTTCGCCCTTCCCTCCTGGGTTCTGAGCTAGAGCTCCGACTGGAGGAAGCATCCCTGGGTGGCCTCTGGAAGTGGGGAGGGTGTCCTGGGGTCTGGCCCCGGTAGCTAAGGAAGCATTCGTTTCTCATTCATTCATTCATTCATTCAAAAGCCATTGTGAGCCCTCCCCCTTCCACTAGCACCGGGGACAGTGGGACAAGGACTCGTGTATCTGCCCTCCAGGAGATGGGGCGGGGACAGGCTAGGGAGTTACCGAGTGGAAATTAACAGGGCTGGAACATGGAGGCCTGGGTTTGAGCCCCAGCTCAGCCTCCTCTGGGCACGCCGTTTAATCTCCCTAAACCTCCACTTTCTCTTCTAAACGCCAGAAGAGAGTGACGCTGCCCTGCGGAAGCACAGGGTTGACCAGGGCTGGGAAAGCTCATGACACAAAGGCCTGTGGAGATGCTCACAGTCAGAGAACGTGCTCCCCCGGGGGGGAATAATTGGGTAGTGACAGCCAGTTCCGATACGCACTGTAGATATTATTATTAATATTTTATTGCAACGCATCATAGCCTTTTTAAGCGTAGTTAAAATACCAACCTTAGGAAGACCAAAAGAAGGTGTAATCATTCACCCATGTGATGCCAAGGGGGAGTGAGGGGTCTGCCTGGAAATACAGACCTGGATGACCGTCCTCCCCCTCGGGAACCTGACAAGGGAGCAGAGGGGACGCATAAAGAAACAGGCAAACTCCATTCAGCCGTCCCCCTGGTACTTACGGGGCCACTAGGGACACGATGGAACAAGACAGCCTCTGCTCTCAGGAAGCTTCCAAAGGAAGCGGGGAGGCAGATGTTCATCCAACAGGCACTCAAATATGTAATTACAAACTGTGGTAAGGGTTAAGAGGAGGAAGCAGAGTGCTATGGAGGCATGCCATGGGAGATCTTGATTTAATGGTGGTGGGAGGGTCAGGGATGATGTCTCTGAGGCGGGCAAGATCTGAAGCGGTTTAATAAGGGGTGATGGGGTGGGGACAGAGGGCCCGAGGAGAGGAGGGGGAAGAGTGCTCCTAAGGCAGTGTGGCTGGAACCCAGTGGGCAGAAGGGATGGGGTCCCTTACTGGCTGGGGGAGGGGCAGAGCCCGCTGGGTCTGCCGGACGGTGGAAACAGGGACCGGTTGCAGGGGAGGGGCAGTGAGAACGGTTGTTCATTCTGGAATGAACGCCGATGGGGCAGCGTGGAAGAAGGGTGGTCATAATGTGGCCGATGGAAGGGGCTGGCAGGGGGATGCGGAGATGGTGGGAGATTGGGGAGCTCTTTGGAGACCTGGCGTTGCATTCACCCAAACGGAGGTGGCTTCAGAAGGGGTCCTTGTGTGATAAGCTCTGTGAGGGAGGAAGGTCTGACCAAAGCTGACTTGAGGGGCTTTGGGGCGGTCCTCCCAGAGGGAGCCCATCTCTCCGGGGCTGTGGAATGGGTTGCAGCACCCCCTGGTGGAGACGAAGGGGAAAGAGTCTCAGTCGCTGAACTCTGGGAGTTTCCGTGTGCTTGCGGAGCCCTCAGAGAAATGAAACTAAGGTATGTTGAGTCCTGGCCTGTGCCAGGCCCTATTCCAAGTGCTTTACCTTCAGCGCCTCCTTTAATCCCCACAACAACCCTAGGACGTCGGTGCTGTTACAACTCCCATTTTACAGAGGAGAAAACTGAGGCTCAAAGAGGCATCGCCCCTGGCCTGCGAACTCCAGCCAGGCTGACTCCAGTCCCACCTTCTCACCACGGTGTCATTACTGCTCTTGTGGTTTGTGGTGACTAGAGCCTGGGAGAGTCAGAGAAGGGGGAGGGATGAAACCGAGGCTAGAGAGTTGGGCTCACCAAACACTGACGCGCTGCCCGTGACAGGTTAGGGGATCTGGACTCTGCTGTGGCGGAATGGGTAGCACGTTCTTAGGGAAGAGGTGATGAGGTCAGATGTGCTTTTTGGAGAAATCTCTCTGTGTGACCACATAGGGGGAACCGATGGGGGGGGGGGAGGATTCCAGAGGGGGAGACACTTGGAGCAGAAGGGCGCTGGGTGGCAGGAGTGGACTCCAGACAGACAGTTCCAAGATAGAGTCAACAGGGTGGTTGGCAGGTGGGGTGTGAGGGGGGAGCAATCAAACTTGGGTAACAGGATGATGCTGTTTATTTTTTCATGTGCAGAGCAAACTTTTACTGAGCACCTACTAAGTGCCAGGTTCTGAGCAAAGTGCTGAGAACATAGAGGGAAAAAAATGAAATTGGTAACCGAGGAAGCCAAGGAGGGAGGTGGGAAAGGCAGGGAGAGGAAGGGAGAGGAGACAATGATGAGTTTGGTCCGGGATGTATTGAGTGAGTGAGGTGGGGGATAGCTTTGTGGCAATGTCCAAGGGGCATCGGATAAAGGGCCTGGGACTCGGGAGAGAGGCACATTTGAGATGTAGGATTTTGAAAATCGAGGCTTGAGCACAACTTCGTAAATTTGCTGAAAATCATTGAACTGTACACTTAACCTGAGTAAATTTTTATGACATAAATTAGATCTCAATAAAGTTCAAAAATGCAATTAGAAAAAAAAGGTCTCAAAAAGTCATGAAACAGGGAGGGGGCGAACATCCCAGAGGGAAGGCAGAGGACAGGAGGGAAGGTCTGGTAACAGGACTGGATGGTGGGTGTGTGTGTGTGGGGGGGTAACATGGTGTGGCTGAATTTGGGCAACTTGTGAGGGAACAGAAGGACATGTGCCTTGCTCACAGGCCAGTTGCACGAATAACCAGGCTATTGAGCACTGACCCCCTGCATCCTAGGTTGAATCAATCCTCCTGACAACCCCAGAAGTGAGATGCCATCCACATTTTCTATTTGGGGAAACTGAGGTTCCGAGAGGTTAAGCAAGTTACCCAAAGAGACATTGCCTTTATTAAAGGAGTAGAATCAGTTCAGTCCAGGTCTGTTGGTCCCAAAATTTTTTTTTTTTTTTAAATTTTTTTTTCCAACGTTTTTTATTTATTTTTGGGACAGAGAGAGACAGAGCATGAACGGGGGAGGGGCAGAGAGAGAGGGAGACACAGAATCGGAAACAGGCTCCAGGCTCCGAGCCATCAGCCCAGAGCCTGACGCGGGGCTCGAACTCACGGACCGCGAGATCGTGACCTGGCTGAAGTCGTACGCTTAACCGACTGCGCCACCCAGGCGCCCCCCAAAATTTTGTTTTTTAATTAACACTCTGGACCAAGTTTGGCCACATACAACAAATGTCCCCATCCAAGAAGAGGCAGGAAGTGGTGCTAGAACGTGGAACCAAAGCAGGGAGACCTGGGGCTGAGACCCTGGCGCTACAATGGCGCCATCTGCTGGCCCAGATGGGCAGGTGCTCATTCCCCAACTTGGCGCGATTCTCTCAACAGTTTTCCTTCCACCAGCCCTGAGAGGCTAGTAGGCAGGGATTATTGTCTGGCCTCAGTTTACCAGTGAGGAGACCAGGGCTTAGAGAGGAGAAACTGACTGAGTAGCAGAGGACCCAGGATTCAAATCCATCCATGTTCAAGAGAAGCTCTCCACATCCTGTCTGCCCTCAGGGTGGACTTGATCCCCATAGTATCCCCTGAGGGCATCCAGGGACCTCAAGGTCAATCCCCTCCCTTGCGGCCTTACTTATGGGAAAACAGCTTCAGGTCCTGGCCTGACCTACCAAGGTGTGTCTTTTTGTGGGCGGGCGTTTCCGCTGGCAGAGTTACTCCAGGATCTGCCGGAATGATGCTGGGTTTTCAGGCTGGGCAGAGGAAGTCCCATCCCCTCTCCACTAGGGAACCTAAGCCAGGCAGCATTTCTCTTTGGAGAAATGACTGCCCTTTCTCCTTCCCGAACCCTTCAGATATTGAGTCTCGGGTTCAGAAAGGAGGGAGGGGAAGAAAAGAAAGGAGGTCCAGGTAGCAGGGGGGACAAGGAGCTGGGAGAGAGGCAAGGCACCTGCAGAGGGCAGAGGATGAGGCCAGAGAAAGGCCAAGATGGTGCATAATGACAGCCAAGATCCTAAGCTGAGCTGCCACTATTAAGGGACAGGCACTGAGGTAGGTGCTTTATGGGGAGATGACCCTTAACCCCCTCAATGACCCCGACAGACAGGAAGGATTATTACCCTCATGTACAATTGAGGGACAATATCAGGGAGTTTGAATAATGTGCTCAAGGTCACACGCAAGCAGATATGAAGCTGGAGTCTAAACCCAGGAAGCAAGACTCCCAGGAGAAAGGGAATGACGGAAAGTGGAGAGAAAGGGGCAAAACAAGTTATTGGGACAGAGATCAGGCTGGGTGTGGGGAGGAAGCAAAGGGGTCCTGCTGCTGGGGGGTCTTGTCACCGAGCGTATGGATGTGCATGTGTCACGGGGAGGGAGAGGGTCTGAGAGTCTCTTGCCATGTCTTGGCGACAGCCATGAGGAGCCTGACAGGTTTCTTGTCCCCCACATTTCTGGGTTGACTCCTAGTCACCCTTCTCGACTCAGCTGAGGAGTCACCTGCCCTGGGAAGCTGACCCCGGAGAGGATGATCGAGGTGGCTTCTCCCCCAGCTGCTCTGGCCCAGCCAGAAATCAGGTAAGTCTGGTTCTCTGACCCCTTCTCCTGGTTGTCCTGGGAGGTGGGTACTGAGGCCAGGCCCAGGGGACAGGAAGGAAGGAGGACAAGGCTGGAGAAGACAGGCACCGTGTCCCCTGCCCTCCCCAACCACTGCCCCAGGTGGTTGGGTTCCTCTTTGCCCACACCCTCCTTCTCCAGGAATCAAGGGGGCTAGGTAAAACATCCTGGGGCAGCCGAGCCCGACCACCCCGCCAGGCACCTGGCCAGGTACCACCCCCCCTCGAGACTGTTCCCTCAGCATCCCTGGGAACAGCGGTAATGGTAACGGAAATAGGAAACTCCTCTGCGTTTGCAAGCCTCATCCAGAAGCAGGGCTTGGAATAGTGACAGTGGGGGAAGAGGGCGAGGGAGGGTGTTAGACAGACCCTGCTGTTTACCTCTAAGAGGCACGTGAGCCTCAACCTCCTCATACGGAAAGGGGGTAGTAACAGTACCGATTTCAGAGTCTGCTGTGAAGATTACATAAAGTTCTGGAACATCGTTAGGTGTCCAATAAACACTAGATGCCGCCCCTACTGACACTAAATAGGGAAGCATCATCCTTCGTATTCCATCCCTCGCTGACATTAACATCTCACATTCACTGAGCACTTACTAGAAGCCAGATACCATTGTTAGCACCTTACCTGTACCCAGTCACCTAATCCTCACCGTGTCCTTGCGTTTGTTTTACAACAAAGACAGGGAGTCTGAGGCACGGCAGGGTGCCCAGCGAGTAAGGGGTGGAGCTGGGAGTCGAGCTGGACGTCCCTAACCGCTCTGCCGCACGCTTGTATGGTCGAGTTGTAAGCAGTTTCCGTGTCACTCTGTCATTGGGAAGGGTCACCATATTTGCCTCGCTGCAGTTTGTGCCATTCAGCATTTTCTGATCACTCGTTGCTGCCAGGCCCTGTGCTGGGATAGAAAAGGGGGCAACAAAGGGCTCCCAGTCTGGTTGGGGATAGACGCCTTAAGAAAATCCACACTGAAAAAAAAAAAAAAAGAGAGAGAGAGAGAGAAAATCCACACTAGCAGGCGATAGGTTCCATGGCAGTGCTTCTGCCAGGCACAGAGGAGGGAAAAACAAACCTTGGAATAGATGACCAAAAGCAGAATGTTTGGCTGAAAGAGAATGAGTATTTGTCAGCTGAGCAGGGTCTTGAAGGATGAATAGGAGTTTGACAGGCAAAGAGGGAGAAAGAAGATTCCAGAGAGAAGGAGCAGCAGGTTCAAAGGCAAGGTGCCACAGTAGGTTCAGGGAAGCGATCATTTGATCAAACTGGAGGGTAAAGACGAGGAGGCGGTGTGGCTGTTTCCGGGAACCAGGGTTTTTTCACGGGGGAGCTAATGGTGGCACTCCAGGGCAATGTTTTTTGGTTTTGTTTCTGTTTCTCTGGTTTGGCGACCTGTACTTTCTTTTTTGCACAGTTCTGTATCCCCCAAATTCTCGTGTTATAATTTCTTTAATCATAAAAATGTAGATAAATGTGGTTTGTACTTTTTTCGAATTACCTCTTTATCGACATATAGCCGACAGTGTTACATAGTTTCAAGTGCACAACAGACACACAATGTTACACAGTTTCAAGTGCACAACACAGTGATTCCCCGAGTCTACAGCTTATGCTAAGCTCACCACAAATGTAGCTACCGTCTGTCACCATGCGACACTATTGCAATTCGGCTGACTATATTCCCCAGGCTGCACCTTTCATCCCCACGACTCCTTCATTCTACAGGGCAATGTTTGAAAAACTGGCTGTGTGGACTTAGGTGAATTCCTTAACCTCTCTGAACCGCCACTTTCTTTTCTGTAAACTGGAGTATAATTAATATAAACTACCTCGGAGGACTCTAGTGAGGGTTAGACGAAATAATTTCTGTTAAGTGGCTGAAGCAAAGTAAGTGCTTGCTAAATTCTGGCTGCTGTTACTGTTACTGCTGTCACTATTATGAATGTGTATAAAGCGGTGACTTTAAAAATAAAAAAAAACGAGCCAATTTCCTTTTCTCAGATGGACTCCCAGAAGTGGACAAGGAATTTAATGGATTAGCCAGCACATACTGAATTAATAACGCTGAATTCTTTGCACAGAATCTCCCTCCTTCAGATTTAAAGGCAAAGTTCACAGTTTTATATTAACCCCCAGGAGCATCCAGAAGCAGGAAACATGGGAAGAGACCCAATGTCCCCAATAACCCTGGGTTTTGTTTCAAAGTGTTTCAAAGCACTTATTACAAGCTATCATTATGTATCTATGCACTTTATCTTTTTAACCTTTTCTCGAGATAGAACACACATAAAAGCACACAAAGCGCCTGGGTGGCTCAGTTGGCGTCCGACTCTTGATTTTGGCTCAGGTCGTGATCTCACCGTTGGAGGGGGATTCTCTCTCTCTCCCCCTCTCTCTGCCCCTCCTGTGTGCTCTCTCTCTCAAAATAATTTTTTTTTTAATGGGGAAAAACCCGACAAATCCTAAGCGTACAGCTCAATACGTTGTCACAAAGTGAACACGTCTGCATAACCTGATCGAGAAACGAACATGACCAGTCCCCGGAAGCCCCCTTCTCTGGCCTCCCAGTCATCTCTTCCCCCCAGAGGTAGCTGCTGTTTGAGAATTCTCTGTTTATCAATGTCCTAGCACCTGTATCCTCTATGTGTTACTTTCTTTGGGCTGCAGTAACAAATTGCTACAAACTTGGTGGCTTTAAAACAACAGAAATTTATATTCTTACAGTTCTGGAGGCCGGAAGTCTGAAATCAAAATGCCGGCATGGGTTGGTTCCTTCTGAAGGCTCAAAGGGAGAATCCATTCCATGCCTTTCTCCTTTTTCTGGTGGCCACGGGCAAAATCGTTGGCGTTCTTGGAGTGTGACAGCCCTCCAGTCTCTTCTGCCTCCACAAGGCCGTTCCCTCGATGTCCCTCTGTGTCCTATCTCCTATAACGACATTCTCTTTGGATTTAGGGCCCACCGTCACCCAGTATGATCCCATCTCCATCCTTAATTACAACTGCAAAGACCCAAATAAGGTCATATTCTGAGTGGATATGAATTTCGGGGAGGACCCTATGCAACCCACCACAGCCTGTATGACCGCAAGCCCCAGAAAGGCAAGCAGTGTCACTTATCTGTGGGTCCCTGGAACCTGGCCCAGGGCCTGGCCCAGATGAGCTGCTCACGACACGTTGGCTGAATAGGTGAATGGCCGTCCATCTTTATCAGGGCCACCAACGCTGGGCACCTGACACGTGCTGGGTGTCAGTGATTGACAGGTGGGTGACCGAGATTCAGACATGGGTCGAGGGTGAATGCAGAGGGTATTCATGGCAATAGGCGCTGTCCCCCGAGCACTTCCTTTGTGCCCCCTGCTTTCTGTGTGTGGTTCCACTTAATCCGACTTTATGGATAAGTCGGGGAGCTGTATGTCCCGATTTACCAGGGACGGTCTCAGTTTGTGCCCACTGTCCCAGTATAATGAGTGTGTATGTTATGCTCACGCTCCCCTTTATTTCTTAGAAGGGTTAATGAAGAATGTGGTCACCCCACAGATAAGGCAGCTGAGGCCTTAAAAAGTCCTGAAGGGAATACATTCAGCACCTGATTTGTACCCACCTGAGGATCTAAAGCCCTTACCCTCAACTGCTGCTTTGGTGGTTGTGAAATAGGAAAGGTTTCTTGGCAGGGATCAGCTGGTGTCACCCAGCCATCTCCAGAGAGAGGATACAGGCTGGACATCCTCCTGGGACCACCAGAGGCCAGCTCCCTCCTGCTCTGGCCCAGGGATCTTGGAGAAGCGGGGGTTCGTGAGGAAGAATGGAGAGCCTGGAGGACCCTGGATTGGAGGGTAACAGCCCTCAGAGATAGAGGGTGAGAAGAAGGGGCCCTCCTGGTCAGGCAACCCCTCAGGAGAAAGGTCTCTAAGGGAGAAAGCCCCCGGGGGGCGTGGCCCCTTTTCCCTGCTGCCCAAGAAGAAGAGGTCTATAGAAAAGACCGGAAAGCTTCTGAACGTTGGCACAACAGGGGGCTCACTCTGAACTCTGCATCTTTCTCTTCAAGCTTCTTCCTTCTCCAGATTCCCCTTCTTGATCCATGAACTCCCAACCACACGGACCGGCTACATAATTCCCAGGGCCCGGTGCAAAATGGAAATGCAGGGCTTGGAGCTTCTTTAAAAGTTATTAATAACTTCACGACAGTGACAGCAGGGCCTGAAACAAGAACCGGGCCCTTCTGAGTGTGGGATGGTCACACGCCTCTGAAGCCAGCCTTGCAATCACCCAACACCCACGCTGGAGACCTGGCTGCCATTTTGCACCTCTCCCTCCCCCCAGTCGCCTACATTGAGTCCTGTGAATTCGAACTCGTAAACGGCTGCCCTTTCTCTGCCCCTTCTCTGCCCCGAACGCCATGCCTCTGGTTTAGGCAGCATTTCTCACCCCTGGACAACAGCAGCCATTCAAACAGCTTCCAATCTTGCCTGCTCCGGCCCATCCTTCCCTTTGCAGCCAGAGAGATCGCTCCCTACAGGCCACCTTGACCGTCCCAGTCACCTCCCAATGGCACCTGCAATGGAATGAACTGTGTCCCCCCCCCCCCCCACCGAATTCGTGTGGTAATGCCCTAAGCCCCGATGTGACTGTATTGGGAAATAGGGCCTCTAAGAGGTAATGCAGATGAAATGAGGTCATAGGGTGGGGCCCTGATCTGATTGGACGGGTGTCCTGATGAGAAGAGACACCAGTGAGTTTGCCCCCACCCCCTGCCCAGCTAGAGCATAGAGGAAACGATGCCACGTGAGGACCCAGGAAGAAGGTGGCCATCCGCAAGCCAGGAAGAGGCCATCACCAGAAACGGAATCTGTTGCCACCTTGATCTTGGTCTTGGGCTGCTGGCCTCCAGA
The DNA here is from genome assembly GCF_028018385.1 of Neofelis nebulosa. Lineage (NCBI taxonomy): Eukaryota > Metazoa > Chordata > Mammalia > Carnivora > Felidae > Neofelis > Neofelis nebulosa. Next base: position 204,801,463 of record NC_080783.1, on the reverse strand, counting down.
ACTATAAGAAAATAGACTTCTGTCGTGTAAGCCGTGGAGCCTGTGGTGCTGCCATGGCAGGCCTGTGCTGACGAACACAGCTCCCCACTGCCGAGGTTCCGTTCATGGGCTTTGTGGCCCTGTGTGGTTGGGACATACCTTCTCCAGCTACCGGAGAACATCTTTCCTGTCCCTCGCTTCTCGTTCCTGGCAGCCCTTCCAGGAGGCTGGAGGCCAAAGAGCAGGGCCAAGGGTGCAAGGAGAGGTTAACTTTGCACTACCTCCTTCCCAGGGAGAATTTCAACGGTGTCTTCTGGGAATGGGTCATTCATTTACTCAGTCAACAAACATCCATTGCTCTCCCAGTGAGGGCGGGGCCCTAGGCCAGGTGCTAGGACACTCACAGCAGTTGCCTGCGTGTCCCCATCAGGGGACACACAGACACCAGCCATCACACTGTATTGAAAGAGAGTGTCTCCCTGGCAAGTAGTGGGAAAGGGAGGACTCAGATCAGACGAGCCTGGATGCAAATCCAGCCTCACTCTTCATTAGTGGATGATCCTGGGCAATCCACACGCCCCACTTTTTTTTTTTTTTTAATCTTGAAAATGGTCCTGATGTCTGTCTGTTTGGATTAGCAGTTCTCAAATTTTTTGGTCTCAGGAAACCTGTACACTCTTTTTCCCTTCCTTCCTTCCTTTCAAATTGATTGCGTTATTTTTAGAGACAGAGAGAGTACAAGCAAGGGAGGGGTAGAGAGAGAGGAAAAGAGAGAATCCCAAGGAGGCTCTGCACCATCACCACAGAGCCCAATGCAGGCCTGAAACTCATGAACCGTGAGATCATGACCTGCGTGGAAATCAAGAGTCAGATGTTCAACCGACTGAGCCACCCAGGCGCTCCTAGGACCCTGTACGCTCTTTATCATTCTTGAAGACCCTACGGGTCTTTTTTTAATGTGAGTTATTTCTTTCAGTATTTACCGTGTTGGAAACTAAAACTGAGAAATCCTTAACACCCAAGAACACATGTATATTCCATTTCCCATTAGAGTAATGACATAAACCTGCCCCAAGACCCGTGCCCAACCAGAAAAGTGAGAAACAAAATCCCAGCTCCCAGCTCCAACTTTATGAGGAAGCAGAAGCCACCTTTAAACATTTAACCTAGGGGCGCCTGGGTGGCGCAGTCGGTTAAGCGTCCGACTTCAGCCAGGTCACGATCTCGCGGTCCGTGGGTTCGAGCCCCGCGTCAGGCTCTGGGCTGATGGCTCGGAGCCTGGAGCCTGTTTCCGATTCTGTGTCTCCCTCTCTCTCTGCCCCTCCCCCGTTCATGCTCTGTCTCTCTCTGTCCCAAAAATAAATAAAAAAAAAAACAAAAAAACGTTGGAATAAACATTTAACCTAAAAAACAATTTTTTAGGTTAACAACTCAGACGACAACAGATATTGGCGAGGATGCGGTGGAAGAGGCTCTCTTTTGCGTTGTTGGTGGGAATGCAAACTGGTGCAGCCCCTCTGGAAAACAGTCTGGAGGTTCCTCAAAACACTAAAAATAGAACTACCCTACGACCCAGCAATTGCACTACTAGGCATTGATCCACGGGATACGGGTGTGCTGTTTCGAAGGGACACATGCACCCCCATGTTTACAGCAGCACTATCAACAATAGCCAAACTATGGAAAGAGCCCAAATGTCCGTCCATGGATGGATGGATAAAGAAGATGTGGGATATATAGACAATGGAGTATCACTCGGCAACCAAAAAGAATGAAATCTTGCCATTTGCAACTTCATGGATGGAACTGGAGGGTATTATGCTAAGCGAAATTAGTCAGAGAAAGACAAATGACTTCACTCATATGAAGACTTTAAGAGACAAAACAGATGAGCATAAGGGGAAGGGAAGCAAAAATAATACAAAAACGGGGAGGGGGACAAAACATAAGAGACTCTCAAATATAGAGAACAAACAGAGGGCTCCTGGAGGGGTTGTGGGAGGGGAGATGGGCTAAATGGGTAAGGGGCTTAAGGAATCTACTCCTGAAATCATTGTTGCAGTATATGCTAACTAACTTGGATGGAAATTATAAAAAAATAATAAATTATTAGATTAAGAAAAACCACACAATATTTTAGGGGCACCCCGCTGGCTCAGTCTGTAGAACATGTGACTCTTGATCTTGGGGTCATGACCTCAAGCCTCATGGTGGGCACAGAGATTACTTGAATTTTTGTGCGTGTGTGTGCTTAAAACCAGCAGTACAGGGGCGCCTGGGTGGCTCAGTCGGTTAAGCGGCCGACTTTGGCTCAGGTCATGATCTCGCGGTCCGTGAGTTCGAGCCCCGCGTCGGGCTCTGTGCTGACCGCTCAGAGCCTGGAGCCTGTTTCAGATTCTGTGTCTCCCTCTCTCTGACCCTCCCCTGTTCATGCTCTGTCTCTCTCTGTCTCAAAAAAATAAATAAACGTTAAAAATTTTTTTTTTTTTTAAAAACCCAGCAGTACAGATATGCAGAATGGTGATACCAGCTGCTAATCTGTGGAACTATTTCTCCTTCAGTTGAACAGCAGCAGCTGCCCTAAACCCTGTGAGGGTCCTCAGCACTGTGGCAGCCTCAGCCCACCCCAGAGGCCCTCCCTGTCATAACTCTAGAAAGAATGCTCCCAAAATTGTACCTCCTTTTGATAAATCCCTAGAATCAAATTGAGCGATAAGGATACACATTTCAAGGCTTTAGATTCAGATTTCCAAAATGCCCTGGAGAAAGTTTATATTGACTGAAATGCCCACCAACAAAGTATGAAAAGTGCCCATTTTGGGGCACCTGGCTGGCTTAGCTGGGGGAACACGTGACTCTTGATCTCAGGGCCATGAGTTCATGCCCCACGTTGGGGGTAGAGATTTTAAAAATTATTAAAATTAAAACATTTTTTTAAATTTAAATTTTATTAAAATTATTTAAAAAATAAAACTTAAAAAAAAAGTGCCCATTTTCCCACATCTCCCCAATGTTTTTTATAGTTTTTTCATGCTTGAAAACCTCGAAGGTAAAAAACGGTACGTTACTTCAATTTGATTTTCTTTGATTCCTCAAAATGTTTAATATTCTTTCTTGGTTTATTGGCAATTTGCCTATATGCGTGTTGGTAGGGCCTCTTCTTATGGATCTGTAACAAATCTTTGTATATGAATGTGATGGAATTGCAAAGTAAACTCTTAATTCCGGAATGGATTTGGGGATTGATTCTCCCTCTCCTACCCCCTCTAACGTTTTCCACAGAATCAAGAATAATTTTTACCCAATCTGGGAAGGCTTTTTATAAAAGAAATCTTAACAAGATGGAAAATAAGAGATACTGAGACTACAAGTGCTTTTTGTTTGGGAGGATTTTGCTCTCCGATCTACCCTTCCCTACTTCCAACTGTAGAAAGGTTGCTGTGTTCTTTGTAGCCAGAAAAACTGAGTCATACCTCGTGTGATCTTTCTGGCTTCCTTTACTCTCTGGGCCAAGTGGGTCCCCACCCAGGAAACGTCCTCACTCACAAGCTGTGCTTATGCAGGTAAGACACGACCTATTGTCATTTCGCCAAACCCTGATGCACCGTGTCTCTGCCATTGACCGGCTGTGTGTCCTTGCATGAGTCCCTTAACCTCGCTGTGTCTCAACTCCCTTTGAAATGGGCAAAGCGTTACCTCTCAAGGATTTTTGTGAAGATTAGATAAAGTATTTAAGGCGCTGGACACAGCATAGGCGCTTAAGAAACACCTGTCAAACTAACAACTGATGAGTGTTTTCCTTTCAGTTTGTTCTTGGCCTGTGTGGGGGTGTATTTTTGTTTAGCTTTCCCTTTTTTTCAGCTGAAAACTCTTTCAACTTTTCGGAACAATAATATACCAAACCCCTTTGCCTTCACCTCCAGGGGATAGGAACCTTTGGCGACAAGCAATAGAAATTAACTGGAGCTTAATTAGCAAAGAAGGAAGTGGGGGAAATTTATGACAAAGACTCAGGAGTGTCTCAAAGATTCTAAGAGCTTGAGGGCGCCTGGGTGGCTCAGTCGGTTGGACGTCCAGCTTCAGCTCAGGTCATGATCTCGCGGTCTGTGGGTTCGAGCCCCGTGTCAGGCTCTGTGCTGACAGCTCAGAGCCTGGAGCCTGTTTCCAATCCTGTGTCTCCCTCTCTCTCTGCCCCACCCCCACTCATGCTCTGTCTCTGTCTCAAAAATAAAAATAAACATTAAAAAAAAAAAAGATTCTAAGAGCTTGAAATGGGGATTCTTCTCCCTGTTTCTCCCTGAAGGTGTGCTGTGTTTCTGTCTCTCTCTCATTCTGTCTCCCTGATTCATTCTCTCTCTCTCTCTCTCTCTCTCTCTCTCTCTAGATTGGCTTTCTCCACCATTGTAGCCACCACCAACTGCCTCTCCCAGTTACAGTCTTTACCATGTGCAGAGACTCACTAACTGACCCTAAATCCCTAAGCCAGGATCCGGATAGATTTTGATTGGCCCAGATTTGGCCACATCCAAGCAGATGCTGTCCCTTCAGAAATACTCAGTAGGTAACTGCCAGAGAGCCAATGAGTTCATCAAAGTTCTTCTGTTGCAGGGAAAGACTGGGCCAACTGAGAAGTTTGAGTTCTCAAAGGGATTAGTGTAGAAATGACCAGAAATTGAATCCAGAGCTCCCAGAATTGAGCCCAGAAGGTCAGAGCTTAAAAGACATTCATGCAGGGATACCTGGGGGGCTCAGTCAGTTGAGCATCCAGCTCTTGATTTCGACTCAGGTCATGATCCCAGGGTCATGGGATCGAGCCCCAGGTCAGGCTCCATGCTGAGTGTGGAGCCTGCTTAGGATTCTCTCTCCTTCTCTCCTTCTCTCTCTCTCTCTCTCTCTCTCTCCACCCCCTCCCCGCCCCTATCCCCCACTAGTGTTCTCTCTCTCTCTCTCTCTCTCAAAAAAAAAAAGATTCATATATTACTTAGTCTAACCCCTTCCCACATTTTATAGGGAAGGGATGGGGTCCAGAGGTATGTGTTTTTCTGAGAGGCACTCCAGCCAATCAGTGACTGCCCTGGAACCAGAGCTCCTGGCTTCATGGTTCAATCTCAAGGTTTCAGAAGGCCAGACTTGATTTCTCTGAGAGCAGTGCTCTCCGATAGAACTTTTTGTGATGATGGAAATGTTTCACATCCATGCTGTTCAATATGGAGGCTCTTAAGCACTTCACATATGGCCATTATAGTTGAGAAACTGAATTTTAAATTTTACTTAATTTTAATTAATCTAAATTTAAGTCACCACATATGGATAGTGACTACCATATTGAACAGGACAGTCCTACAGCTTGAAGCCTTCTGATAACTCAGGAAAGGAGTAGACAACAAATCCCCAGTAGATGAAGAATCAGAAGATAAAAATAGATAATCCATGCAAGGAAATATATAGAGAAAACCATTACTTTGTAAAAGTATTTGGTAATTATGGAAATGTAAAACAAAATTGCTTTAAGCTCTCTCCTTTTTGCCTATAAAATTGGTGAAAATAATTAACGAATGTAAATTATACCATTTAATCTCCCAATAACCTTGTGAAATAATAATTTCAAGTGTTCTCAGAATGCCTGTCTCCACCCTTTGTGACTTCATCCCCTGATCTGTTACTAATATTACTCCCTACCTCAGAGGGTGTTTTCTAGGGGCAAGTGGAAAAATGCATGTAAAGGGCTCAGCACAGACCTGGATGTGATAGGTGCTCAATATATGTGAGCTGGGATTATTATCTGCATTTCACACGAGGCTCAGAGAGGCAACCAACTTGCTCCACATTGCCCACCGAGTAAGGGCTGGAGCCAGGATTCCCACTCAGGTCTCTCTGGCTCCAAAGCCTTCTTCTGAGTTGTCTCTTTATATGGCTCAGGGTCCCTTAGAACCCTCCCTTCTCCCCCAACTCATTCCTTCCTTATACCTTTACCACTAGAACACTGGTGACTCTGTGGGGTGTCTAGACCGGATAGTCCCTCAGACCTGGCTCCTGAGCGCCCCTCCACACATTGAGAGCTGCCCGGGCTATGCACTGGTGGGGCTGCTGAGGGACCTGCTGGTCTCCTGGCAAGTCTTGCTGCCGCCCATGGGGAGGAAGCTCCCCTCCGTCCTGCAAGAAGAGAGGGAGAGTAAGGTCGCCCCGGTGAAAATGAAGAGGAGGTGGAGGAAGGGTGAGCAAGCCACCAAGTGGCAGAGCTGAGACTTGCCTGGTCTTTGGATTCCAAAGCCAGTTTCCTTCCCAATGCTCCACAGATCCTCAGAAGCAGGAACTGAGAGTCCCAGAAGGGGTGATGCACAGAATCATCCCACGGGCTTCACTTTGCCTTTTACGAACTCATGGGACTTACGGCTAAGAAACTGCTAACACACCAAGATGCCACATAACTAGCGAAAAGCCAGGCTTAGATGGAGGCGAAATTAGCTACACGATCCAACCACTCGCAAATCATTTCTCTACCACCACCTGTATCCAAAGATGAGGGGCCAGTAAGAATACCCTCCAGCTGTCCCCAGGCTCCCAGCTGCCCTGGTTGTAAGACCAGGTTAATCTGTGGCGTGTGGTTAGAGCGTCCCCATGTGTTTTTACTTTGTCATAAGTTTTTTTAAAGGACCAGTCATCAGCATCATCAGGATTTATGAGTGTGGGAGCTGATCTTGAAAGACCACAACACTCAGAGGTAAGTGGACACCCAGGTTCAGAGGGACTAAGGGACCACTGGGGGAGAGGGGCAGAGCCAAGACTCTAATCCTATTAGGTTGGCCTTCTTGGGAGCCTGTTCTTTCTGCCACCTTTCCCTGCATCTAACTGGTCTCCAGGCACAGAGCCTACTCCTCAGGAACTGATGTGCGGGTGGCTCCAGAAGTTCTGGAGGATGCCAGCACTGTCCCGGCCTCAGACTACAGTCTGGTAGCTTGATCTTCAATGCTGGGGCCAGCCCTTCTGTGTGGGAGACTGGCCCCTCTCGCTCATCTTCTTCCCATGTCCTACCCTAAATATTCATTCAACGACCCAGTGCTGGGACCACAGAAATGAGCAGGGAGTGATTCAGGCACGAGTTCACTGAGAGGCAGTGCTGGACTCTGGCTGAGATTCTGGGGTCAATTTGAGTTCTGCTACTTTCTCCCAAGGGATCCGGCTCCTGAGCCTCATTTTCCTCATGTCCCAGGTAGAAATAGCAGTAGCATAAGAGTGATGGTGCATACAGGGCTCAGGGCCTAAAGGTAGTGGCCATTCTGCGTTCATTCACCACACTCAGGGTTTGCCACAAGTCAGGCTGTGTGCAGGCTGCTGGAGGCAGGGATAAATCCATGTGGTTTGTCCTAAGAGGGGCACCTGGCTGGCTCAGTTCGTCGGACATGTGACTCTTTTTAAAAGTGTTTTTAAGTTTACTTATTTGAGAGAGAGAGAGAGAGAGAGAGAGAGAGAGAATGTGAGAGTGGGGGGAACGGCAGAGAGAGACAGAGAGAGAGGGAGATGGGGAATCCCAAGCAGGCTCCACACCATCAGCGCAGAGCCTGACACGGGGCTCAAACTCACGAACCTCGAGATCATGACCTGAGCCAAAGTCGGATGCTTAACCCACTGAGCCACCCAGGTGCCCTGAACATACGACTCTTAATCTCAGGGTCATGAGTTCAAGCCCCACATTGGGTGCGGAGCCTACTTAAAATTAAAAAAAAAAATTTTTTTTTTTAATCCATGTGGTTCTTAAGGCCCAAGAAGATCCAGGAGGCAGATAGGTAAAACATTAGAGCTCCAGCCACTTGATCCTTCTCTTCCCCACCCTTTCCTATGCACGCTCCCCCGCCCCCCAAACACACAGGCCTGATTACCCACGGACCACCTCCCACCCCAGGCCTGCCTTTGACCGTTGGCCCACTTTTAGGGTCCTAGAGGTGGTGAGAAGGGGGTATCAGTCAGCATCTCAAAGCCCAGAGGAGCTTCCTTTGGGTGCTCAGCAGGATCATCCTCCTCCCAACATGGAGAGGGAGAGCCCACCCCCTGTGAGATGGGTGTGTGTTTTTCCCATACATCCCAGCCAGCCAATAGGGACACGGGATTTCAGGGGCGGGCCTGAGAAGTCCTCCATAAAAGGAGGTGGGGACCAGTGCCCGTTGGTCTGTTCTAGGTGTGAGGAGGTACCAGGGGCTCCTCCGGGCTCTGGAGGTAGGCATGTCCTCCTTGGGGCTGGGGGAGAGACCAGAGCATCCTCAGGTGTGAGGTGTGGGGAAAGCCCCTTCTCCGCCCCCTCGGCGAACTGATTTCCTCTTCTACCTCACCCTCGGCCGGCTGAGCTGGCCCGGTCCCAAGGAAGATGAGTTTGGGGCAGGAGGCAGTCAGTTCATGCACTGAGCACACCTCTCCTCTCTCTGAGCAGCTCCCAGCATGGGCAAAGAGAAGACCCACATCAACATTGTGGTCATCGGCCACGTGGATTCGGGCAAGTCCACCACAACGGGGCATCTCATCTACAAATGTGGGGGCATCGACAAGAGGACCATCGACAGGTTTGAGAAGGAGGCCGCGGAGGTGAGGCTGCTCTATCTGAGCCTCCCTGCCCTCCTTTCCAGCCTTGGTTTCCCTGGGAGGGATGCCTCTTGTGGGCTGGTAGGCGCTTTCCTGCCCAATCATGCCAGGCAGGTGGTGTGGCTGCCATTTTCCAGGTGACACAAATGAGGCTCCAAAGGGGGACAGCGCTTGCCTAAGGATGGCACCAAGGTTTAAATGTCAGTGTGACACAGACGCCATGCTGTCTCTCCGAAGGTAAAGCTGCCATTTAAGAGGGGAAAGGATTTATTTGCCATGCTTCTGCCATGGACCTTAGGGCCCTGGATACAATGCTGAACTTGGCAAGCACTGCCCCCTAGAAACTCCTGGTCACACACCCTCCCGTTACACGATAAGCTCAGCAACAGCGTGGGTGCTGTAGGAAGCCCAGTCAGGAACCATGAATGCATCCTGAGAGGCCCTGAAGGCTTCCCCGAGGAAGAAACCTCCTCTGAGCCTTGAGGAAATGGGGCAGGTGTCCGTGAGCCACCAGGAGATTGGAACAGCAGGTGTAGTAGGCCTTGAGTGCCCTGTTAAAGAGCCTGGCCACTTTCCCTGCAGCCACTAAAGGGTTTCCAGCATGCGAGTGACAAGAATCAGACAGTATCTTTTCAGAAAAAGCACACTGGCTGCAACACGGGGACAACAGGCCCAAGGGCCCAACGGTGGGGGCTGGGAAGCCAGTTGGGAGGTTGTTGCTCCTGACCCACAGGAGCAAAGATGGTGGCCTGGGCTCAGGCGGCAGCAGTGGCCATGGCATGGAGAGTAATGGATGGAGTCCAGGGACTTGGAGTTGGGGAATCCACAGAACTTAGGAGTTAGCTGTAGGGAAGGGGCTAAGGGAGGAAGAAGAGCTGAGGGTGAGCCCCAAGTTTCTCATTTTGGAAACTGGAAGATCGGTGAATATCAGGAGCAGAGCTGGTCTGGAGTCTGCTCTAGATGTGTGAAATTTGAGGTGTCCACAGGGCTTTCTGTGCTGATGTCCAGGAGGGCAGCTGAGTATTGGAGTCCAGAGCTCAAGACAGAAACCAAGGTTGGAGACCAAACCACGGGAGTGAGCTGGGTACACGCCGTGGGAAAGGATGTGGGACAGAGTCCCGGGATGGGTGGAGAAAGAGCCCATGCAGGGGAATGAGAAGGGAGACCCAGGGAGGTGGGTGGAAAACCTTAGAGTTGAAAAATGCATCAAACAAGATGGGAATAGTCTGTAGAACCAGCTGCTGTAAAGGTATAGACAGATGGAAAAGAGAAAGCAATAGGTCATAAATCAGTGCCATCAGCTATTTTCCTAATCTTGGCTTCCTTGGGTACAGTTGGAATTGTGGGAGCGCTTATGTGCCAGGGGCTGCTAAGGAAAGTTTTAGAACTTTGAGAAAGAGACTGGTCCACAGTCAATATGACAGAAGCATAACCAGAGTTATAGAAAAAACCAAATGGTCTGATGCAGTGTTTCTCAAACTTTCTGGTCTCAAGAACTCTTTACATTCTTAAAGCCACCCAAAGGAGTTTATGTGAATTATATATTTATGATACTCAAATTTGAAAGTGAGGTTTTAAAAATGCTTAATTCATTGGGGTGCCCGGGGTGGCTCAGCCGGTTGAGTGTCTGACTCTTAATTTCCACTCAGGTCATGATCCCAGGGTTGTGGGATCGAGTCCTGTGTAGGTCTCCAAGCTGAGCGTGGAGCCTGCTTGGGATTCTCTCTCCCTCTGCTCCTCTCCCCCCATTTGCGTGCATGTGCGCTCTCTCTCTCAAAAAAATGCTTAATTCACTTAAAAATAATAGTAATAAACCCTTTATATGTTAACATATTTTTCATACAGAGAAAGTGTGATACTTAACTATTTTCCAAAACAAAAACTGTTGGGAGGGTGGCACTGTTTTACATTTTCGCTGATAGCTTTAACGCCTGGCTTAATAGAAGACAGCTGGATTCTCACCTTCTGCAATCAGTCTGTTGTGATTTCACATGTCATGTAACCCCTAGAAAAGACTACACAATGGCGAGAGAGTGAGGGCGGGGAGGCAAATAATGTCTTCATATTATACATAACAGTTTTGACCTTGCAAACTCTAAAAGGTATCAGGGTCTCCGGACCGCTCTTTGATAGCTGCTTATCTGATAAATATTCTAAACTACAATGGATTTTATAGACGTTCCTACAGCGACAAAAGTTAGGACGCCTGGGTTCTAATTCTATCTCTTAATAACCTAATTAGTTTGCTTGGGGGGTGCCACCTGGTCTCTGGTCTTTCTTGTTCTCCACTCTGCCCTCTAATTAGAGCTAAAACGAACAGATGGCCAGGTCCCGTGAGCTGGCAAGTGGTAGAGTGTTCCCTGAACAAGCATGCTAACTTGAATACGCTACCACCTTTAGGTAGTGTCATTTTTACCAGTGCTGAAAGAAGCTCAACTTTTCCAGGGGGTCACGAGTAATTATCAGCCATAGATACTGGTTTAACATTTAACATAAGGTAGTGGTTGAGAGTTTGAACTGGAGTCTGATGCTTTGGGTTCAAATCCTGACTCTGCTGTTTATTAATTATATGATCTCGGGCCAGTCAGTTAATTTCTCTGTTACTTTACCTGCAAGACGAAGATAATAAAACTTCACTGAGTTGTTGGGAGATTAAATGAGATCACCCATGTTAAATGCTCAAAACAGCACTGAGCCCATGCTCAGAATTCCTTATGTGTTTGCTACTACTGATTGAGGGCTTGCTGACCATGTGCCAGTGGTCCACATGCCTGCCTAGGCGCTCTGTCATTTGGCCCTGCGTCACTCTGACTTTAAAACATGCTCTGAAAGAAAAAATTATATAAGTAATAAATTCTATTGTTTGAAAGATTCAAAGGCATCTCCATACACTGACTGCCCTGTTACCATCCCTCTCACTCTCAACTCGTTTGGGAACTTCTTTCTTGGTTCATGGGCAGCTTTGGATACAGAGGTGACCCTGGGGTCTTCCCTCCTATTCCTGGACCAGGTGGGCAAAGGTTCCTTCAAGTACGCCTGGGTACTGGACAAGCTGAAGGCAGAGCGGGAACGTGGCATCACCATTGACATCTCCCTGTGGAAGTTCGAGACCAAAAAATACTACATCACCATCATCGATGCCCCAGGTCACCGTGACTTCATCAAGAACATGATCACAGGCACCTCACAGGTACCACTAGAGTTGTCTTGGCTCTGCTTTGGGGGTGGGCAGTGGGTGTCCCAGGCCAAATTTGAGCTGGGCCTTCTTGCCCCTGTCACTTGGGCCAGGCAGACTGCGCTGTGCTGATTGTGGCAAGTGGTGTAGGTGAGTTTGAGTCTGGCATCTCTAAGAATGGGCAGACCCGTGAGCATGTACTGCTGGCCTATACGCTGGGTGTGAAGCAGCTCATCGTGGCAGTCAATAAGATGGACATCACGGAGCCTCCTTACAGTAGTGCACGCTTTGAGGAGATCAGCAAGGAGGTGAAGGCCTATATCAAGAAGATCGGTTACAACTCTGAGGCTGTTGCCTTTGTGCCCATCTCCGGCTGGCATGGAGACAACATGATAGAACCCAGCAACAAGGTGAGAGCTGACTGGGACAGGGCCAATTCAATGCAACATTCCCACTCAAATCTTTGAGCTTCTCCTGGAATTACCAGCATTTTTAGCACGCTTATGGGCCAATCACTGTGCAGGGTCTCCTTCCCCAAGGGTTACATAATTTGATCCCCATTTTACAGATAAACAGAGATTACTCAAGACTATGCAACTAGTAAGCACAGAGTTGCATTGTACAATGTAGTAGTTACATGTGGCTATTAAATTATTAAAGTTAAGCCAAATGAAATCATTTCAGTTCCTTAGTTGTATTGGCTACATTTCAAGTGCCCAACAAACATGTGGGGCTACCATATTGGACAGGGAAGTTACAGAATATTTCCACCTTTGCAGAAAGTTCTGCTAAGCAGTGCCAGCAGAGTCTAGAATTCTAGTCCATGCCTATAGCATCTAAGCTACCTCTCAAGGCAGATTAGGAAGTGTGGGGGCAATATAAATGTGTCTAAGATATGGTCACTGTGTTCATGGATCCTGGAACCTAACAGAGTTTAAAATTCTTTTTTTTTTTTAATTTTTTTTTAAACGTTTATTTATTTTTGAGACAGAGAGAGACAGAGCATGAACGGGGGAGGGGCAGAGAGAGAGGGACACACAGAATTGGAAGCAGGCTCCAGGCTCCGAGCCATCAGCCCAGAGCCCGACGCGGGGCTCGAACTCACGGACCGTGAGATCATGACCTGAGCCGAAGTCGGACGCTTAACCGACTGAGCCACCCAGGCGCCCCCAGAGTTTAAAATTCTTAAATGAGTGTCTCCCTACAAAGGAAGTCTAGCTCTGGCATCAGACCTGGGTTCAAGCCCCAGCTTTCTCCCTCACCCAGAGTAAAGGGGTAAGAGAGGAATTAATACTCTCTGCCTAAGGACCCCTTTGATGGGACTGTGAGAATTAAGTGAGAGACTCCACATGGGTTCATGCATACAGTTGGTGCTCAAATGCTAACTCAAATGCTAACTGCTATCTATCACTAACTACTGCCTAAAGCCTACCTTTTCTATAACTGACTTGAGGATTCTTAGCCGTTTCTTCCACATGTACATATCAGAACCTTTTTCTGATTATAAAAGTAATGTCTAACATTTTTACAATGAGCCTTTCATGTAGATATGAAGCATAAACTGCAATCCCATAGCTTATAGATAACCTGGTTTTCATGCAATTCTTTTTAGATATTCACAGCTGGACTTAAACTGTGTGTGATTTTTTAGAAACTCTTTGTTTAGAATCTTCTTTGCCATTTAAACCTGTTTAATACTTAATGGGTGTTTTATATTGCAGATCACAGAGGTACAGCGTAGCCATATCCTTATTAAATGAAAATGGTATTTGAGAAATTACCATGTGCCAGACACCAGACTAAACACTTTACATGGACACAACCCCATGAAGAACGCATTTTATTCCCATGTAAAATAAGAAAACTGGGACACAGTGTAGTTAAATAATAGCCCAAGGTCACCAGCTTCCAAGAATATGGTTTCTTGTTTTGTTAAAAACCACCATAATCATCTTGGTAAATAAATCTTTGTATGTGTCCTCGATAATTTAATTAGAATAAATTGCTACTGAAACAAAGGGTAGGCATTATTTTAGAGTCTTCTGACACATATTGCCCAACTGTCCTTGGGAAAGATGAGAACTACCATTGGCAGTGTGTTCACTTGGATGGTACTTCAACATTTGCATGCTGGGCACTGTCCTTGGTGCTGAGGGTGTGGTGGGGAATGAGACCCAGCCCTGCTCGTGGCACTGCAGTCTTGGGTCTTGGGTGGGAGAGACAGGGGGGTGGTAATATAGTGGATGATGACAAATGCTAAGAAAAACTTAAGGATGAGGGGGGCATGGTATGAGAGAGTTCTTCTATATTGGGTGGTGAAGGCGGGCTCTTCTAAAATGACCATAGAACAGAAACCTAAAGCTTTGATGCCCATTCCCCAAGTATTAGCACATAGTTCAGCTAGTGAAATAAGGGGATTTTATCTTCTTGTCCCTTTGGGCATTTATTGGGCATCTAGTATGTTCTAGATGCTAAAAGAACAAAACATGCAGTCAGTGGACTAGACAGTAGATTTAGGATTTAGCCTCCACTCTCAAGAAATACCTGTGACATTGGAGACATCAGTTTCCCCATTTTTAAGATGGGGGTGATGCTGACCTCCTAGGCTTATTATGCAGGCCTCTGAGTTGGCATAGAGCCAAGTTAGTGTCCAAGTTCATCAAACTAATAGAAGAGATTATCCTCACAATGAGGTTCTGTTTGAGTGGGGCGTTGGCCTCCTTATCAACTTCCTGTTTGGGCATTGGGCAACCTACTTTTGATCCTCAATTATTCCTCTGTAAAAAGAGGAAATGTTCTTTTTTTTTTTTTTACGTTTGAATTATGTATATAAAAATGCTTATTACAGTTCTTCAAAGCCTCCTGCTTCCCTTCCACCCCACGCCCCTGCTTACTAGAGTTGAGTATTAATAGAAATTATAGCTTTATTCCTTGAGTCACCCATTTTTTAGTCCATTAGGCCAGATGTGTTCTGTGTGGCTTCTGTGCTGCATAGCTCTGCTTCTCCCTCACAGAAGAGGGCTTACTTGACTGGAGCCTTCTTCCCTACCCACCAAAGTCATCCCTGATCCCCCTTACCAACCCTTTCACCCACGGCAGTCCCTGCTCCTCTCTCTTCTGAGAGTCTCACTAAGGACTGAGAGATTGTTGTGTGTGATTCCAAGGCCAGGGCACCTCTCCCATGTCCTGCCTTTAATCAATAGGTAAGGGCTGCTATTGCTTTGACACTGATGGTAGACTGAGATTTCAAAGCCTAGGTATTTTCTCAAGGGTCTATGACTGGAAAGGAGAAATGTGACTGGGATTCCACCAGTTTGCCTTAGGCCTGAGCTAAGGCCACATGCTGATCAGCTCTGCCGCTTGATGGCTGGCTGCTCACTTGGCCTTTCACATCAACCTCCTTGGCTCTTTCTGTATCTCCTCTGTCCTGGATTTCCAGTTAACTGATACATCTCTGAAGGCAAAGATGACGTTTCTGATGAAGTTTGGTGAGGGTTTGTAGAGAAGTAAATAAAGTGTCTGCTTAAAAGGCATGCATACGATGTACTGTCATATTTAGTTATCCTTTTAGAAGGCCTCACACTCAATAACGCTCTCCTGGCCTAAGATGTTGGGGAACATCTAGTGTTCAGAAGGTGTAAGTGTTAGAGTATTTGAGTCGTATCTTCATTCTTGCTCCTGATGCTTACTTAATCCTGCTGTATGTTTTTTCTGCTCCTTTGTTTCCCCGTCTGTGGAATGACAAGATGGAATGAGACCCAAGAGCTGATCAGACTCTAGGAATCTCTGCTTCCTAAAAATATTGGCTCAAGTTGGGCAACAACTACAAGATTTAGAGGAATGGCCACCACTTAGTGGGTGTTTAGTACATGTCGAACATTGTGCTTGGTGGATTGCATGTGGCCTTTTGTGTTTTACTTGAGCCTGCAAGGTAGGTGGGGATATGTTTCATAGATGAGGAAGCTGAGGCTCAAAATGCATTAAAAAATTGCTTGAAGTCTCATGTTAAAACCAGTTTGGCACCTGGGACAGACTCCCTCCAGCCTAAGTGAGCTGCACATTTGGTGGCTTTTCCAGATGTCCTGGTTCAGAGGCTGGAAGATCACCAGGAAGGAAGGAAACATGGTGGGCATGACCCTGCTAGAAGCGCTAGACTCCATCATGCCCCCTGCCCGCCCTGTGAACAAGCCCCTGCGGCTGCCTCTGCAGGACGTATATAAGATTGGGGGTGAGTACATGCTGTGTTGGGGGTGCTTGGGGTTGGGGGCTCGTGGAGGTCCGGCTGCTGACAGCTGTGGTCGCTCTGTCCCCCAGGCATCGGCACTGTGCCCGTGGGCCGGGTAGAAACAGGCTTCCTCAGGCCCGGCATGGTGGTGACCTTTGCCCCCTGCAATATCACCACGGAGGTCAAGTCTGTAGAGATGCACCACGAGGCCCTGGCTGAGGCCCTGCCCGGCGACAATGTGGGCTTCAATGTGAAGAACGTGTCGGTGAAGGACATCAGGCGGGGCTATGTGGCAGGAGACAGCAAGAATGACCCGCCCTCAGAGGTGGGGAGCTTCGTCTCCCAGGTGAGGAGGACCATTTAAGGGGTGTCCTCCTGAGACAGCCACACTGTCCTAGGAGAAGAATGGCCCACTGGGTCATTCAGGAAGTGGGCCCTGAGCATATGCTCCATGCTAGGCTCTTGGCCTGCAGTGTAGGTACAGTCCAACTGTCCAGGTTAGGATCCTGATTGCAGCTTATTTACTACTTTGCCCTTTAACTAAACATTGTACTCCGCTGATCTTCGCTTCCACAGTATGGTCTTGATGTCTTCAAGCAGTTTTCAAATCAGGTGGATTAGAATCACCTGGGGAGTGTTACAAAAATGCTGACTCCTGGGGCGCTTGGGTGGCTGGGACTTAGTGCCTGGTGCTTAGGACTTGAGCTCAAGTCATGATCTCCATCGGCTCGCTATCAGTGCCTGCTTCAGATCCTCTGTGCTCTCTCTCTCTGCTCTTCTCCTGCTTGCGTTTGCACGCGCACTTGGCGCACACTCTCTCTCAAAAATAAACATTAAAAATGCAGATTCCAGGGGTGCCTGGGTGGCTCAGTCAGTTGAGTGTCCAACTTTGTTTCAGGTCATGATCTCATGGTTCATGAGTTTGAGCCCCGCCTCCGGCTCTGTGCTGACAGCTCAGAGCCTGGAGCCTGCTTCAGATTCTGTGTCTCCCTCTCTCTGCCCCTCCCCAACTCACTCTCGGTCTGTCTCTCAAAAATAAACATTAAAAATTTTTTTTTATTATTTATTTTTGAGAGACAGAGCACAAGTGAAGGAGGGGCAAACAGAATCTGAAGCAGGCTACAGGCCCCAAGCTACCAGCACCGAGCCCGACGCAGGGTTCAAACTCACGAACCCACGAACCGTGAGATCATGACCTGAGCCAAAGTCAGAAGCTTAACTAACTGAACCATCAGGCACCTCCCCCCACCCTCATAATCTTTTAATGCAGATTCCTAACACCCTTCTCAGTGGTTCTGGGAAGTGATGCAGTAGACATGGGTGGAACCTGGGAATCTGTACGTTAGAGCTCTCAGGTATTTCCTTGGCCCACTTAGAATGTGAAGGCTGTTCTAGATGCAAAGTCTGGCACATTCTTACTTGTGCATGTGGAGGCTGGTGCTACCTTGTAGTGAGCTTGGGAACATTAAATGAGGCGGTGTGGGGCGCCTGGGTGGCTTGGTCGGTTGAGTGTCTGACTTCGGCTCAGGTCACGATCACACAGTCCGTGAGTTCGAGCCCCGCGTCGGGCTCTGTGCTGACAGCTCAGAGCCTGAAGCCTGTTTCAGATTCTGTGTCTCCCTCTCTCTCTGTCCCTCCCCTGTTCATGCTCTGTCTCTCTCTGTCTCAAAAATAAATAAACGTTAAAAAAAATTTTTTTTAAATGAGGCGGTGATATGTAAAACAGCTGACCTGGGGCCAACAGGTCACCTAACAAGTTAGCTAGCTGCTATTATAATCCATCTTCTGAATGGTGGGGAAAAGTAGTACGTAAATAATGTACAAGTGTGTTGGTTTTAGTGTCACTCACCCCCTGCTCTGCCACTTGCCTGCTGTTCCATCATGGGTAAGTTACTCAGGCTCTCTGCTGTGAAAATTAAATCGGAATGCATGAGATCTACTTAGCACAGAACTTGGTACACTCAATAAACGTTCAAATGCTCACTATGACTTAAAATGTGTCCAAGGGGCCTGACCCCTTGGCTGGTCAGGGCTGCCTCCTTTGGAGGATGCTTGGCTAATCCCCTCCCCGGCTCCCATCCCACCCTGGGTTCCAGGTGATCATTCTCAACCACCCTGGCAGTATTGCAGCTGGCTACTCACCAGTTCTGGACTGCCACACGGCCCACATCGCCTGTAAGTTTGCAGAGCTCAGGGAGAAGATCGACCGGCGCTCAGGCAAGAAGCTGGAAGATAATCCCAAAGCCCTAAAGTCTGGGGACTCGGCCATTGTTCAGATGATCCCACGAAAGCCCATGTGTGTGGAAAGCTTCTCAGAGTACCCACCCCTTGGTAAGTCCTGATAGCACCTGGCTAGTGGGACTGCCCCATCCTCCTCCTGGCTCCAGGGAGCCAGTTAGCCAATGTGTCACATCCAAGCCAGGTTGCAGAACCTGGTTAGAAGGACCCGAGTTCCAGGTTAGGGGGGCTCAACAACAAAAAAAAGGAAAATGGTTTTTGTCTAGTGTCATACAGCAAGGCAGGGGCCACTTTAGAGCCTTAGTTACTCAAAGTAGGGTCCGTGGACTAGCAGCATGGGCATCCCCTGGGAGGTGGTTAGACATGCAGAGCCTCAGGCCCCACCCAGACCTGCTGAACTCAAGTCTGCGGTTTAACAATATCCCCAGGTAATCGGGATGCATATCAATTTAAGACACTCTGATCCAGAGGAGGTGAATAAAGCAGAGATTATTAGGGATCTTCTTTTTCCATCTTCTCTAGTGCAGTGGTTTTCAAACCTGGCGGATAATCAGAACCACTGATGGACCCTATTAAACTCAGCGGCTCAGACCCTGATAGATTCACCTGGTCAGGGCTGCAGCCTAGGAGTCTGTTTCTTAGATTCCCCAAGTATATTATACATGGCTAGGTTTGAACAATTAACCTAGAATGTTCTGAACTCTAATGTATAGGGGGTAGGCACTTTTGTACAGTGCCTATTCTGTGCTAGATGACAGATTTTTAAAAAAAAATTTTAACGTTTATTTTTGAGAGAGGGAGAGTGTAAGCGGGGGGGGGGGGGGGGCAGAGAGAGAGAGAGGGAGACACAGAATCAGAAGCAGGCTCCAGGCTCTGAGCTGTCAGCACAGAGCCCGATGCGGGGCTCGAACTCACGAGCTGTGAGATCATGATCTGAGCCGAAGTCAGACGCTCAACTGCTCAACCGACTGAGCCACCCAGGCACCCCACAGATGATAGAGATTTATAAACAAACAAGTCCCAGCCTTCAGGGTCTCCCAGGGTGTGAATTTCAAAAGGCTAATTTTAGAGGTGGGCCACAGAGGCTGCCACATGAATCTTACAAAGCTGGTTTAGTACTTCCTATCTCTGCCAAAAATACTATGAGGTTGAAGCCAGATGCCATGAGCCTTTCCCTCTACCACTTGAAGTCAGAGAGCATTCAAGAACTCTTCTCCCCTAGGAGAAGCATCTGCCAGATTCACAGCTGAATGTAAATGAGATCCGCCCTGTGGGTTGTTGTGGTGGGCACAGAGAAAGAGCTAGTTGGTTGGCAGCTGGAGCATCGGTAGGGTAGGTTGGTGAGTTGCACCAAAAGCAAAGTTTTTCCCTGTGACCTTATGGAAATGGGATGACAGTCCAGGGGCTAAGAATGTAAGTGTTCGTTTGAGACTTTCTGGGTTTTCAACCATCACAGAGTGACCTCCTTCTTTCCCCCAGCTTTCCCAACTATAAAGTAGATAGGAGATCTATGAGACACGAAAATTAAATGCACTCCTATGTATAATTTAGGGTATTACTTACTTGGCCTCCCGTACAAGTGTCCTAGCTCGTGCCTTGGTAGCATTCCCCATTTGTTTCTTCATGTCCCGTGTCCTAGGTCGCTTCGCTGTCCGTGACATGAGGCAGACGGTGGCGGTTGGGGTCATCAAGGCTGTGGAGAAAAAAGCAGCAACTGGTGGCAAAGTCACCAAATCTGCCATGAAAGCGGCCAGGAAGTGAGTGGTGACAGCTACTTCAGGCCTTTCCAGGCCAGGAGCAGCCCAGGAGGAGCCACAGCTGGAAAAGAATGGGCTCAAGGAGAAGCCTTGGACTTAACTCTTCTCTTGCCTTAACTGTCTTAAACCTGCCCCCTGCTAATGCAGTTTTCTCTTTGCTGAGGAGCTTGAGGCATGGGAATAAAGCACACCAAGACTTTTTGCCCCTGCCTCTATTGGCCTTGATGTTGCAAGCAAGGAGGAAGCAGGTGGGGTGCTCAGTCTAATTCTACCCCTTGCTTTCCTTCTGGTGCCTGACTGGTGCAAGAACCAGAGAGCTGGGGTCACAGGGAGGAAAAGGTGTAAAGAGAAAAGTCCAGGGCAGCTTTTGGCCCCGGCCAAATTCATCAGTTCCTAGGACAGGACTCTAGTGTTAAACAGCCTGACTTTAGTGTCTATAAAAGTTACTAAACTTCTGTGTGCCTTGCTTATCTGTAAAATGGGAAAACAATGTCTGCCTCCACAGGGATGTTGAAGTTTGAGCAAGCTGGTACTTGCTGGGCATGGTAATTAGCTACTCTCATTAACATGGTGTGGGCACTGGAGGCAAGTGAGCACTATCCTGGGATAGCACTATCCAGAACTGGAGAAGTTCTGTTGGAAAAAAGTTGGCAGGGGGAGAGTGAGCCCTGAGATTTGTAGGGCAAGCTCTGTTTTAGATCTGCAGGGTACATGTCTCCCTCAGGTTATTTTAACTTCAGCTTGACAATTTTAGAGTTACGAAGCTGCAAGAAACCCCAGGTTTCTTTCACCCAGAATCCCCAAATCCTATTTACCACATTTTTTCCCTGAATTATTCGAGAGTGATCTGCAGACACAATGGCCATTTACAGCAAATGCTGCAGGTGTATTTCTTAAATCCAAAAGAATATTCTGATATAACCAAGGTAAAGTGATCAGAATGAGGGTGTTTTATTTTTTTTATTTTTAATGTTTATTTTATTTTTTGAGACAGAGAGAGACACAGCATGAATGGGGGAGGGGCAGAGAGAGAGAGAGAGGGAGACACAGAATCGGAAGCCGGCTCCAGGCTCTGAGCCATCAGCCCAGAGCCTGATGCGGGGCTCGAACTCACAAACCGTGAGATTGTGACCCGAGCTGAAGTCGGACGCTCAACCAACTGAGCCACCCAGGCGCCCCGAGGGTGTTTTAAATTAACATGGGTCCACTTCTGAAATCTGCAGGTCTAATTCAGATTTCACCAGTTACTCCAAAAACATGCTTCACGGCAAAAGAAAATCCAGGATCATGTGTTGCATTAAGCATCTTGTCTCTTTATTCCAAGTTTTGGAGCCGCCCCTCCCTTGGTTTGGTTTCTCCGAGAGGTTTGACTGAGGCCTCAGCTCTGAGCTAGCTAGTGGGTGCTTGGAGGAAGCTCAAGGGTGCAGGGGTGACTGATGGGGGGGGGGGAGGGGGACGAGGGGTCTTTTTTACTCTCCTCCCTCAACCCAGCTTCCCAGAAGTCCCCTTTGTCCCTACTGGATGAAACAAGGAGAGCCTGGGGGATTTTACCTCCCCTGTAGCAGTGGGAGAAGGGAATTATGGCAGCAGAAATAGGCTTGTCTCTTTTGCCACCAAAGCCTTCTGTCCATTTATTCCTGTTAAAGAAACTGACCGATTGGAGATTCTACCTCCGTTGTGGATCCTGGCAGCCCCTTGAGTCCCGATGTTGAGAATTTAGTGTAAACCAGGAAGCTCTATTACTGTTTGCGATTGGAGCCTTCGTCAGAGACCGATCTTGCAAGCCCTTTTTGTGACTGCAGGTTGACTCTTGACTATACACCGTGTCTAACACATTTTGGGGGGGGGGGGGGCGGGGTGTGTAAGTTTGCTTGTCTACAGTGGGTTTTATATTAAGAGCAACCTCGTATTGCAAGCTTACTGCGTGCCCTACGCAATTACCTTTGATTTTCACAACAACCGCATATGATCTAGGTACCCATTTTATCTTTTAATTTTTTTTAACGTTTGTTTTTGAAGGAGAGAGAGAGGAAGGGGGGGAGGAGTAGAGCAAGGGAGACACAGAACCGGAAGCAGGCTCCAGGCTCTGAGCTGTCAGCCCAGAGCCCGACGCGGGGCTCGAACCCACGAACCTCGAGATCATGACCTGAGCTGAAGTAGGACGCTCAACCGACTGAGCCACCCAGGCGCCCCTAGGTACCCATTTTAAAGCCGAGGGAAACTGAGGCTGAAAGAGGTCTAATTGGTAACCTGCCCTCGGTCGCAGAGCGATGAGCTAGCCAAGATAGGAGCACAGCTGCCTGTCTCCACAGCTCAGGACTCTTAAGCCACCACTGTTCTAATTGTATACATTCCATTTGTTTACATTTTTACCGAATAAAATAAATTTTTTACGTCACAGTTGGAATAATTGATTTCATGTAGTTCTGGAAGTCTCATCACGCAAGAACCACCAGGTCCGGAGACTGGGGGGAGGGAAGAGCGTCAACGGAGACCGGAAGCTCAATGAAAAGTCCGTTCGGGAGTTTTAAAAACCGCTTTTGGAAAACCCAGGTCCCGGGGGTCTGCCGGCGTCGCCCGCGGCTGCCGGCAGCGCCCACCAGGCCTCGCCGGACGCTGCGTCGCGTCGCTCGGGCCCCTCCTGCTCCTCCTCAGCTCTCCCTTTAGCCTGGGAAAAGAGCCCGCCTCCTGACCCATAAGGCCCTGGGCCGGAAGCTCCACTTTCTCTTCCTGTCCTCCACCATGGCGGTGAGTAGCTGAGCCCTCGGTTGGCTTCCCTTCATCCGCCTTCATCCACGGCCGGCCGAGCCCGCGGGAGCTGCCTCGTCCGCGGCCGGAGGAGAAGGGAGCCCGCAGTGCTGGCCGTGCCGAAACTGGCAGAGCCATGCTGAACCCTGTCGCCTCCCCTCCGCTCTCTCAGGAGCGGGCTCGGAGCAGGCGCCGGGAGGGCTCAGAAGCATAGCCCGTAGGCTGCAGGGAGGGCGAGCGGAGCGAACGGAGGGGCTGGCACGCGGTGTCAGGACCTGTTGCCCGTTCTGAGGACTTGAGACCTCCCCGGCGCTGGGGAACCTCAGCCTGTTTGTCCGCTTGGGGAAGGCGCTCGCCTTCTGCCGCAGCCGCTGGGCTGCTTCGGAAGGGAACGGGGACGTCGCACAACCACGTGTTTCCCGTTTCCCCAGCTTTTCAATTCAATTTTCTCCCCCATTAGCTTTATAATGGGGACGCGCTCCGACACCTTACGCGTTGAGTCCCTTGGGCTTCACCCACTGCCTGTAATTTTAACTCCCGATACCCGTCCTCTTAAGTTTCCATTCACCCATTCCGTGCGTCGAGGAAGAGACCAGATCCCGAGCTGCCTGCCTTGGTGCCTCCCAGACTTTTTTGAACCCTTAGGGCCTTCGTTAGGAATGGGGATGAGCAGAGATCGGTAATGCTGTGTATCCAAATGCTGGACTCGCAGCGGTGGCGGGGTTGTGTGTTGACTGCTGCGCTTCCCGTGTTGCAGCAGGATCAAGGTGAAAAGGAGAACCCCATGCGGGAACTTCGCATCCGCAAGCTCTGCCTCAACATCTGTGTGGGGGAGAGTGGAGACAGACTGACCAGGGCAGCCAAGGTGCTGGAGCAGCTCACAGGCCAGACCCCTGTGTTCTCCAAAGGTGAGCAGTGGCAGTCAGGGGAGAGGGCCGGTGGCCGAGTATGCCTGGGTGTTTCCTAATTTACCTGGTTTCCAGCCTGTTGAGGGCCCGTTTTGCAAGTGACAGTTGGTATCCTTCAAAAGCATTAGCTTCCTACAGTACCCCAGACATATCCTCGTTTCAAAATTGGTTTGGGTGTTGGGATACCAGGTTTTTAAGTTAGGAGGGATGAAGCTAGGACTGGTCCAGGGAGAGATTTTACAGACAGAGTGGAAATGTTGGGAATACAGTAAATGGTATTTGGCTTGATTCACATTTAGAATTTAGGGGCTACATTAAGGACAGAGTTGTGTGGGGCACCTGGGTGGCTCAGTGAGTTAAGGGGTGGACTTTTGATTTCTGCCCAGGTCAGGTCATGATCTCGTGAAATCGAGCCCTGCGTCTCGCGCTCCATGTGCTGCTTGGGATTCTCTCCCTCTCTCTGCCCCTCCCCTGCTATGCGCGTGCTCACTTGCACTGCCTCTCAAAATAATAAGCTTTGTTTGTTTTTAATGTTTATTTTTGAGAGAGAGAGAGTGCAAGCGGGATTGGGGCAGAGAGAGAGAGGGAGACAGAATCCGAAGCAGGCTCCAGGCTCTGAGCTGTCGGCACAGCCCGACACTGGGCTAGAACCAACAGACCGTGAGATGACCTGAGCTGAAGTCAGACGCTTAACCGACTGAGCCACCCAGGCGCCCCTCAAAATAAATAAACTTTTAAAAAAATAATGTAAAACACAGGGTTGTGTACCTAGACTAATGGGGTTCAGCTCGTAGCTCCATCACTTGCTGGTCTGACTTTGGCCTTTTTGGGTCTCAGTTTCCTCATTGGCCTGAAGGGGATGTTAATAAGCTTGTGATAGATAGAGTGAATGAATTGTGTGAAATGCCTGCTGCCTGCCAAGCCCAGTGTAGATACTACCACTGTGTTGATTTTTTTGTTTTTGAAGTTTCATTGCTTTAGGATACTGGAATATGGCAAGTTCATGGGTTCAGAGCCTGCCTCTTATTTGGGGCACATTAACCTCCCAGAACTTCATCTGTGATAGGAGGATATTACAGTAAGACTTTAGAGAATGTTAGCTACTATCAATAATGTTTTGTTTAGAACACAGTGGTCATACTCCTTTCTAGTGACCTATTCTGGCCGTGTACTTGGCCCCTGCTGAGACTTCGACATTATGACTTGGAAGCTCTTAGTTGCTGAAGTTACGACTGAGTGACTTGGAATTGGAAAATCTATTTTCTGTGTTAAGGATGAAACAGATGTGGGTGACACCGGTTAGAATGCCACCACTTAGGATGTGGATGGATGCTTCGTGTCTCTTAGACCTGGAGATGATGTTCTGGGGAAGAGGTGAGTGGGGTGGACGTGTGATACCTGACTCCCTGTTTCTCCCTACCTGCAGCTAGATACACCGTTAGATCCTTTGGTATCAGGAGAAATGAAAAGATTGCTGTCCACTGCACGGTCCGTGGGGCCAAGGCAGAAGAAATCCTGGAGAAAGGTCTAAAGGTGAGGCTGATGTCTGTGAATGATTTCTCTGGGTTTTCCTGTGCCCTTTACATGTTGGGAAAGTTCTACGAAATCTACAGTTGTGACGTGATTTGTGTTGTGGGAAAATAAGATTTTATCCATGATCAAGTTAATCGAATCGTATCTCTGGGGTGCTGAGTGTTGTGGACTAAGCTAGTAATTTTGGGAGAATTTGAGTTGACACGGGGTGTAATTGCATTTTTCTCCTTAGGTGCGAGAGTATGAGTTAAGAAAAAATAACTTCTCCGATACTGGGAACTTTGGTTTTGGGATCCAGGAGCACATCGATCTGGGGATCAAATATGACCCAAGCATTGGTATCTATGGCCTGGACTTCTATGTGGTATGGATATTTAATCTTTTCCACTCCTGGTCTGTGAGGAGAGTAGATTCTGCCTACTCCTTTATTTCGTACGTGCTATCTTGATGTTACGATGTTGGATTGAAGCTTTGAGTGTTGTCTGCCTTTGTGTTGTCCCCCTCGGGAAGATGTGCCTCATCTGTGGCAGGTGTAGGAATACAACACTGAACTAGATAGACGGGATGCTGCTATTGTGAAGATTATAGTCTAGGATCTAACAAGCACCATTACGGCTTAGAGGCTGGTGAAGGAACTATTCCACCCACTGAATTGAAAATTTGAGTGAGTTCTGGTGCTGTATTTGGTGTGTGGGTTGGCTGTACTAACTAAGGCTGTTCTTTCCCAGCTCCTTCCCTTAGGGAAGGTAGGGTGGCTTCCATCCAGAGGACGTAGATACATGTTTGGTGATGTGGCTGTTTGCTCAGTCAGGATAGGGATTTCAGTGTACAAATGACCATTTGTGTGTTTGTCCAACCATGAAACTAAATAGCAAAAACCAGAAGTCCTGACTAGTGTGGAACCTGAGTAATGGCAGCACCCGCATTAGATTTGAATATCCAAATGCTAAGGAGAATCAGGTGATCACAGGAAGTTTGGGAGAAGCAAGACTTTAAGAAGCACTTTTGAACTGAAGCAGAAAAAACGAATAACTATTTCTTTGTGCTTCTCAGAATCTGAAATTTTCTATAATGTATATATTATAGTAAGATTTTTTTTTTTTTTTAATTTAATGTTCTTTTAAAAATGTGCTTTGGAGACTGGGGAGGGATGGTGGAGAATCCTTAGCTACCATTGGAAGGCAGGCAGGGAGGGTGGGAGGTGCTTGCAAGTTCCAGCCTCCAAAGCAGATTTAAAGTGTGGTATGTTGTCCTGGATGCTGCTAACAGTTTTATCAGACCCTGAGATCGTGGGTCTCTTGCTCCAGAATTCGCTGGGGCCACCAAATGACTCTTGATGATCAGTCTCAAATGTGTGAGTCTTGTCCGTGTACTCTTGACTCTGAGCTGGCTAGGTGACTGTTGGTTATTCCTGGGACAGGTGCTGGGTAGGCCAGGTTTCAGCATCGCAGACAAGAAGCGCAGGACAGGCTGCATTGGGGCCAAACACAGAATCAGCAAAGAGGAGGCCATGCGCTGGTTCCAACAGAAGGTAAAGCTGATTTATCTCAGGTGAAGTGGTGGAATGTGGTGTTGGAGTTGGGATTTGGGGGTGCAAAATCCAGCACCATTTGGTGGGTAGTTTCTTTAAAGGTAGTATATTTGGGCAACTTGGCAAACGTGGGCTTCCAGGGTTGGTGGTTTGAACACCCAGAATCAGGCTTTCTCCCCACCCCCGTAAATGCAGGTCGTTGGAAGGGGAGGAATATGGCTTTAATAGGAGCCCCCTTTTCTCAGGGTCAAGCACGGTTTGAGCACAATGTAGTAGTTGTTAAAACTGGCCAGCTTCCCGTTCAGTCTAGAAGGGATGTGGGATTCAGAGCTGAATTCATGTGTCAGATTTGGAGTCTCAAACGTTAGCCATTGCTGCAATCTTTGCTGTTGCCTCCTGTTGTGAAAAAATAAAATCTCTTCTCTTTCAGTATGATGGGATCATCCTTCCTGGCAAATAAATTCCCGTTTCTATCCAAAAGGCCAATAAAAACTTTTCAGTGAAATGTATATATTACTGTTGTGTGTTCTGTGAAAGGAGCCTGGCCATATTCAAGTCCCTGGACCTCAAGCCACTTAAAGCTTCAATGGGAATAGCTGGTAACAACCCTGTCGTCCTCTGGATGCCAGTGTTTCCTGGCAGATCGAAGCCTGAGTTCCGCAGCATTGCCTGTGCTCACCATACCCTTGTTATTAGGCTGTGGTGGTGGTACGGTAGTCACGTGGAAACTGATGTTAGAGGGGAGGGTATGATTGGGGCTGGGGTTTGAATATAGAGCCTTGGTTAAAGGTGGGATGCAGGGCTCCCATGTTTCAGGAAGCTCCCTCTATTCAGTAATTCTGCTCTTCACTAGAGATTATACCAGCACTTGCATCTGTTGAAGGAAATCACAGGTTTTGGCGTGTGATGCTTGGGATTAAATTTTGGTTTAACTGTTCAGATTCAGATTTCCTTTAAAATGAGGATGTATAGGGTTGCTAAGGCAATAAAAGCAGAGAAGAGAATGGTCTTTGAGCCAAATTGGATGGGATTCCCTGTCCTCCTTTTTATCCACTATGTTACCTTAAACTAGTTAATCTCTGCCTCAGTTTCTCAATTGTATCATGGTGGCAAGTGATAGCCCTCAGAGGTTAAAGATTAAAGTTTAATACGTCTAGAATACTTAGACTTGTACCAGGCACACAGTGCTCAAAAAGGGTTAATTTTGTGTTTTGGTATATGAGAAATGTTACCTTTTATCAAAGTTTGCTCTTCCTTTGGTGTGAAAGTAGAATTTCCTTATCTTTTCCATGTCACTGAAGCAGTGGCATTCAAAAGCCACCATTTCTCTGACCTTTAGACACAGTACTTGGTTGATGGTTCATAATTTTCAATTTAGGGTTTACATTTTGAGCATGTTAATTTAGTTCAATAACTTACTTGTGACTATTGAGTTCAGTTGTTCTCAGGCCACCTTTTCACTACCATTAAATGGTTCTAATTTGTTAGCTGCGTTTGTAGTTATTTTAAAACCCAGAGGTTATTTGGTGTTTTTAAATTGTTATGAAAACATAATTATTTTTGTATTCCTGATAATAAAATCTTAGTGAGATCAGATACAGTTGCTTAAAGTGGAGAATC
Source organism: Neofelis nebulosa (assembly GCF_028018385.1). Lineage (NCBI taxonomy): Eukaryota > Metazoa > Chordata > Mammalia > Carnivora > Felidae > Neofelis > Neofelis nebulosa. Next base: position 204,773,178 of record NC_080783.1, on the reverse strand, counting down.
ATGAAACGTGTTACCATATACTTTTTGTTTCACTTTAAATTTATCAGTATGCTTTCACTTTTCAGTCTGACGCTAGGGCTAGGGCTATCACCCTGTAAACAGTGAAACTTGTGTAGGAGTGATTCTTGTGGTTCAACTTCATTTTTATAGGGGAGGACTTGATTTGTCCTAACTTCTATAATTAGAATAACAACTACAACTGGAATACACATGTGAGAACAAACTGTTGGTGAATATGTAGCTAACTAGTGCTCGTGGGTGCTAGCTGCCTTGGCAAGTCAGTAATATGGTACAGAGATGGAGAGCATAATGCTTGTTTCATTTAAATAAAACAATTCAGAGGGGCACCTGGCTGGCTCAGTCATAGAGCAACCACGCCTTGATCTCAGGGTCGTGAGTTCAAGCCCCATGTAGGGCATGGAGCCTACTTTAAAAAGATAGATGGTTCCAGAAATACAGAATGTAGAAAATGAAAGGCCCTTTAATGCCACCACCGTCCTTGTGCACTTTACTGTTAGCCATTTGCCGTGTATCTGTATGTTTTTATGTTTATGTTCCTGTTTAGCAGTAAAACCTGCCTATCCTTGATTTGGTCCTGCCATGTTGTGTATTCAGTTGAGTTGAGTCCCCATTTTATTTTGTTGTTATTATTATTATTATTTTTATTTTTTATTTTTTCCTTTTGAAAGAGAGAATCCTGCGAGGGGCGGTCAGAGAGTGCAGAGCCTGAGCTCAAGAACTGTGAGATCATGACCTGAGCCAAAGTTAGATGCTTAACCAACTGAGTGACCCACGTGCCCCATGACTTCCCGTTTTAAAATGAAACTGCCCGGGCTCCTGGCCTAGTAGAAAAAGGACTCTTGGGAGTTTAGTGATCTGACCGGATTTTAGTCCCAGCTCTCAGTGGTATTCTGGGTGAGTCCTGGAACATGTGCCCTGGAGCAAGTAGGGAGATTTTTCTAACCAGTTTAGAGCTTCGGTGTTCAGAAAGCTTGCCCCCTGTCCTGGTTAGAAGCTTGGCTTCCAAACGGATGTCAGACTGTTGTCAGATTCACAACAGTTTGAGTTGGCATCTATTCACTTGTTAAGTGGTACTGTTCCCTTGGGGTTTGTTAAAACTCTTGGGCCTCACCTCAGACCTACTGAATTAGAATCTGCTTTTTAACAAGATCTGTAGGTGATTTGCATGTGCACACTAAAGCCTAGGAACTACCCACATGCTAATGCCAAAACAGGGAGGGAGGACATAATACCTAAGGAAATTTCTTTAATAAATTTAGTTTTGTGAAGTTCTTGCTGTGTGGTTGTTTTTCTGATTTCTTCAGCTGCTGTCCATGAAAACATGGACTGACATTAGGTTGCCCTCTGCCCCATGTTACATTGTGGTTGTCTTCAGAATAAGGTTGTGTTCTAGCAGGCATCTGTTTGTATCCCAGTACCAGGCCAAGAAATACTGGATGCTACTTTGCTGAGTGAATGTTCTCTTCCTGCAACTATTGTTTATGACAGAGTTCTCAATCCAGGACAGTAATCTGTCCCCATTCTGGGGTATTTGAAAATTTATGAGGGAGGCCTTTCAATTATCCCTGTAAATATGGCTGCTCTTGGTATTAGTGCCTATAGGTCAGGGGTGTCCAACATTCTACCATTCAAGATAATTGTACAGGTAGCTATGTGGATGGATACAGGGTGGTCACTGATACTTGAGCAGGTGATGGGGCCAGCCAGCTGTGCAAAGGCTTGAAGGTACGAGTGTGGTTGAGAAGCAACAAGGAGACTAATTAGAGAGCAAAAGTGGCAGTGAGTAGTAAGTAGATGAGATCAGGCCAGTGAAGGGCCAGATCACAGCCTACCATTGAAGATTATAATTGCTGCAGCAAGACAGATTTTTAAAAGGAATCGGGGCAGAAACGGGGAAACTGCTTAAGTTGTACCAGAGTGCTTGGCATTTTCTTCCACATAGGATGACCAAAGGGGAGAGATCAAAATCCAGATAAGAGTAGTCTAGGGTTCTTTTTAAAGATGTGATCAACCTTTTTCAGAATGGTGTATGTAAATGGATATGTTCTGGTTTTTGAGCTGGTTGGTAGAAAATCCCAATCCCCACAGGACTGTGTTTATGCCAGATAACTTAAAAACACGTGATGATCACAGGACTAAGGGCAGTAGGTTTTCTTCCCCCATTGGAAACTAGCAAACATAGCTAATGTTAACTTTCAACACAATTGAGAGGAAATGAGGTACAATTTTAATTTGTGCTTTTTTTTCTCAAGTGTATTCTCATATGATTATGCTGGCTTTGTAATATGCTGTCTTTATTTTTTTATCAAAAAAAGTTTTCATGTTTATTTTTGAGTGTCCGATGGGCAGAGAGAGAGGGAGACCATCCGAAGCAGGCCTCAGTCTCCAGGCTGTCAGCACAGAGCCTGATGTGGGGCTCAAACCCACAAACCGCAAGATCAAGACCTGAGCCAAACTCGAATGTTTAACCTACTGAGCTACCCAGGTGCCCCCCCCTTTTAAATTTTATTGTAATGTAATATGCCATCTTTTAGAGGTCTAAGATATGTTGCCTTATCTGTACAGCCAATGCTAAATAATTGGAATGTTAGTTCCATGAGACTGCTCCATGCCCCAGTACAGGCTCTCTCTTGTTTTGGCTGACTGTGTGGTATCTGTAAGGTCCTTGCATATTATCTGATGCAAGTTATCTGATGGTGTGGTATAGTTGAGAAATGTGATCTGTTTTCTGCTCTGCTTCCCCTGCTAGCATCATGACCATAGGCAGGTGACACAAGGCAAATTGCAAGCTCTCTGGCCCTCTAGAACAGAATGGCCTGCTAGATTTTGTGTATGACCCCTTATCTTCTCATTTTGTGCTTTTGCCTTTTTGTGCAGTTTAACCACCTGCTAGTCCCAGTCTGTTCAACTTCACATGTAGGTTGTGCTCTGGACCACTGGTAGGTAAAGACCACAGTGAGTAGGCTGCTAGTGGCTGAGTCCGGGCTTTCTAGGGGAGTGGCAAGTTCAGGGCCTTGGAACCACCACAGGTAGTTTAAGCTGCCAGTCACTAGGGACCTCACTGGTGCCTGGGGGTACAGAACCACTTGCAGAGCAGCTTGTTATGGAAACGGCAGTGTGTGGTTGTCAGAGGGGAATCCAGCTTAAGGCACCCGGGGGGCACCAGGACAGAGCTTCACTCTGCTCAAGGTGCAGGAAGGCTAATGTTTTCACAAACCTGAACAAAAGTGATCAGTTGTGATTGTATCAGTTGAGGACCTTATATAACATGAGTTTCAGGTGTTATGTAATTACATTTATCATTACTGATTTAATTTGCTTTTGGATTAATATGTCAGTAGTTACTTAGAGTTTGAAGTAGCTTGGAAGGCAAAGGCATTCAACAACTTAAAGAAGAAATGCTGTTCTAGACTCCCCTCAGTTACCCTGCTGAATGTACTGCTCTGATAACAAGAATTCTAACCCTTTTAATGCCATGGTAACTGCCCCTGAAAGTGTTTTCCTACAACAGATTTCTATTTTTTGCTTTTAAAGATTGGTTCTGTTCAAACATTACATGGTATATCATAGTGGATAAGAGCACAGAATTTGGGGGTGTGGGGAGATGCCTGAGTGGCTCGGTCAGTTAAGCATCTGACTTGATTTTGGCTCAGGTCATGATCTCACTGTTCATGAGGTCGACACATCAGGCTCTGTGCTCACAGCAAGGAGCCTACTTGGGATTCGTTCTCTCTTTCTCTCTGCCCTTCCTCCTGCTCTTTCTCAAATAAACATTAAACACACACACACACAATTTAGAATTTAAGCATCTCCAGTATGTTGCAGGTCCCTGGCAGATAGCATAGGCTCAATTCCATGGAGAGTCCCACTAACTGCCAAAGCAGATAGTCATACGATGGTGGTTGCTCTGGGAGTGGTCATCCAAGCAAACTCCAGGGGAGAGGCATGCTTTCATGGAAGTTGGTCAGGATTCTCTGACAAGCACCTATTAGTGCGTTTCATTTTCATAATTCTGTGAGTTGTTACAATGATTAAGACAGAGAAGCACAGGGAAGTGAATCACAGTAGTGGTGATGGAGCCAGTCTTCAGACAAGAGGGTCCAGATTCTAGCTCCTCCAGACATATCTTTTTGTACAGTTTAGCTCTTAAGTAATAAGGCTAAACCACACATCTGCCCCTTGAAATATACTTCCATCAGTTTTTCCCTGAAATTCAGGTGGCCGACTACAAAATGCTGTTCATCATTCTAGCTTGTGTCCCCCAAGTCCCCCAAGGAGGGTCAGCACTCAGAATTGGAGTCGGTCTTTACTTGTCAACAGTTGAGTCTATAGGGACAAACACCCAGGTGCCCCCAAGTTACAATTAAAGGAAGACAGTTCCTCAAAATGGGGAGTGTGGACATGTAATGATGTTCTGTAATCTCTCAGGAGACTGTGTCTCACTGTTTGCGGTGTCTAACCTTCCAGACCAGCTGGTTGCTCGGATTGGGCACAGATAGCAACACGGCCACTTACTACCTGGGTGAGACCTTAGGCCAGTCAGCCAGCCTTTCTGGGCCTTGGGTCTTGTGTAAAATAAGTCAATACCTGCCTTGTAGGGTTATTTTCAAGAGTTAAGGTAGTATGTATAAATCAGTTGGCATATAGCAGGAGCTGTTGTGAGTATGTAAATGTCCTGCATAGAACCATTTGTGTGCTATGGGAGGCTTAAATGTAAGTTTTACTCTGGGGTTTGAGTGCTACTCTTTCCTGGTACAAAAAAAAATGAGGATAGGGGTATTTCCTCCAAAGTTACTGAGTAGGCTTGGGTTCAGGGGATTGTTTGCTGGGCTCCCCTTCTTTCAAGAAATCCCTAAAATCTGAAGAACCGGGCTTTGAGGGGATGCCTGGCTGGCCCAGTCAGTAGAGCGGGTGACTCTTGATCTCAGTTGTGGGTTTGAGCCCCACGTTGGGTGCAGAGATTACTTTAAAAACTAAAATCTTTAAAAAAAAAAAAAAACAAAAACCGGGCTTCGGAAGTGACAGCAACTTGGAGAGGGACCACTTACAGCTTCCTGTCTGCTCAGTTCAGGATTTTGTCTCTCGTCATTCATTCAACATGCCTGAGTGCTTACCTAGGTAAAGCACAACCTTGAACCAAACAGATACTGTCTTTGCTGCTAAGTGAGCAAAAGGTACGTGTTCCTTCTCCTTCCCCCACCTTTCAGGTAGAAAAAAATCCAGTGCCCTCTCTAATGTTATAAATAGGAAAATAGATTTCTGCCCAATATGACAGTAGAGTGATATTAACTGTGCTTTTCCAAATCATCCCTTATGGCCACTACAAAAATGAGAGGCCGAGATTTGTTCCCCCTGAGGGAATTCTACCCCCTGACCCCACTCCCCAGTATTGAAGAGCACTGGATAAGTTCACAGAGCACAGTGCTCTATGTGTGGGCTAGGGCCGTCTGCGTTAGTTACCTGTTAAAAATGCAGATTCCTAAGCTCCACTCACACTTGAACTTAGAGGAGCTCAGAAATTTGCATTCTTACACAGGGAAGGTTAAGGTTCATTGTTCTCAACAGCAGTGGCTTTCAAAGTTTTTTTAAACCACAGTCCACATAAAAACTAAATATGTTACCATTATGCATATACTCGCTATTGAAAAATGGTTCATGAAACAATATCCTCACCATAGGCCATGCATTTGCGTTTTATAGTCTTTTGTGTGTATATGTTTTTTCCTAATGCTGGTTCTAACCCGTTAAATATGCAGTTTAAAAAATGTTGCTCTACAGTGTAGTCAAACGTGTCTCAATAGCAAAAGCAGAACTTCTTAGCTAGAAGAGCCCTCAGTGATCATCTGAGTCAGCAGTCCCTGAGACCTAATCCTTGCCGAGTGCTGGACTGTTAACAGGAAAATCACGTGAAATATTTATTTAAAATACAGAGTCCGGGCCCCAACCCCAGAAACCTTAGAAAAGAACACAGGAATATATTTTCAGTCAGCTTCCTAGATGATTTGTACGCACAGCCAGATTTTAAGATTGTAGGATACAACCCCTGCTCTGTGAAGTCCCTTTAGAGTGGCAAAGGATTTGAATTTGTGCTGTAGAGAGGGCAGAGTTTCTCAATTTGTATATCACCTTCAGATTACTTATGAAATACTGTTCACCTGATGTTTTCCTTAAAAGTCCTAAAAGAACCTGTCACTACTGAACTTAAAGACTTGACATGTTTATTATATTAACATTTTTTAATGTGCTAAAATAAACCTGTGAACTGTCTAAAAACGTGTCCTGCTAAAATCATTTATTCAATAACTTTTTTGAGTGCCCACTAGATGCTTAGCACTGTTAAGGTACTTAAGGTAGATCAGTGAACAAAGACCAAGACCGCTGCCCTCATGGAGCTTCCCTTCTAATGGAGGGAGATGGACAATGAACAATCACGAGTCAATCATATGCCATAAGATGATGTGTGCTGTGGGAGAAAAGAAGGAGTAGGGTAAGGGGTAGGGAGGGCTCGTCGTGATAGGCCTCACTGAAAAAGTAAGGTTTGAGAAGACTTGAAGGAGCTAAGAGTTGGCCAAAGGGATCCTTGAGGAAGAGCTTCCCAGAGACGGATCAGCCGGAGGAGGTGGCAGCACAGCAACCAGTATGGCTGTGGCAGAGCGAGAGAGGATGAGGTCAGAGAGCTAGGGGGGCCGTGGCGGGCAGTTTGTGTAGGGCTTTGTAGGCCATTAGAAAGACCCTGGCCTTTACTGGGAATGAAACGAATCACTCTTCCCAGAGTTGTGAACAGAGGCATCACATGATCTGACTTCCACTTAAAACTAACTGCTGGGGGGCACCTGGGTGGCTCGTCAGTTAAGCATCGATTTCAGGCCCAGGTTGTGATCTCGCAGTTCGTGAGTTTGAGCTCCACATCAGGCTCTGTGCCTGGAGCCTGCTTCAAATTCTGTCTCCTCCTCTCTGCCCCTCCCCTGCTCATTCTGTCTGTGTCTCTCTCTCTCTCTCTCTCTCTCTCTCTCTCTCTCTCTCTCTCTCTCTCTCTCTCTCTCTTCCCCCCCCCCCCCCCCAAAAAAAAAATAAGCATTAACAGCAACAACAAAAAACAACTAACTCTGCTACATTGAGACTGGAATTTGGGGGGCCTGGGCAGAAGCAGGAAAATTTAGTAACTTAATCCAGGCAGTCAGGTTGGCTCTGACAGGGTGGGAGCATTAGAAGTGGTGAGAAATGGTCGGGTAATGGATACTTTTTAAAGGTAAACCATTAGGACTTACTTGTTTTGTTTTTACATTAAGATTTCTTTGGGGCGCCTGGGTGGCTCAGTCGGTTGGGCGGCTGACTTCGGCTCAGGTCATGATCTCACACTCCGTGAGTTCGAGCCCCACGTAGGGCTCTGTGCTGACAGCTCAGAGCGTGGAGCCTGTTTCGGATTCTGTGTCTCCCTCTCTCTGATCCTCCCCCATTCATGCTCTGTCTCTCTCTGTCTCAAAAATAAATAAACGTTAAAAAAAAATTAAAAAAAAAAGATTTCTTTGAATGTTTGAGGGATATGAGAGAAAGAAAAGAATGACTAAAATTTCTGGCCTAAGCATTAGGAAATATGAAGCCGCTGTTAATTCAGATGAGACAGTATGTAAAGTAGATTTGACAGAAAACTAGGAGTTCCATTTTGAACGTGTTTAATCAAGGTGGCTATTAATCATCTAAGGGAGATGTTGAGTAGGCAGCCTGGAGGCTGGAGTTCGGGCTGCAGATACGTGGGGTGTTCAGTGTAGAGATACCCGAATTTACAGTCTCAAGACCGGGTGAAATCATAAGAGAGTGAGTGTGAAGAGGCCCGGGACCCAACCTCAGGGTATTTCAGCATGAGGACGGCTGGGAAAAGAAGAATTGATTGGCCAAGGAGACCAAAGAGGAGGGACCGGGCAAGTTGGAGAAAAGGCAAGTGTTTGGTATCCTGGGAGTCAGGTGAGAGTGTGGTGGAGGAGGGCCGGATGTGCTGCTGACGGATCAGGTAAAACAAGAAACTTGGCTTTCCCTAGTGACCGGGATTGGAGCGGTGCTGGAGGGGGATAGGAGAGCGGGCTGAGAGAGAGCAGGAGGACAGTGACTGGAGACAGCTCATAGAAACAACCCTGACAAGTTTTGCTGCCCAAGGGGACAAAGGTGGGAGAAACAATTTTTTTTTTTCCAGTGACTGAGAAAATCCAGTAGAGAGGAAAATTGCTGTGGGTGAGGGGGACACTTGCTGTAGCAACAGCCTTGACTAAGAGAGTTTAGATTTGGACGCCAGTGTGGCTGGGGCACGGTAGTAAGCTGGGAGGCTGCATATGTGGGTGCAGACGTGTATGTGGGCGATGGAGATGTATGGAAGTTCTCTTCCGTGTGAAGGGGGAGAAAAAGAACAGGGGAAAAGGAGTGGGAGGGTTTCCGCACCAGGTATGGGGGGCACCGCTGAAGGACAGGAGCCCTGCAACAGCGCCCACAGGTGAAGAAGCAGGTTTGAGAGGTAAAGAGCTGTGTTTGAGATCACACAGCTGGTTAATGGCAGAGCCAAGCCTAACCCAAATTGCCTAGTCTCCTGGCCTGGTACTTGATAGATACACGTGGAACTGATCTTTTCCAAGATAGGATTCTCTTGGCTCTCCTGGTAGCGTGTCAACCTGCAGGACTATTCTGAAAATAGAGAGCTACCCTGTGAGCAGCTCGCTCTCTCTCTCTCTCTCTCTCTCTCATCTCTGCTCTTGGTGTCTCCATTCTGTCTTGGCGGTCTTCTAGCCCTGCTCTGTATTTTTGTCCTCTGGATCAGTGATGATCAAACTGAAGAGTGCATCAGAGTCTCCTATAAGATTTGTAAAACCTAGATTTCTGAGACCTCACCCTCAGAGTCTCTGATTCAGTAGATCTGGCCTAAGAATTTGCATTAAAAAAAATTTTTTTTTCATGTTTATTTCTGAGACAGAGACAGAGCATGAGTGGGGGTGGGGCAGAGAGAGAGAGGGAGACACAGAATCGGAAGCAGGCTCCAGTCTCTGAGCTGTCAGCACAGAGCCTGATGCGGGGCTCAAACTCACAAACTGAGATCGTGACCTGAGCCGAAGTCGGTCGCTCAACTGACTGAGCCACCCAGGCGCCCCTAGAATTTGTGTTTTTTAAATTTTTTTTTTTCAACGTTTTTAATTTATTTTTGGGACAGAGAGAGACAGCATGAACGGGGGAGGGTCAGAGAGAGGGAGACACAGAATCGGAAACAGGCTCCAGGCTCCGAGCCATCAGCCCAGAGCCTGACGCGGGGCTCGAACTCACGGACCGCGAGATCGTGACCTGGCTGAAGTCGGACGCTTAACCGACTGCGCCACCCAGGCGCCCCTAGAATTTGTGTTTTTAACACATTCCCTGGTGATGTTGAAGCTACTGATTGGAGAACTATGCTTTGAGAACCACAGAGCTAGACTATACATTTCTCCATTGAGTTGAAGTTTGTGAGCTTGGAAAGCATCTGTCCTCTGTTGTGTCTTAGGAAAACCTCCCACTGACTGTGTTCTAAGAATGTTTGCTGAACTCGTTCATTCATCAAATTTATATTGAATACCCGGTGGCTATATGTTGGGATCTGGGAGATAACAGCAATGGAAGACTGTCTCTGTTCCCAAGGAACTAGCGTTTTAGTGAGGGAGACAAATGAATAAGTCCAACAATATGCTTCAATTATTCCCCCCAGCTTTCCTGATGTATAATTGACAAATAACTGTCTATAATTAAAGTATGCAGGGTGATGATCTGATCTGTGTACATATTCTGAAATGATTCCTATGGTCAAGTTAACAGCCGTTACATTAATCCAGTGAATTAACAGCCATTACCTCACATAGATATGTATTTATTTATTTTTGGTGAGAACACTTGAGTGTACTTCTCTCCTTTTATTCATTCCAGTACTGCTTTTAGTGTTTGTATTTTTGCCATATCTGGGTATGACCTGTATTATTACCTAATGTTTACTTTACATGGACCTTGTTAACTTTACATCTCTACATTCTACTGTAAATGGAACATGAGCATCACTAGCTGCTTGCTGAAGGCTCTGGGCCTGAGGCTTGCTCTGCTCAAGGGTAAGTGGCAGTGGCTAGAGAGCTGCTAAAGAGAACTGTGATGGCTTCCTGCCCCTGAGCATTTACACGCGCAGGCAAGCTGTTCGCAGCTCCCGTGATCCTTCGCATGACCCCATTTATACTATTTCTCTGTATAGTACAGGTGGAGAAGCTGAGGCACAGAGAAGTCAGTCGGCCACTATGTGGCAGAGCAGGGGTTGAACCTAGGCAGTCTAGCTCCAGAGGCCATGCTCTTAGGCACCACCTACCTAATCACCACCCCTCACCCCCCCCCCCCCGCCCCATCTGAAACTTACTCCTTGCAATTGGAGATTGAAAGAGAACTAGAATGACGCCCTTGCCTTGTGATTCAGTAGTAATTAGGATTGTGTCTGTGTGCCATCAGAGATCCTGTGTGCCACCATAGTACCCACCCAACACTTTCAGATCCAGTGGGTTAGAAGACTGGTGTGTGGCGGGCCAGAGGTTTGCTTAGCCTGTTCTGTGAACACTGCATGTAGGACGGTGGGCGGGGAGGGGTGATGACAAAAAGCTCAGTGGAAGTAACTCTCAGTATCATGAGTGAACCAGGCAAAGAAGAGGGTTGAGGAAGATCTTTTCAGGCAAGACAATAGTGATCCCTAAGAATGCAAGACAAAGCTGAGAGAGGTGCTGGGGGCTTGACAGAAAAGCTTTGGGAAGACAGTTGGAATGGGGAGGACGAGGGCTCTGGGGCCACAGAGATCTGGAATGAAATCCCAGTCTTGGCTATTAATAATCTCATAATCTTGGTGAGTTTCTTCATTTCTCTGAATTCCGTGTCATCTTTGGTAAACAGGGATAACTATTTCGATCTGATCTGGTTACAGTGAGGAACAGAAATAATGTAAGTATTATGACATGAGTGGTCATTATTATTCGTTACCTCTGTGTTTAGAGAGCTCATGCTCTCAGCGGTGTACAGGGGGCATCGAGACAGGGCAAAAGCAGAATATCTTGTCATACTCCTTCCTGATGGAAGATGAGGAAGCCTGAATTGAGGCAGTTGGAGAGGGGAAGACAGGTAGGGATAGCCGAGCGATATCTGATGTTGGCAAATTTTAGCCAAAATTACTGCTGTTTGCAAGTGACCCTGAAAGTCCGTAACAGATTTTACTTCATAATTTTGCTGAGACACCCTAAGAGGTATTTTTCATGAAAGTCGCTTGCTGGTGAGGGTGATGGAAGTGAAAAGAAAATAATGCAGCCTAAGGAAAATGGTTTCTGAGACAGAAACCCACCAAGGATGAAGAGAAAGGGTCAGACTGAGCAGACTTGGATCCGTGGTGTGGCCTCCGTGTAAGCAGAATGCGGTGCAGGGTACCTGCAGCAAAGAGGAAAAGCCATTTGTTTTCATCCAATGTAAAAAATCCACATCTGAGGAGATGGGACAGGTCAGGTAAAAGTTAGAAAGAGTTTAATAGCTTTACAAAGCGCTGTAGTCCTGGGGATGCCTGCTTGGCTCAGTGGGTTAAGCGTGAGACTCTGGATTTCAGCTCAGGTCATGATCTTGTGTTTCATGAGTTCAGTGCTGACCGTGCAGAGCCTGCTTGGGATTCTTTCTCTCCCTCTCTCTGCTCCTACCCTGCTTTCTTTCTCTCTTTCTCTCTCTCTCTCTCTCAAAAATAAATAAACATTAAAAAAAAAAAAAAAAAGACACTATAGCCCTGGGTTTATATGACCAGGGTTATCTGAGGGTCCTTTTTCCCAGTTACACTTTATTTCATATTTTGGGGGCAATTATTTGGAAGTATAAATTTAGAGAATTCTCAGAAGTCACCTATATCTCCAGAATATCAAGTGTTCTATATAGAATTGATAGGCTTTGTCTGTAATTTTTAAGGCTGTCCTTTTCTCATGTTTTCAAAGATATCAACAAGTGAAATCGAGCATAGATCTGAAAAGCAATTACAGGCCAAGGAGCTTAGCCTGAGACACATCAATCTAGTGCCCTGGTCCAGTCTTTCAAAATATTTGCCACTGATTAGAGAATATCTAGAGGACTGGTCAGTTGGAAAGTGTTTTTTTGTTTATTTATTTATGAAAGAGAGCACACGAGAGGGAGAGGGAGAGGGAGAGAGAGAGAGAGAGAGAGAGAGAGAGAGAGAGAGAGTGAGTCTTAAGCAGGATCCATGCCCCAGCACGGAGCCCAACATGAGCTGTATCTCAAAACTGTGAGATTATGACCTGAGCTGAAATCAAGAGTCAGACGCTTAACTGAGTGGGACACCCAGACGCCCTGAAGATTTATATTTTAAGAGAGAACTTGACATATTAAAGTAAGGTCAAAGGAAGGCCTCCAGGTATACAGTATAAAAGATGTCTGGACTGTCTGAAATATTTTTTTTTTAATATTTTATATTTATTTTGAGACAGAGACAGAGCATGAGCAGAGGAGGGGCACAGAGAGAGGGAAACACAGAATCGGAAGCAGGCTCCAGGCTCTGAGCTGTCAGCACAGACCTCGACGCGTGGCTTGAACTCACGAACTGTGAGATCATGACCTGAGCCAAAGTCGGACGCTCAACTGACTGAGCCACTCAGGTGCCCCAGGACTGTGAAATCTTAAATACACCTCATCCATCTAAACTAGAAGCATATGATTATACAGACTGGTGGGTTCACCCTAGATTTCCCATTGGGAAAGGCTGCAAAAGGAGCAGGTGAAAGAAACCAAGAGTTTGATAGTCTGATTTTAGACACATTATATTTGAGATGTCTAAATGATCTGGTCTTTCAAACATATTTTGAGTATCACTTCACGGCCTTTTGGCTAAGATCAAGCTCAAACATACTTTGAGTAGAACTTGATGCTGGCCTTTTCTCCCCTGTGTATTCAGTTTTTCCTTCCTGTCTCTCAAAAAAAAAAAAAAAAAAAAAAAAAAAAGTAAAGTACCATACTTTGGAGGACAAATGACTGAAAGTCCTATGTCTCAGTAATAATTACTTCTGACCTGAGTCTCATTTACTTCACCTTGCCTGAAATCACAACATGAATCAATGGCAGAGTCAGAATTTGAACCCAGGTCTCTTGCATGCTTTGCGTTATACCCGACTGCCATATGCAGGCTGTGTATCCTTAGACAAATCCTCAAGCTCTCCATCTGTTTCCTGCCAGGCCCCAAAGAGATAGCATATGTGAAAGTGCTGTGTGAACCTCAGCGCCGTGTATCCTTGAGAGGTGTTCTCATCCTCGTCATTTAGATGTTTTCCGTGTTAATGTGCTTAAGGTTTCTGATCTGGGAATAGTAAGGTTTCTTTCCGTTCTAATTGTGGACTGAGCCTCCTTGGAGAGAAAGCGTGCTGTACAATGAATTCCTCTGTACTCCAGAACATGTTCCTTTGGTCTCTGTTTCAGAAATTGCCCCATGGTGATCAAAACTATAAAGGCTTTCCAAGACGGCTTATCACGCCCATCAGCTGAGCACACATGGTGTGTGTGGCAGCACTTAGAGACGGAGTTAAGGGAGAACCAACATTTCATTGACATCACCTCCTTTGTTCCAGGCCCTTTACATATTTGAGATAATCTTTACGGTTGCCCTAGGGATTATATAATATTCCCATGTTATAAATGAGGAAAGACAGGCTGAGTCACCACCAGGAAGTGAGGGAGCTTGAATCCTAACCCTGTTCCTTCCGACTCAGAGCAGCTTTCACATCGTGCCCTGTTGCCTCAAGAAGAAAAGAGAAGGAAGGATACTTGGGCTCCCTTTTATATGATTCCTCCTAATAGCTTCAAGTATAAGACCAGAGGAAGGGTGAGCCCTACAAAAAGGCATGAAAACGTTAAAAAACTGGGGCAAACAAGATGCCCTTGTGGGCACCCTCCTTGGGCCTTCTGGGATGGAGAACCTGTCGGGGACTGCTGCCACTTTTTTTCTGTTTCCGTCTGCTTCGGGCTTCCCCTTCACCCAAATCGTTGCCGTTTGTTCATTCACTTAACAAACATTGACTGAAGCACCAGCTCTTACTGAATGAAGACAGAATTGAGACAGACATGGTTCCTCCCCTGATGGGGCTAAAGGCTGTAGTGGAGGAAGGGAGCAGGGAGAGTGTAAAAGGATGGATAAAAAGCAATATATATTAATCATAGAATTGCCATTTGATTCAGCAGTTCCACTTCCAGGCATATACACAAAAGAAATGAAAGCGGGAGAACAGATACTTGTACACACACGTTCCCAGCAGCGCTATCCACAATAGGCAGAAGGTAGAAACTGACCCAAGTGTCCATGGATGGATGCGTCTATACACAAAACGTGGTGCGTCCCTAATGATACAATGTTATTCAGCCTTAAAAAGGAGTGAAGTTCTGACACATGTTACAAGTTGGAGGAACCTTGAGGACATTACTCTAAGTGAAATAAACAGTCGCGAAGGACCAATTTTGTCCGATTCCACTCACGTGAGGTTCCTAAAGTGGTCAGATTCATAGAGACAGAAAGTAGAACAGTGGTTCCCAGGAACTGAGGGGAGGGGAGGATGGGGAGTTATTCTTTAAGGGGTGCTGTCAGTTTGGGATGATGAAAAAGTTCTGGAGACTAGTGGTGCTGGTTGCATGACAATGAGTACACTTAACGCCACTGAAGGGGACACTTGACGGTTACAATGAGGCCGCCTGGGTGGCTCAGTCAGTTAACCATCTGACTCTTGGTTTTGGCTCAGGTCACAATTTCACAGTTTGGGAGTCTGAGCCCCACACCGGGCTCTGTGCAGGCAGCACGGAGCCTACTTGGGATTCTCTCTCTCTCCCTCTCTCTCTACCCCTTCCCTGCTCACTCTCTGTTTCTCAAAATAAAGAAACATTTTTTTTTTTTTAAATGGTTGAAATGGTAAATTTTATGTTGTGTCTATTTTACCACAATAAAAAAAGTAATATATTTGGGGCTCCGTCTTGGAAAAAATGAAATGAAAAATTAACAACATATTCATCTTATATTTAACCAAAAAAAGGAACCTGTGTCGTCATATGATAGCCGTCATGGTAAGGGCCACGGAGAGTGCTCCCTGGAGCGGGAAGAGAAAATAGCTCTGGTTAGTGGTGGGAGGCGGGGGTGGGGAGACCGGAGGACTTCCTCAAGAGAATGGCATTTAAACTAAGTCCTGAAAGGGGTGCCTGGATGGTTCAGTTGGTTGAGTGTCCCAACTTCCGGCTCAGGTCCGTTCAAGCCCTGAGTCGGTCTTTGTGCTGACAGCTCGGAGCCTGGATCCTGTTTCAGATTCTGTGTCTCCCTCTCCCTCTCTCTGTCTCTTCCCCTCCCCTGCTCACACTCCATCTCTCTCTCTCTCTCTCTCTCTCTCTCTCTCTCTCTCTCTCTCTCTCTCAAAAAATAAACATTAAAAAAAAAAAAGAAAAGTAACATCAGCCCTGAAAAGAGTTAGCTTGGTGAAAGTGGGGTGGGTAAGTGTGGAGGACACAACACTGCAGAAGGCCAGGAGCAGGAAAAGCCCTTGGGGCAGTTGAGGATCCACAGGGCCTGTGCAGAAGAGCACAGGAGGAGACAGAGTGGGGGCGGCTGGCAGGTTGGGTTTGCGGGGCCTTGCAAAGGATTTTAGGTTCCTCCCAGGAGCAGATGGAGTCCACCAAAAAGTCTGAGCAAGGGATTTTTATTTCTAATTGGCAAGCCCATCGACTCCATTGAGATTAAGTAGGAAGGAAGGAAATTAATGTTACTGAGGGATTACTCTGTATCAGCTAGCTGCTTTACCTACCGTTCAGCTTTCACTACGAGTAACACTTGGCCCACTGGAGATGATCCAAGCGGTTGACTTTACAGATGAGGCTCGGGGAAGTAAAGTCATTTGACCCATGACACTCAGTGCTGCGTGTGGGATCCTGGGCTCTGTGCATTAAAGGGTCCTTCCCTGGACCTCCTCTAGGAGCTGTGCACCTCCTCACAGGGTGAGAAGGCCATGGGGTCCAGAAATTGTGCCAACCCAGAGCCTGTACCTCTTCCAGACCATACAGTAAGTGCCCAAACGCCACATTTCCTTGCTCAGATAGCCCCTGCTCTCTTCCAGAGCCTCTTCCACGGGTCCCTCCTCCTAAGAACACTGGTATGTGTACCCTCAGGCCCAAGGGGTGGCAAAGGGACAGTTGTTTGTGGGAGCGTGACTTTGGATTTGTGGCTGATCTGGCCCCACAGGTGAACCAGAGGCCCTTGTGGTGCAGGGCAGAGCCTAGGGCAGTGCACTTGTTTCCTAATGCTATTATAAAAAATTATCACAAACGTATTCTCTTACATTTCTGGAGGTCAGAAGTCTGAAATGGGTCTCAGTGGCCTATAATCCAGGTGTTGGCCAGGCTGAGCTCCTTTCTGGAGGCTTTACAGGAGAATCCATTTACTTGCCTTTTCCAGGGTCTAGAGGCCACCTGTGTTTCTTGGCTTGTGGCCCCTTTCCTCAAAGCAGTAATCATATGACTCAAACCTCTGCCTGTGTGTCACATCTTTGATTCTTCTGCCTCCCTCTTTCACTTGTTAGGATCTTTGAGATTGTATTGGACCCACCCAGATAATCCAGGATAATCTCCCTATTTCAAGGTCAGGTGATTAGCAATCTTAATTCCCCTTTGCTGTGTGAAATAATATATTCACAGGCTGCAGGGATTTGGCTGTGGATGTCTTGGGCGAAGGGGGCATTATCCTGCCTACCACGGGTGGGAAGAGAAGTGGGTAGTTCAGGGGCTGATTTTCCTTGTGCTGCCATAATCCCAACAACTCCAGAATTCCAAATTCAAACCTAGCCTTCCAGGTCATTATGAAGGTGTGTTTATTAAAGTAGGAGAATGGAATAGAAACTATAGGTAATGGTTTGTTAGTTTATAACTTTCAGCCCTTCAGACGTACCACGTATGGGCCTCCGTTTGCACTCCTGCCACCAGCCCATAGATTAGGGGGAGACCTGACCCAAAATCACATCGCGAGTGTTCGAGTTAGAACACAGATCGTCAGTTATTTCCATCGCACAAAGAGTAGGAAGACAGCGGCTCCCCACCACCATTTCACTCAGTTTTGGTACTGTGTTTATCTCTCTGCCCACAGGGCTGCCTGGTTTTAATCTCCCATCCAGAATTTGGCTTCATGAAGCTTCCAAAGCTGCGGTTCTCCTCTAACGGGTGTCCAGTCTGCTCATACCTTGCTCATACCATTTACCACCCTATGTGAATATCTCTTATACAGACTCTCCTCTGGGTCATTCACATTCATTCATCTATGGATTCACCAAACAACTGGCACCTTCACTGGAGATACGGAGATGGTTTAGGCACCAACCCTGCCCTCCAGGGGCTCCCAGTCCAGTGAGGGCGCCAGACAATGAAATGGACAGTGACAATAGCTGCAGTGGCAGTTGTGATGACCATCAGGGCAGATCCAGGGCTGGGGTTAGGTCGAGCCTTTTCAGAGAAAGTGGTTCGCAAGCTGAGTCTTAACTAGGCCAGAAGGCTGAGGGCTGGAATTTGGGTTGAGAGAGTGGCATGTCCGTAAGCCACAAAGGGGCAAGTTTCGGGTGGTGCTAATAGAGTGGGAGGAGGAGGAGGCAGAAATAAGGCTTAAAATACTAAGAGCTGGATTGACCCTGATAGGCCATAGGCTTCATGAAGGGCTTAAGCGCTATTCTTCGCTTAACCTCCGTGCCAGCAGGGTGTCTGGTATATAGCAGGTAGTTAATAAAGATTTACCGAAAGATCGAGTGACCTGGAGTTCCCCAACGCCATACAGAGGAACCTGCACCCTATATATCCTGGAGCCCAGTGGTTCTCCACCCTGGCTGCATGTTAGAATCACCTGGGGGAGGTTTTAAAAACTAATCATCTGGGCCCACCCCAAACCAGGTTAGTCTGAATCTCAGCGTAATGGGGACTTGGTTTCTTGGGATTATTTTAAAAACTCCCTAGGTGATTCTAAAGTGCAGCCAGGGCTGAGAATCGGGGCTGCAGGCCACAGGAAGCCATGGAAGGGTTTTACCCAAAATCAGATTTGCATGTTAGAAATGCTCTGAAGTGACAGCGCTACAGGAAATGAATGGGGCTGGGTGCCGACGACGTGCTGTTGTTTAGAGGTTATTTTGATGACCCGGGTGTGAGAGGATGAGAGCCTCGACTCAAGGAAATGGAAAAGCAAGTGGATTTGGAGAGAGTTGAGGAAGATAGAGTCAGGAGGTTCTGGTGGCTGGGGGTGGATGGATAAGAATCTAGGATGGGCCCCCTCACCTCAGGCTTGGGCAATTTAGTGAATGTTAAGTGTGACTTAACTTTAGTTGAGTGGCTGTTAAGCCCTGGGCTCTCCCTAATCTCCTTCACCTTGCCTCAGGCCCTGAGTATAGCTCCAGCTAAATTCTTTTCTTCTTCGCCGGTCTTCACTACCCATTCTGTCCCATTGGGGCAGGGTGGGGGCGGGGCGGGGTGGGGAATGACACTTCTTCCACAGAATCTGACTCACTGGTAGCGGTCTGTAGCTCCACTCCTCCATGCTGTCCCCAGAACACACTCCGAGCCTGTTTTCTTTAAAAAAAAAAAACAAACAAAAGGTAATAAAAGGGGTACAGGAATAAGGGGCGTCAAGGAGAAGTTTTCCCCTACCGTTATCTAAGCAACACTCACGTAAGAACATTTGGAAAATGCTGAAAAAGTTTAATCGATTCGTGCCCACATGCACCCAGTCGCCACCATCATTCTGGTGTGTTTCCTGCCCTCCTTCCCCATTTCACTAGAGATAGGTGATTCTGTTTTGTTCCTTTTATAGCTGTAATCATATTAGTGAAACTGCACTGATTATAAAAATGAGAAGGCACCTTCGGGGAGGCAGCTTTGGAGGGTGGTGCAGAGAAAGCTGCAGGAAGCTATACCCGGTGCAGACCAGGGTGTGCAGCGTGGGCTCTCATACAGCGTTGGTGGGAATGAACATACGTTGGTACATTCTGGGTACACTCTGAGCCTTTCTGGGGGGCAACGTGACAACATCTACCAAAAACTTATGTATACATGACCTTTACCCCATAATTCTACTTAGAATTATCCTACAGAAATAGGGGCGCCTGGGTGGCTCAGTCGGTTGAGCGTCCGACTTTGGCTCAGGTCATGATCTCAGGGTTCGTGAGTTCCAGCCCCACGTCAGGCTCTGCGCTGGCCGCTCAGAGCCTGGAACCTGCTTCGGATTCTGTCTTCCTCTGTCTCTCTGCCTCTCCCCCGCTTGTGCACTCTCTCTCTCTCTCTCTCTCTCTCTCTCAAAAATAAATAAATGTTAAAAAAATTGTTTAATAAAAGAATTATCCTACAGAAATAAATATTCAAGTGCACACATTTAGGTGAACAAGGTGCTTAGTATGTCCATTTTTAATAAAACAAGGAGAAACTGGAGACAACCAAAATGTTTGTAAGGAGCTAAGTTAAATAAATTATAGTTAAGTCCACAGAAATGGACCACCACACTGATAAGGCAAGTGCTCCATGGTGAGTTGTTAGAAGGCAGACAGCGCGTTGCAGGATGGCACGTGTGTTCCCTTTTTGTATTAAAGGCAAACACACAATGTGTTTTGAGAGGGAGCCGCTAACCTGTGAACAGTGGTGGCCACAAAGAGTAAACTGGTGAGATTCGGGAGGTAGGGACTTGACCCCCGGAAGCTCCACAGGCCTGCCAGCATCGCCCCGAGGTTCAGGCTCTACCGCGAGGCCATGGGGTTCAGTCCCAGTGCTGCTTCTATAACCAGCAGTGTGACCTTTGACCAGTCGTTGCCTTTCTGTGCCTTCCTTTTGTCACAAGTAAAGGGGGGCTCATGACTGTTCCTGTCTCACGGGGCTGAAGTGAAAATGATTGAATTCACGCACAGCGCTTCACAGGGCTTCAGACTGTGAATGTGCTTGCCCGATATGAGCTACATCAGATCCTGAGTTCGCGTTCCAGCTTTGCCGTTCATTGAGCAGATTTCTTCACTCCTCTGAGCCTGGGTTCCCTGCAAGGGTGTCAGGATTTGGGATCATAATATGCCAATATCTCGCCGAAGACATTGTCCCTGGCTCTAGTTCCTGGCCCCATGGCAGAGTTGGTAAACCAGTCTCCGGAGTCTGTCCCTGAGAGTGGGTCCCATTAAATCTCCAACCGAGGGGGAGCATACCTCAGTGCTTTCAGAGCCAGAGGTAATTGAAGCGGGTAGAGCAGCCCCAGTGCCAGAGGGCGGGAGAGCGGATGTGGCCAGAGGCAGGGTTCTGCCGCTACTCAGCCCCAGCACCTGGTATCCAGTGGAGACCCGGCCAAGAGCTGCCGGATCCTACCATTTTTCAAGAGAAGTTGTGAAATCCCCTGATTTTTACTCTTGGCAA
The DNA here is from genome assembly GCF_028018385.1 of Neofelis nebulosa. Classification (NCBI taxonomy): domain Eukaryota; kingdom Metazoa; phylum Chordata; class Mammalia; order Carnivora; family Felidae; genus Neofelis; species Neofelis nebulosa. The sequence goes on along the minus strand of NC_080783.1, from coordinate 204,752,712 downwards.
AGTTCAATTTTGTAAACACCGTGATTGCAATCAAAACATGGAAGCCAGTTATATGTAGCCCACCGGCTGCCAGTTTGCTATCTCCACTCTAGCTTTTCTGTGTTCGGCTTAGCAAATATTTACCGAGTGCCTGCTGTACCCGTGCTCCTTCAGTGCCTGGTCATGTTTACTGTCCCGTCACCTCGGGTCTGCTGGCCCGGTATTGCCAGCAGGTACTAATTCAGTCAGCTGGGCCTAAACTGGTATTTCATCGCGGCTGCAATTTGCATTTCCCGGATTACTACCAAGATTGATCATCTTTTTGTGTATCTGTAGACGTTTCCTCTTCCTCAGCAGAGCTTTTGTTTCGAGCCTTTGGATCATCCTCTGGTTGTTGATAGATTTAAGGCTTCCCTAATGGAATTTTTCTTTTGAATAACCTCACACCCACTAGACTGACCTTCTTGTTCGGGCTTGGGAGTGTCTGCACATCTCAGGAGGCCCAGCACCAAACACGGTGCCGTGCTGCAAAGCAGGGGCTCGGTGAGGAGTTGAATGAATCAAGTGTTACTGCAAAGGCATGATATTCCTTGATTTATTTTGCAGTTCTTGGCACAAGTACTATTGATTTAGTTATCCACTTATCCAACAAGCAGCGCTCCCCCACTTTGCTGAGAAAACAGACCGAGGGAGACTTTCTGGGCCTCGCCTGCTAAAACCAGAGAGTAGAAGGAGGAGCTAGCTGGCCTTCAGGGACCTGTGATTCTTTTAGGTGATTAGGGAAGTGTCTTTTTTTTTTTTTTTTTTTTTTTTTTTTTTTTTTTAATTTATTTTTGGGACAGACAGAGACAGAGCATGAACGGGGGAGGGGCAGAGAGAGAGGGAGACACAGAATCGGAAACAGGCTCCAGGCTCCGAGCCATCAGCCCAGAGCCTGACGCGGGGCTCGAACTCACAGACCGCGAGATCGTGACCTGGCTGAAGTCGGACGCTTAACCGACTGCGCCACCCAGGCGCCCCTAGGGAAGTGTCTTTTGAATGGAGCACTGAAGCTTGAGAGAGGGCAAGATTGGAACGCTGATAATCATCGGCAAAGAAATTATCCTAACATGAGGCTGAGGATAAAAAGCCTCGAGAGGGGCGTGCTCCCTTGGTAGTTGGTGCATCCCATTAATCCCTGTAATTAATTGAATGTGCCTTTTTCCCCATGACATAGAGGGTCCTCCCTCCTTCACTGCTGGATCCCAAAGTGCAGCCTCTTCCTTGGTGAAGTAGAGAGAACATTGTTTTCGCAGCCAGAGACCTGGGTTCCACTGCCAGTGGTTTCTGTTAACCCACCAAGCCTCAGTTTCTTTTTCTGTAAAATGGGGACAGTAGTAACCCGACTCACAAGGCCGTTCTTTGAATGAGAAAACATGGAAAGCACCCACTTCTGTTAATAATACCAAGTCTCCTGTTCAAGCTTTGCTCTTACTATTTCCGTAACTAGCATTCCTTCATGCCAGGTCAGAGGGGCGGGCCTCTTCTCTGGTGGGGAGGATGTGACACGCTATTTGACTTCGAATCGATCTGCCTGTCTCAGGCCACTCTGCTCCCATCAGTGGTCTTCAGTGGATTTGCTGACCAAGCCTGGTCTTGGTCTTTGTCTGTGGCGGCAGTTCCTCGGATTCTTGGTTTCACAGCAACTTCTCTAGAGAGTAAGTTCCTTGAGGGCTGCAGGGAGGTCACAGTGGTTTGAACACGGTGGTTCCGTATGGCTGACTTTGCACCTGTGCTCAGATGACCAGCTTTTTGTTTTCAAGGTAGAATAGGCCAGTCTCACGACCCTCGTAATCAGTACCCACTGGAAGCATTTGTGGATATGTTTATCAGTTTCAGGGTGTCTTGACCAAGATTGGGGGGAAGGGGGAACACACCGTGAGCACTGCCTTTTCCCTCGGCTCTCTTTCACTTACCCTCTGCTCAAGGCACGCTTCCGTTTCCTCCAATCCTGCAGATTGTCAGACCTCTAGTCCCTTTACACCTGCTGTTGTCTCACCCTGGAGTGTTCTGCCGCTCACTTACTTCATCCCGGGCAAATTCCTTCCTTCTCATCCTTCAAGAGCTGGATCAAATGATCCCTCTCTGAAGCCTCCTCGGGCCCTCCAGGAAGTTAGGCCTCTCTTCTTGGTACATATTCATTCACTCACTCGGTCAGCTACAGCTTAATTCAAGGCCTGTTGTGTACCAGGCAGAGGCTATTGGGGTCGTGAAAAAAAAGAAAAAGGCCTAGGGGCTCCTGGGTGGCTCAGCCGGTTAGGCATCCGACTTTGGCTTCGTGACTTCAAGCCCCGCATCGGGCTCTGTGCTAACAGCTCAGAGCCTGGAGCCTGCTTTGGATTCTGGGTCTCCTTCGGTCTCTGCCCCTCCCCCACTTGCGCGCGCGCTCTCTCTCTCTCTCAAAAATAAATAAACATTAAAAAAATTCTTTAATAAAAAAATTTTTTTTAAAGAAGTCCTTGCCGCAGTGAAGTTCCCAGGCAAACATGCAGACAGACAAGCTGACTGTGTTAGGGAAGCACTGAAGGGGGGAGCACCATACCAGCCTTGGGGGACAGATGATGGGGAAGTTTCCCGAAGGTGGTGACCCGAGTCTCAAGAGTGTGTGCATGTCCAAGTGGAGGGACAGGCTCAGGCAAAGGCACAGAGGAAAGAAATAATGTGGTGTGTGCAGGACAAAGGCAAGCAGTTGGTTTTGCTGGAACATAGTCAGGGGCCAGAAAATGCAGGACTTTCTAGAACCATGTGAAATTGTCATTTCTGTAGGTCAAAACAAAAATAGTCAGATATCACCAATTTCATATGGTTCAAGTAAATATGTTACCCTAAGGGTCTTGAATCTTAGTGTTTCTCACTCCTTCTTCTTCTTCTTCTTCTTCTTCTTCTTCTTCTTCTTCTTCTTCTTCTTCTTCTTCTTTTGAGAGAGAGAGGGCACAAGTGAATGAGGGGTAGAGAGAGGGAGAGAGAATCCCACAAGGGGCAGAGAGGGAAAGAGAGAGAGAAGTGGGGCTCACCCGGGGCCCGTGTTTTACCTGAAGTGGGGCTTTAGCTCACCTGAACCAGTACTCGAGCTCTCCCAAGGCAGGGCTCGTGCTCACCCGATGTGGAAGTCGAAGTCATGAACTGTGAGATCCTGACCTCAATCAAAGTCAGATGCTTAACAGTCTGAGCCACCCAGACACCCTCAAACTTCTGTCATTCTTGAACCATCTTCATGATTTTAACCTTCCAGGAGTTCCTACCTAAGTATCCTATTAATTTTTTTCTTTCTCTTTCTTTCTTTCTTTCTTTCTTTCTTTCTTTCTTTCTTTCTTTCTCTTTCTTTTTCTCTCTCTTCTTTCTCTCTCTCCCTACTCTTTATTCCTTCCTTTTTTTCTCTTTCTTTCTTTCTTTCTTTCTTTCTTTCTTTCTTTCTTTCTTTCAAAAGAGCATGTATGCTTGCCACATGAGCAGGAAAGGGGCAGAAAGAGGGAAAGAGAGAATCCCAAGCAGGCTCTGAGCTATCAACACAGAGCCCTACACGGGGCTCGATCTCACAAACCGTGAGATCATGACCTGAGCCAAAACCAAGAGTTGGATGCTTAGCCGACTGAGCCACCCAGACATCCCTCCTATTGATTTTTTTATGAAGAGAATCACTTTTTTACTTAAATTTATTTATGTGAAAATGGGGGGAAAATCATTTGACATAAAAAGAAGTTCTGAAAACGAAACTAGATCTTGTTGCCCATCATGTTCTGCCTAAAAACTGTCCACAAATAAAAGGGGTCTCAGCAACTGTAAGAGAAGTTTGCAGCTGGAAAGTTTGACAGAGGGGACATCATTTAAGAGCCCAAGAATGTCCGTGGCAGTAGGGATTTCGAGAAGAAGGAATCAACAAATCTTGAGCTTTGGGGCCAGACAAACATGGCTTTGACTGTGCTGCTCACACATTCTGTTAGGTCCAAATCCTTAGTTTCTTCATCTGTGAAATGGAGATTACATGAGATCTATATTGCAGGATTAAGGATAAAGTTGATAGTTAATGCAAATTGCTTAGCATAATGCCTGGCATATTGGAAGTGCCCAGAATTGGGATTGTTATTATCACTATTATTTTGATCAGCCCTCCTCAGTTAACAGATGGGGAAACCGGGCTGGACAGAGTCAGGTAGTAAGTCAGGGATGGAGGAGAGGTGACCAGCACTAGGCATTTAGACATGTGCGCAGGCCAGTGTGGGCTTTGGAGCTGAGCAGAGAGCACCTTTTGGGTTTGTCACATAACCACATTCGGGCTAGTTGCCCAACCTCTTTGAGCCTTGGGTTCTCCGTCCTTACAAAGCCTCATGAGATTGTTGAGGGTGGAGAGGTGGGTCACCCACCTAGAAGGCAAGGAGCCTTTCTTCCAGCCCTGTGGGGTGCTGCCTTCTTAATCTCTACTTAACCCAGTAGGTTTTATTTATTTATAATTTAATCAATCTGGACTTAATCCAATCAGTGTATCTCTTATCCTCCCTCCTTCCTTTTCTCTCTCGTTACTGTCTAGTACTGTCAGTTCCAGGCTCACTGCCCTTGGCTCACATGTTTTCAAACAACTTCCTTTGAAGGGCGTTTTCAGCAAAGACCACAACCACATTCTAAGTTTTGGGGGCTGGGGTCATAGGGTATCAATGTCCTCATCTTGTGAAATATATAGCAAGGATTAATTAAGATAACATTATTGGTTGATAGCACTCTGCCAGGTGTGTTCACGCACAATCTCATTTAATCCACACAACGGTGTTGCCAGGCAGATCTTTCATTCAATTCTGTCGATATTTATTAAGTGCCTGCTACGTTCTAGATACTGTTTTATCCACAGTGGTGCCTCATGGAGCTTACATAATGGGAAGAGATCATAAAAACATGAACCACTAAGTAAGGTCATTTCAGATTGTGATAAAAGCTACAGCAAAAATAAAATAAAGGGCTAAGAGAAGGCATTTAGGTCACTACCTACATACAATGTATATAAATTCATATAATGTAAACATACCAAAGTATAAACTTGTTACTTAGAAATTTTTATGGTAGCTTCTTTTCCTGGTAAATACAGATTCTCAGTGGGCTGCTGTCCATGGGCATTAGAGAATGCTGCAGTCAGCTCTCGTTAGACAAAGGGCCTCCGATTTTCTAGGCCCGGTATTCTTAAATTGTTAGTGGAGAGTTTAATCCACCTTCACGGCAGTCTATGAGAGGTGTGGATTTCGAATCTCAGAACATTCCCTGGATCTAGGAGTCTCTGCTTTCATTGCTGTATTTGAGGAGGGTGAACCCAGCCTGCGAAACCAAGAAGATGCCATCCCTAAGTAAATAACCAACTGAGCATGTTTGAAGGATGTCAAACAAAGACGAATGTAGTCAATTCAGAAAAAATGAGCCCGTTGGGGAAGAGAACAGTGGCTACAGCTGTGCAGAACGAAACTGCCCAGATGGAGGGTTTTATATTCTCCTTTACAGCAGGACACGATATTCTCTTTACCAAGGCAATGAATTTTTCCTAATAATTGCTGCTAAAAAAAAAAAGAAAAGAAAAGAAAAGAAAAGAAAAGAAAAAAGCCCTACCTTATGTCAGTTGCTTAACATAACATATTAATAAGCTTCGCAAGAAATCTGTAAAGTAGGAGGAAACAATCTCAGCCAGTGTAAGTAACTGGGTCAGGAGCCTCCATTAGCTTTGGGACAGCTGGGGTGGGACTCAGGTGGTCACTGAGTCTCAACCCTGCGTCCTTTACACCCGCCATCCAACCAACCTCAGATGCCACCTACTTAGTGAGATAGAGAAGTGACAGAGCACAGGCCAGGAGACGTCCAAGACGGAGGCCCTGCATCCACCAGTATTCCTTCTCAGCACACTGTTCAGCCCGTGGAACCTCACCTGATCATTCCACGGAAGGCAAGGACTCCTTTCTGCTATTGAGGACAACATGGTTGGTTGTTTTTTATTCTTTTGCTTGTTTTCCAGTGTGTTAAGTGACTGGAGTACCAATCAGCCTGAGATTGCCCTTTTCCAAAATTAAAATATCTTTAAGCTATTTTCGCGAGCGGGGCACCAGCCCGGCTCAGCCAGTAGAGTGTGCGACTCTTGATCGCGGGGTTGTAAGTTCAAGCCCCACGTTGGGTGTAGAGGTTACTTAAAAACAATAAAATCTTTAAAATCAGAAGTTATTTTCATTATAAAAATAGACCATACTTGTTGTAAAAACTCAAAAGTGTGCCTAGCAGAAGACTCCCATCTTTCTTTCCCAGCAGAGCCTTAAAATTACCTTCTGCCCAGAAGATGGATCTTTTAATTCCTCTCACAGGGGGCGCAGATAAGAGATAAGAAAGCTAGGGACTCCCCCTCAAGTTTTCAGATGATAATCTGGGCTGGCCTGAAGTTTATTAATAAGTGGTCCAGTTTTCAACAGACCCTTTATGGGATGTCACCTGTGTGCTAGGTGTCGCTGATCCAAGATGGACAAAATAGCCTCTGACCTTAGGGAACTCCTTCTGGTGTTAATTTTTTTTTTTTTTAACGTTTATTTTTGAGACCGAGAGAGACAGAGCATGAACGGGGGAGGGGCAGAGAGAGAGGGAGACACAGAATCGGAAGCAGGCTCCAGGCTCCGAGCCATCAGCCCAGAGCCCGACGCGGGGCTCGAACTCACGGACCGCGAGATCGCGACCTGAGCTGAAGTCAGACGCTTAACCGACTGAGCCACCCAGGCGCCCCTCCTTCTGGTGTTAAACATCCTGTTGTAAACCAAGGATTACAATGGTAATCCCTAGTGAACATACAGAGAATCCCATTTTTAGAGCCGGTTAAAAATTTTCTTTTAGATCCGAAGAACACAGAATTGACTGATCAGAGAAGTGTTCATTTAGCCAGGCGTGAGAGTTCTTTACTGTGCAGGTAAGCCTGACTCGGGCTGACATAGACACAGAGGGGGCAGAGAGTGGGATGCACCCTCTCCAGCTATCCTTAGCGGCGTGTCTTGTTTCTTTTCTGTCTGGTTGTTGAGATCTCCCTAGGTAACATGCGCAGTATGTTCCATGTGCCCCGAGTATATGCCAGGTCGGTTAGTCAGCAATTCTGCTTCAAGAATCGGCCTGTTTTCCATTACACCATTACATTCAAAATGGAAGGAATTTAAAATGTAAAAGCATTTGCTGTGGTGAGGAGGGAGACTCTAGGGCCAGGACCAGAATCCAAGTCTCCTCACCAGTTTAATGCCTTTTCTGTTACACTCCACAGTTGAGTCTTAGGGCACCAAGTGGGTGGTCATTAATCTTGTATGGACTTTTTTTTTTTTCTTTTTATGTTTATTTATTTTTGAGAGAGACAGAGACAGAGCCTGAGTGGGGGAGGGGCAGAGAGAGAGGGAGACACAGAATCGGAAGCAGGCTCCAGGCTCCAAGCTTGTCAGCACAGAGCCCCACGCGGGGCTCAAACTCACGAACTGTGAGATCATGACCTGAGCCGAAGTCAGACGCTCAACCGACTGAGCCACCCAGGAGCCCCTTGTATGGACTTTTTATACAGTGCTGATTATATCACCTGTATTGTGCTGGGCAGCAGAGATTTAAAGTTGGACAGGTCGGTTACTGTGCTTGATAAATATCCCAGTGGCAAGATAGAAGAATAAATTGACAATCTACACCCTGAAAAGGATCAGTTGTAGAGGGAGGGACACCAAGCTAAGTGGTGAGAACACAGTAGGGAGGGCTTCTCAGCATAGTGAGTGAATGAAAGCTCATTTTCAGAATTTAGAATGAAAAAAATACACATATATATTTTTATATACATATTTTTATATTGTATTTTTATATGTATTTTTTATATACATGTATATAATTTTACCCCTTTGTCCAGAGCTGAGAGATCTGGAAGAATCTCCAGGCTTTCCCACACTGGGTGAGAGGTCAGACTAAGTACATTGCCAAGTTACTATTGGAGATTGGATTAGCGACAATCTGATCTAATTAAACAAGATGTAATCAATGCTGATATTTTTAGTTTTCAGCTGTTTCCTTGTTCTTTTTTTAAAAATTTTTTAATGTTTATTTTTGAGAGAGAGACAGAGAGAGCACGAGTGGGGGAAGGGGAGAGAGAGAGAGAGAGAGAGAGAGAGAGAGAGAGAATCCGAAGCAGGCTCCAGGCTCTGAGCTGTCAGCACAGAGCCCAACGGGGGGCTCCAGCCCACAAGCCACGAGATCATGATCTAAGCTGAAGTCGGACGCTTAACCGACTGAGCCACCCAGGCGCCCGTCTTTGTTCTTTTGTTAGTGATTATAATTTAGTGCTTATAGGATGGTGTCTTGGGCGGGTCTGATTCAGGCCCTACTGCTTCAGAGGAAACAGCCTTTCATCCATTCATTCAGGATGTATTTACATGGTGCCTATAGGACCTCAAGTAGCTGAGTTGTTTGACTTCACATCCCTTTCTCCCTGTGGCCCTCAGTTCCTCGATCTACTCAGAGACGTGCCCTCACGGTTGACCCAAACCATTCAGGTTACATTCCAGCTTCATCTCTTTCCTGTTGTGTGACCACATGCGGGTTAATTTGGTTTCCCTGAGCCTGTTCCCTCATCTGTAAAATGGGGTTGCGCTGAGGGTGAAATTAAGGTAGCCCGCCGGAGCACTGGCGCCCAGCGCGCTCCACCCGGAGTGGCGGCCCTTCGGCTCGGCGGACTCCCTGTGGGCCGGCCCGGAACCGCTGACAGGTGTGAATCAGGGCGTGGCTCACGGCCCGGGGGCGTGGCGAGGGTGGCACTTAAAGGCTGGGTCGGCGCGGGGGCTGCGTTCCGCGGTGCCCGGACGGCAGAGAGGTGGGTCGGCCGTGGGCTCCGCGCGCCGAGGACCCGAGCGGCGTTACCGGGCCCACGCGGCCCAGCTGCCCGCACGCGGCTGCCGCGCCGGAGCTGGGGACCCGGCCCCCGGCCCTGGGGGCGGGGCCTGCAGCCGGCCGGCCCCCCGCGGCCCCCCCCCACCCGCGCCTCGCCACCGCCGCCGCCGCCGCCGAGGCCCGGAAGGGGCCAGTCGCTTCCGTCTCCGCCGGGGATGCACGGAGGGCGGAGCTGCGGCCCGAGGACGCGACGCGAGCCCAGTTCCGGCGAGGAGGCCGCGCCAGTGACAGCGATGGCGGCGGAGTCGGCGCTCCAAGTTGTGGAGAAGCTGCAGGCGCGCCTGGCCGCGAACCCGGACCCGAAGAAGGTGAGCGAGCGGGCAGCGCGGAGCGGGGCGGGCGCTGGGCGCGGCGCGGCCCGGTAACGGTCGCGGGCCCGGGCGCGGCCCCTTCCCGATCGGCCGGGGCCGCGGGGGCTCGGACCCGGGGCCAGGCCCCGCCGGGGGCTGCGGCCTGGGTCGGGAAGTTCGCGGCCATTGGCCGCTGCCCACGCGGAGGGCGGGGGGCGCACGGAGGGCGCGGGGCCTCGGCCGGCCCGGGCTCCCTCCCCACCCCACCCCCGCTCCCCCCCCCCCCCCCCCCAGCTCCCGGCGTCCCCGCCTCCCGGGCCCGGGACGGGGGCGCCCGCGGGCTCCGGGCGGCAGGGGCGCGCTCCTTGCGGACGCGGCGAGCCGGCCGGGGCCCCCGGAGCCGCTCCGGAGGCGGCCCGGGCCAGCTTTCCCCGCGGGGCGAGCTCGCTGGAGCTGACCCTCTCGCTGCGAAATGTGTGCGATGGCTCAGTGTCTTCGGACGTTTGTCCGGAGGGAGAAGGAGCCGGTTCTGCCTGGGCTCCCGTGGAGTCTGGGCTCGGTGTGGGGTCCTGCGTCTCTCAGAGACGTTCGTACGGCTCTCCGGCTTGATGCGAGAACGCGGACCTTTTCGCTTTCTCAGTAAATCCTTTCAGAACAAAACAAAATAAACCTCGCGTCCCCTAGCTGCAGGTACCCCTAAGAACTTGGTTGCAATTGGAACAAACCAAAAAAAAAAAAAAAAAAAAAAAAAAGGTTAGGAGTTAGCTCGTTTCCTTCTGGCCTTGATGGAAAGGTAAGAGCCACCTTTCCTCGTTGCTGTGCACGATGGGCAACCATTTTTAATTGCACTCAGCGAGTTTTGAGGGGTTTTTGTTTTTTAGACGGTTTTCTTAAGTTAAATGCATTCCTCCCACTCTCTCGACTTTATCCCGCTTCTCAGTGTCTGGGACAGTGTCTGGATGTTAGAATGTTTTGAAAACTGAACTACACTGATGAAAACACTTAGGTGTCAGACGTTCCCCCTGAGCACTCTGGCTGGAGTGTGCAGGTCCTGAGTTGGATCTCTGAGCCCCAGAGTGCCTTTTGAAGACCGAGTAATGGAGGAAAGGAGTGGGGATGAAGTGGCCGAAACGTTTGGGTTCTAATCCATTTCCCAGCCATGGACACTGGGGACTTCTTTGCTGAGTCTGTTTGCTCACCTGCTTCCTACGACTCCACTCAGGGGGGGAAGGCCAGTCTTATAGGAAGTGCTCGGTAGATCTTAATCACCACTCTACAGATTGATTGTTTTTGAAGGACTCCTTTCTCTTCGCCTTGTTTCGAGCCTGGCGCCTGGCCGAGGTGGCTTTTTTTCTCCACTTCTGAAAGCTATACACTGTAGCTCACCATCAGGCCACTCTTTAACTTCTTATGCATGCCGGGCTCAAAGAGGTATGGCTCAGGAAGCCATCTTAGTTTTGAATCTGTGAAACGTAAATGCTTTCAGTTTATGTTATATATTCTGTTGCAGCTTCAGTTCCTAGTGGCCAGACGTTTCTTTTTACAATAACCCTTTGTGGACATCTAATAAGTGGTCGTTATTTCCAAGCACTAGCTGGTTTTCCTGAACACTGTAGGTTTGTGACTGATTTTTAAAACCTTAAAGCAGTATTATGTTCTACCCCCTCCCTGCCAGTTTGGTCTTTATTACTATAAGGTTTAAAAAAAAAAAAAAAAAAAAAGTGCCAGGTAGTATCCATAGTCCTTTTCCACTGGAATTTAAATTTTGAAGTAGCTCTTCTAGTAGTCGATGTGCATGAAATTTCAAATTAGGAAAAGGTTTGTTGGTGTCTCATCCTACTCGAATTATTAGTGATTATTGTGAGTATTTGGGCTTTCACTTCCCAGATCGCAGATCATCCAGAACTCCTGGGTTTGCATTATGAAGATGAGAAAATGTTGGGAGATCCTTTTTGCAAAGGACACAATAGTTGGCATTCAGAAATGAGCTAACTGCAGAGGGGAAAACTGCAAGCTGGCACACTGGCCTTCTCAGCCTTCTGTTAACCCAACAAGCTCCCACAGGTTGTTCTTGAAATTGCAAGATGATTATATAGCAGTATTGACTTTGCAGCTAACTCGCATTTTCAAACCATTATTAGCCCAAGGGTTGATTCCAGACCTATGTTCATGGATTTACTCCTATTAAACATAGGTGTTTAACTGTAACTTTGTTTTCTGCTTTAAGTCTATCAGTGATGTGGGCTTACTTGAGGAAGAGGTATCAGGTCAGGGTCACTTGGCTCCTACCATTTAATTGGAAACAAGTTTTCAGGGGTGGTAAAGTTACCTGTCCTGTGTTACATTTTGAATGTGAAAACTAGGGAGAACACAGATAGCAAGTGGAGAACAAGGGGTCAACATCACGAACATCTTTCTGCTCTTTGGGTTGAAGGGGTGTGCAAAGGACAGCTGAGATTCCTAAGCGTGTACTGTGCAAATGTTTGGCGTTTCTCAATGAGCTGTTACCAGTTCTTGCACACTCTGCGGTTGGTCCCTTGGTTTGATAACAGCAAGTTTCCACCTACCTGAGGATGCCCAGAGTGCTTTTACCTTGGTACTGCTTTGTTCTTTCTTGAACCTCATTGAAAATAGAAGGGCTCTGGAGCCCTTTTTCTCTTATGGTGCACGCAGTCACTTTGAAAATCTCCAGGGTTTTAGTTTTGTCTGCTTTCAAGTCACCCCTGCTAACCCAAAGCAAAGCAGAAAGGCAGCATTTACACTTCACAATTAGCGTTAGGCTTTGAGATGAACACTCCCTCAGTGCCTTCTGGCCCCATCTGTGCATGCTGGCTTTGTAGAGGTCCTGGGACTCCCTGTGGTGACCTCCTTTACTCTGCGAACTTTAAACCGTCTGACAAGGTAATACTGAGGACGAGCTCTTCAGCTTTGTTTCCAGGCACATAAGCTCCTGTTCTGTTTTCTTATTTTCTAAGGACAGTGTCATTGTGTTGGATGTTTCTCCTGTCCTTGTAGTTCATGCTTTTGTAGACACACTTGACTTACTAGCTCATTAGGCAAGTGACCTAACCTTACTGGACTGTTTCAGTATCTAAAATGGGGAGAAAAGGATCCCCTTCATAGAGTTGGTTAATGAAGAAGAAACGCAGTAACACATGTAAGAACTTACTAGCATGGTAGCGGGCACACAATAGATGATATATAAATATGTTCCAGGGAATGGCATTAGGGGACACAACCCATTTTTAACCTCTACGATGACCCTGAATTTCCCTTTAACAAATGGAATTAGCATTAATCTTTGCACCCATAGCTTGGGTGACCAGAAACACACATAGACTTTATCCTGAGTCGGATGGATGATGGTGGTAATCAAATTTGAAGTGGAGAATAATTTTCATTCAGCTATGAAGGTGAAACTCCCTAGATACATCCCTTGGCTTCTCATTTATTCCCAAACAAGATTATCACTTGTGATCCAGTTGCTCTGCCTAGAGACTGAGTTGAGTAATTATTGAAGTAGAATGACCGGAAGAACATACTTTGTCCTACACCTAATAGCAATATGGCATACCAATTACAGACTGGTTTACACATGGAAAAGGGGCAGATCTTACCTGATGCTGAAATGTGAAGGTAGTCACAGTTACTATTTTTTTTTTTTTTTAATTTTTTTTTTTTTTTTAACGTTTATTTATTTTGGAGACAGAGAGAGACAGAGCATGAACGGGGGAGGGTCAGAGAGAGAGGGAGACACAGAATCCGAAACAGGCTCCAGGCTCTGAGCTGTCAGCACAGAGCCCGACGCGGGGCTCGAACTCACGGACCGCGAGATCATGACCTGAGCCGAAGTCAGCCGCTTAACCGACTGAGCCACCCAGGCGCCCCCACAGTTACTATTTTTTGTACATTGCAGCACCCCTTGAAGGCTAAGTGTGTTTTATATCCATATACACGTGTCCTAGAAAGAGGTATAGCCAGTCATAACTTAGGGTACAAATGGAGTAAGTAGGAATTAGCTGGGGACTCTCTGGTTGACGATCAAGGGGAGACATTGAAAGAGCTGTCAGTGGATGAATGAAGTGATTAATGATAAGCATTAAAAAAAAAAAAAAAAAAAAAATTTATGGAGCTCTTTTGGTGGAAAGGGGGCAGATCTTGTTATCTGATGCTGAAATGTAAGGGTAGTCACTGTTACTATTCCAGGCACTGTGGCCCAGGACTGCACATGGTTTGTCTCTGAGAATCCTCACAGCTTGTAACGTTGTAAAGAGACAGGATCAGTTCCTTTTTTGCAGATGAAGTAACTGAGGTTCAAGAAGGTTAATGACTTGCACAAGATCGCCCAGCAGGGCGATGACAGGGCCAAACTGAAGCGTGTCCCCAACTCCGGAACTCTGTCTCAACAGCTCTGCTATCCTGATTTTGACCTACTTTTAGGACTACAGAAAGGAAATGTGGCCAAACCCAGATCACTTTTCTCATCTACCCAGACATTTTGTGTTCACCATTTGCACCAGCAAAGCTCTGATTCTGGCAACTTGACGCAGGTCTTGAAATTCCCACTTGTATCAAAAAAACAATTCTGTGGAACTGCGACTCTTCCTGGAAACATGATACCCTTTTCCTGGAGAAACCTCTTCTCCTCCTTACTTTCCTTTGTGCTGGGTTCATGGGTAATGTCCCTAAATTGGTACCTTTCTCAGAAATTCTCTCTCAAAACTGGGGCAGTGATAGTTGTTGATTTTTGTTAGAGTTGGCAGGTCTGGTTCTCTTTAAGTCTTCTCTCACCTTGGTGTTGCACAGTAATTGAAAGCAGGCAATCCAAAGCCACAGACCTGCATGTATCTGGCCCCTGTTGCATCCTGGGGCAAGTAACTTCACTTTCCTGAGCCTGTTTTCACACTTGTAAAATAGAGATAATAACCATACTTATTACTGTACAACACTTAGAACTCAATAAGCACTTAACTGTCAGATATTATCTTCCAGTGAGTGATTCTGATTTTATAGAAATTAATGTTTATTTTATTCTCTCTACAGCTCTTGAAATATTTGAAGAAACTCTCCACTTTGCCTATTACAGTAGACATTCTGGCGGTAAGAACTGTTAGATATTATATAACTATATTCCATCCCCTTCCCACTGGGAGGGATTGTACAGTAAGGTTAAAAGCATGGGCTTTGAAAGTGAAAGAAGCCAGACACAAGGCCACATAATGTATGGTTCTATTTATGTGAAATGTCCAGAACAGGCAGATCCATAGGCCAAAAGTAGGGAGGTGGAGGAAGTTGGGAGGAATGGGGTTTCTCTGTAGGTTTACGGAAATGTTCTGGAATCAGTGGTGATGGTCGTGCAGTATTGTGAGTGTTCTGGAAACCAACAGACCATACACTTTAAGATGGTTAAAATGAGCTTTGCGCAGTGTGGCATTATCATGGCCAATGAGGTTTACCCAGGGTACGATTATTGCTAATTGAAAAAAATAATAATAAAGTGGTGAATTTTATCTTAGAATTAAAAAAAAAAAATTAAAAGAACTTTGACTTTGGCATCAGTTAGTCTTGGATTCAGATCCATGTTCTAGGACTTCTGGCTAATAACTGGACAGATTCCTGCCTCACAGAGTTGTTCTAAGGACTCATTGAGACATTGTATGCGAAGCTCTTAGCTTAATGCCTGCCACCTGCCATAATCACTCTTGTTATTTATTGTTAAAGTTCTGGAAGTATTTTAATATATTGTTTTTTCTCTTTGGAGTCGTGTGCTTTGCTACTGTGTGTCATTAGAGGTTTGAGGCATAGACACAAAGTAATTTTGTGTTGAGACTTGCAACATATGTTTAAGGAAGGAGTTTCTCAAAGCAAGAGGCCTTATTTCTTCAGAAAGTTGTGAGCCTAGTTCCACAACCCTCTAACAATTCTTCTGTCAAATTTGTAGGAGACCGGGGTTGGGAAAACAGTAAATAGCTTACGAAAACACGAGCATGTCGGAAGCTTTGCCAGGGACCTAGTGGCCCAGTGGAAGAAGCTGGTTCCTGTGGAGCGGTAAGAACATTGATTACTCTGTAGGTTTGCTCAACCTCATGCTTCAATATGGTACCTAGAATGTTTACAGACAGGATACGTTTTATTATTCCTTCTCTGCCTTCTTATTTAAAACATTTATTTGGCCTTGATTATAAAAATAATTCATGATCATTATAGGATTTTAGAAAATATTAACAAATGGAAATAATGAAAATTTTTTGTAACTCTACCGTCCGAACATAAGCATTATTAGTATTTTGATATGTTTCTTTCTACTCTTTTTTATTTTTAGAGAGAGAGTGTGTGATGCACACAGGGGAGAGGGGCAGAGTGAGAGGGAGGGAGAGAATCTCAAGCAGGCTTCACTTCACACTCATTGAAGAGCCCAACACAGGGCTTGATCTCACGACTGTGAGATCATGACCTGAGTTGAAATTAAGAGCCAGACATTCCTCTCCCCTCTTTTTAAAAAATGTTTGTACACAGTTGGGAACAAACTATATAAATAATGGCCCGCTCCCCTCCATTTTTTCTTAAGATTTCATTTTTAAGTAATCTCTACACCCGTCATGGGGCCTGAACTCACAAACCCTGAGATCAAGAGTGGCATCCTCCAACCAGCCAGGTGTCCCAATAGCACCTACCCCCATCTTTTTTTTTTTTTTTTTTTTTTTTTTTTTTAAAGGTTGGTTTATTTATTTTGTGTACTTCTGCATAGGTGAGTAGGGGAGGGGCAGAGAGAGAGAGAGAGAGAGAGAGAGAGAGAGTCCCAAGCAGGCTCTGTACTGTCAGCCCAGAGCCCGATGCGGGGCTCAATTCCATGAACCACAAGATCATGATCTGAGCCAAAATCAAGAGTCAGACCCTTAACCTGTGGACCTACCCAGGCGCCCCAGCCCCCTTTTTAACATAACAAGTTAAATTGTCCCTGTTTTGAAAAACTTCAAAGCATTTTTCATGTCCTCAAGATATTTGATCTTTGTATCCTATACTTAAACGTATCGTTTTCCATCTGTTGAATATTTGAGTTTTCCCAGTCTCACAACAGTGGAGTATCATAGAGCAGAATTCATTCACCCTCTTCCCAAGACCTTGTTTCTAACTCTGCATCTGTTTCCATCTATTTTTGTGAGTTCAGGTTCTATGACTTTGTCCTCTGAACAAGGATTACACTGAGATTTATATCTGCTTTATCTGCTTTTTCTTTTATTTTAGAAACTCCGAGCCTGATGAACAGGACTTTGACAAGAGCAATTCCCGGAAGCGCCCCAGGGATGCTGTTCAGAAGGAGGAGATAGAGGGGGACTACCAGGAAAACTGGAAAGCCTCCAGTAGCCAATCCTATAGTCCTGATCACAGGCAGAAAAAACACAGGAAACTCTCGGAACCTGAGAGAACTCACAAAGTGTCTCACGTTCAAGAGAGGAGAGACGAGAGAAAGAGGTGCCATAGAGTTTCCCCCGTTTACTCTTCAGACCACGAATCTTCTGATTACGGCCATGTTCAGTCCCCTCTGTCATCTGCCAGTCCCCATCAAATGTCCACAGACCATTACAGATCCCCGGAGGAAGATCATGAGCCCTTTGTCCCACATCAGAAGCCTGGGAAAGGCCACAGTAATGCCTTTCAGGACAGACTGGGGGTCAGTCAGGACCGACACCTGGGGGATCCCCAGGGGAAAGGGGTTGTGAGTCAGAACAAGGAGCACAGATCTTCCTACAAGGAAAAACGTCCAGTGGATGCCAGGGGAGACGGGAAGGCGTCTTTGAGCAGAGAGAAATCACACAAGTCTGTCTCCAAAGAGGAAAACCGAAGGCCGCTCTCAGGGGATAGCACGAAGGAGAAACCACCCTCTAGTGTCAAGAAAGAGAAGGAGAAAGAGGGCAGCACCAAGAAGAAGTTTTTACCCCCCTTGGAAGTTGCTTCAGACAACCACCTTAAAAACAAGCCAAAGCACAGAGACCCAGAGAAAACCAAATCGGACAAAAATAAACAGAGTCTAGACAGCTTAGATGTAGGAAAGGGGGCGGGAGACCCGCTGCCCAAGGTGAAAGAGAGGGGTTCCAACAACCTAAAAACTTCAGAAGGGAAGGTAAAAACTTCTCATTCAGATAGAAAGTCAGTGGGCTCCCTCCCTAAGGTTGAGGAGGCAGATATGGATGATGAATTTGAGCAGCCCACTATGTCTTTTGAGTCCTACCTCAGCTACGACCAGCCCCGGAAGAAAAAGAAAAAGATTGTGAAAGCCTCAGCCACGACTCTTGGAGAAAAAGGACTTAAAAAAACTGATTCGAAAAGCACTAATAAAAACTTGGACTCCGTTCAGAAATTACCTAAGGTAAATGAAAACAAGTCCGAGAAGCTTCAGCCAGCTGGAGCCGATTCAGCCAAGCTGAAAAAGGTAAGCCCTTCAGCCCCTTGGTGGCTTCCCAGTCAGAGCATCTGGCCCCGCACAGCTCCCAGGACTTGTCTTGCCGCTGTCGTGCTTGGCTGGCTTTTTCGTGGCCTGCCGTTTCAGTTTGAAATAATCGCCTCCAGGCCTTTGGAGGTGCTGCCAGGGTGTAGCTAGTACCCAAGACGAGTGTTTTCGGAGGTGTCCCGCTGTGCCGGGCCCATCCCGGTGTATCTCCTGCCCTCGGTGGTGTCAGACCTGACCGATGGCCCTCCTCCAGCCTGGGTCTGCTTGTGAAGTCGCCTGCCTGGTCACCGCGGCTGGCAGTCGGCCGAGGGCGGGGAGCTGTGCTTGCCCGGCGGGCTGTCCAGTTACTGGTGTTCTCGCCACAGGTCCCCGCTGATGCATTGCCCGTGTTGCCAGACCTCCCGTTACCCGTGATCCAGGCCAATTACCGGCCGCTTCCTACCCTGGAATTGATGTCCTCCTTCCCACCAAAGCGAAAAGGTAATTTTCTGCATTCTTTTCTGAATGGAGCAAAGATTTTAAAAATTTGTTCGCGATGTCATAAGATTTGGGTGAGCTTTCTAGTGTCCTAGGCTCTAGAGTTTGACGGCTTGGGTGTGAATCCCAGCTCTGGCTTCAAGTTCTATGAACTTGGGTAATCATTTCCTTGGACTTCAGTCTCATGCTCCATAAGTGGACCTGATAATGATGTCTGACTTACTAAGTGGATTAAAAATGATAATGCTGGTAAAGCTCTTAACTCTGGGTTTTTCCACATGGTGAGTGTTCAGTAAATCTTTGCTGCGGTTACTAGCTACCCTTCATATGTTGTACATGAGCTTTTTATCTTTAAAAAAAAAAAAGGTCTAATTTTAATAGCAGAAGAATTAGAAGCCACATAAGGGTCCCTCAGCAAGAGACAAATCACATGAACCATGGTCACGCACACAGTGGCCTCCTGTACAGCTGTAAAAAATGTGGGAAGGTCTGTGTCTGACATAGGATGATTTCTAAAATGTGGCAAATGAAAAAAGTTGATAGTGGGGGTTTTTTAATCGGTGAAAAAGGAATGAAATACATATTTACTTATTTTTGCATAGTCTCGCTAGAAGAATACACACAAAAAACCAATAGCCCTGGTGGCCTTTGGGAAAGGGCAGTGGGAGGCTGAGGAGGGGGAGAGAAGGAGAGCTTTCCCTGCACAGCTTAGTGCCCTGTGTGACGCGCGGTCCTGTTGTCCTTGCCCTGCAGCACTGTCTTCACCCCAGGAAGAGGAAGAAGCTGGATTCACCGGACGGAGAATGAATTCCAAGATGCAGGTGTACTCTGGCTCCAAGTGTGCCTATCTCCCCAAAATGATGACCTTGCACCAGCAGTGCATCCGGGTACTTAAAAACAACATCGATTGTAAGTCCCACGCTTTTCTCTTGCTCTTAACCCCGTTGTGGCCTTGCGGGGGGCCGGCCAATATTCGACACTTCCACCTTTGATTCTCTGCAGCGATCTTTGAAGTGGGAGGCGTCCCGTATTCTGTTCTCGAACCCGTTTTGGAGAGGTGTACGCCTGATCAACTGTACCGCATAGAGGAATGCAATCACGTGAGTATCCTGTTTGGGTGCAGAGAGGGCCCTCGTCGGGCTCGCGTCTGCAGAAGTAGCTTTGTCTCTGAATCCGTAGTGGGTGAAGGGCGGTGGCACAGGTCGGTTCACTGTTGTGGGCCTGTTGGTTTGCCCGTGGGCCTGTAAACGTGCGTGTTTTTATAGCACCTGCTCTGGCTTCAAAGTGAGCTTCAAAAGGACCAGGAAAACGTTACCCACCCTTCTCCTTAGCTCGCCTGGTCACAGGTCAAGGGAGAATTCTGGCAGCTCGGCCTCTGGGATCCAGGGCAGGGACAGAGCTTTGTTTTCGACACTCGGGTGTCTGGTGAATATAGAAGAGCACAGGTCGGCTGGGTGTGTCCCAGAGGCGTCCAGGTCTGTCCAGATATCTTTCCTGTAACGCCGGGACATACGGGTCATTTGATCACATTAGCTGGCTGTCTCTAATTCTGAACCCTTGCGGGTGACAGTTGCAGGGAGTGCCGGGGAAGTGCCTGGATGTGACTTCATCCCAGGTCTACCTGTCACTGGTTTCCTTAAAGGAAAAGACTAATCTTTTTTTTTCCTTTTTAAAGTTCATTTAGTTATTTTGAGAGAGAGAGAGAGCATGAGCTTGAGCACGAGCTGGGGAGGGGCAGAGGGGGAAAGAGCGTTCCAGGCTGGCTCCACACTGTCAGCGCAGAGCCCAACATGGGGCTCAAACCCACAAACCATGAGCTTCTGACCTGAGCCAAAACCAAGAGTCAGATGCTTAAGCGACTGAGCCACCCAGGAGCCCCAGAGAAAGACTGATCTTAAGCTAGTTTCTGTGTTGTCTTCTCTCCTAGTCCCACAACCCCCCAAAAGCAGCTAGTACAGTGCCTTGCACTTAACATTTTTAAGTTTATTTGAGGTGGGGGGGAAGGGGGGTTGGGCAGAGAGAAGGGGGGAGAGAATCCTAGGCAGGCTCTGTGCTGTCAGCACAGACGCTTAACCAACCTGGGTTAACCCAGATGCCCCTTAACGTGTTTTTAATATAGTGATTTTTTTTTTCTAGAATTGTGGTATTTTAATATACTACTACTACGAGGACCAAAAAAAAATCATTAGGAGGAAAGTGGTCAGCCTGAGGTGATGAAGGATGGAAAAGAAATCTGTCAGAGTGCTTACATATAAATGATGCCCTGGTTCTGATTTTAGGTATTAATTGAGGAAACAGATCAATTATGGAAAGTTCATTGTCACCGAGACTTTAAGGAAGAAAGGCCGGAAGAGTATGAGTCGTGGCGGGAGATGTACCTACGGCTTCAGGATGCCCGGGAGCAGCGGCTACGAGTACTGACAAAGAATATCCGATCTGCACATGCCAATAAGCCCAAAGGTAAAGGGGGGCGAGGGGGTGGCAGTGGGGAGCCGAGCAGGATGAGGTGATCTGGCGCAACAGTGAGCCCTGTGCTCTGATCGACAGCAGGGCCTTGGTGGGCTGGGCTCATGTAGCCTCTGGCTCCTGTATCTGGCCTGCTTTTGCAGAAGGGGCGCAGGGATGGAGCGTGTCTTCCGTCAGTACACTTACTGCCTACAGGGGTTTTCAGCGTTGATAATTCCTAGCTTTGGGAGCACCTGGGAAGGTTTTGTCTCTTAACAGTGTAGATTATTAAAAGGACAGCAGCGTCTCTGCTCAAAAAGGCAGGTATCGATCTCCGTATTTCTCTACAGGCCGGCAGGCAAAGATGGCCTTTGTCAACTCTGTGGCCAAGCCCCCTCGTGATGTTCGGCGGAGACAGGAGAAGTTTGGAACCGGAGGAGCAGCTGTGCCTGAGAAGATTAGGTGAGCTCTGCACCTCCAGGGTCTCCTTGCGCCCGCGGAAAAGAACCCCGGGAGCTTGTTACCCAACCCTCCGAGGCAGCCCAGGGGCAGGAAGCAGTTCACTTTTGGGGCGAGAGCATGGCAGTGCAGGTCAAGGGTTCTGGGGGCCGACCTTGACCAGCTCAGCACGTGCCCTCCCCGAGCCACCACTTCCGTGACTGCAGCGTAGGTGGACAATTATTCCTGCCTCTCGGGAGGTCAAGAGCCAATGGAGAACAGGACCTGGCTGCTGGGAGACACTCCCTCGTGCTTTCCCCTTTCCCCATTTAAACCAACGGCGGCTGGGACGCCTCGCTGGGTCAGTCAGTGGGGCATGCAACTCTTGACCTTGGGGTTGTTTGAGCCCCATGTTGAGGGTAGAGATTACTTTTTTAAAAACTCAAAAAAAAATTAAATAAACCATGCTGCTGTGATGACTATATAATCTAAGTCACATTAGCATTTGAAAAATACAGATTCACACCTAAAGGGTGAAAATTGAGTTGAGATGATCACTCATTCTGAAGGGCTAAACTCTGTCGTCTCTGTGTCATCACCAGGATTTCGGGTGCTCGCGTCCACTGGTCAGAGCCACAAAACTGGGTCTTCCTCAGAGAGGCCAGCTTCAGGCTGTCAGTGCTGAGGGCGGATCCGTCACACTCGGGACTAACTAGCTTGCTCTGTGTTGCAGGATTAAGCCGGCCCCATACCCCACAGGAAACAGCCACACTCCCTCCGGCAGTGGCAGCAACAGCTTCAGCGCCAGCCCCGAGGAGCCCGCCTATGATGGTCCGAGCACCAGCGGTGCCCACGTGGCTCCTGTGCTCAGCACTGTTTCCTATGATCCTAGGAAACCGACTGTGAAGAGTAAGTGACTTGGGGTCCATGCCCAGATATTTCAAAACAGTGTTTGAGCTCTGTAGTGTCTTTATCGCCGTATTATGCCGTGCGTGCCAGATGAGGCATACGTGCTCTGCGCATGGCTGGGCTCGATGTGGGTGCCTCCTTCCCCTGTTTTGGTTGCAGTGCACGAGTTCTCTTGCAAATAACGATTGCGGTGGATACTCATTTTGGCACGCCGCTTCGTTTACCTACGTGTAAACCTGTTTCTCCAGGCGGTGACGTTTCTCCAGGGGTTCGTGACGGTTATTAACTGCTTGTAGTCCATCTTATTGAGGGTTTACGACCTATCATTCCAGCTTCTGAGTTTTGTGTTTTCATATCTAGTTGTGCGTATTTTATATTTTATTAAGTTTTACCATAGACTGTCCCCAGTATTCTAAGGGGGTGTCTGCCTGTTAAAAGCATGCTTCTGTCAGGGGCACCTGGGTGGCTCAGTTGGTTGAGCATCTGACTTCAGCTCAGGTCACGATCTCATGGTTCATGAGTCCAAGCCCCACATTGGGCTCGTCGCTGTCAGCTCGGAGCCCGCTTCAGATCCTCTGTCCCCCCCTCTCTCTACAACTGTCCTGCTCATGCTTTCTCTCTCTCAAAAATAAATTAAAAAAATAAACATTTAAAATGCACAGCCCACTTCACATCTTCTGTCTCCCTCTCTCTGTCCCTCTCCTATTCTCTTTCTCTGTCTCTCTCAAAAATAAACATTTAAAAAAGCATGCTTCTGGATTTGCTTCAAGACCCACGGGCAGGTAGAAGTGCTGGCAGAAGCTTCTGTGCTCAGGTTAAGCATCCAAGAGGGCAGGCCAGCCGTCCACAGGTGATGTCCGCACTGAGCACATCTTAGACCTGTTGCTGCACTGGACAGATGGGAGTGAGAGGGGCTGCTTTTTGCTAGTTTGGATACTGGCGGCGGGGGGTGGTGGAACAGAGTACAATTATGGCCCAGGCTGGCCTTTAGGTATTAAATTCCAGTCCTTTCGCTTCCTGCACAACCAGGGGCAGGTCGGCCGGTCTCTTGGGAGGTTGGGGACGTGGTTGGAATTAGAGCCCGGGATCGGCAGGGGCCCGGCAGGTGCTCAGGAAGTGGAGCTGTTGTGGTGCTAGAAATCAGAAAGGGCTACCGCTGTACCCATTCCTCTGGTAGTGCAGAGCCAAGAGCAGCAAGGCTTGGCCTTGATTGTGAACCACTCACAGTGTGTGTCTAAACTGCCACAATCTGAAACAACCGCCTTATTTCTCTTCCCACAGAAATTGCCCCAATGATGGCCAAGACGATTAAAGCTTTCAAGAACAGGTTTTCCCGACGATAAACTGAGGACTCGCCTTGGAGATGAAATCTGGGGGAGGAGTACGAGGACAATGGGGGTTGGGGAATGGAACTTCCAGAGGAGACCAGAATCCTCTGCTCCGAGGAACCTTTTGGTCTCCGAATCCTGCACGGTCTGCAGGTGTGGGCACCTGTGAACCTGTGTGCCGCAGCCACTGCCTCCCTGCCTGGAGAACACTTCAGAATTCTGGAGAAGATGTGAAGCCTCAGTCTTACTGAGGATTTTAAGGTCAATTATACTTTTGTTGTTAATTAGCTTCTTTGTAAACCATAAGACATAGTTTTAATTAATAAATATTGCCCCCAGATTGTATTTATATTACCCCCAGTATTTTTTTTTTTCTTTTTTTCTTTCCCTTTTTTTTTTTTTTTTTTTAGGTCCTCTACCAAACACTTAGCCTTTTATTTTCAGGGTTCTTTATTACAGTTAGATAAAAACCTAGTGAAAGCCATTCCCCTGTCCCAGTTCAGCTCTCCTGAGTGGACCCTGGTCCAGAGGGAGGGCTGGGCATCCTCAGAGCCTGTGTGCTGCCTGCTACACGGAGGGTGAGGAACGGGTCCTGGGCTGCCTGCCCTAGAGGGCCGCCTCGACGTGGAGTGTTTGAGCTCCACCTCGGAGGCCCTTCTCAGTGTTGCTTGAGTTCCTATGCAGGTGCATCTCTTTCTTCCTCATTAAATAGTATTTATTAAAGGAGGTTATTTGTAAAGGTCTCGAGTCTTTTCCCCAGCCTTTTTGCCAGTTCCCACTTTTTTGAGGCTCACTAGAGGACACAGAAACTTGGGGGATCAATTTGCACAGAACCCCAACATTTTTACAATTTCTGATGCAAAACTTTAGGGCTTTTTTCCCTCCCCTATCTTCCCTCCTCCCCGCTTGCAGGGGGGAGACACGAACACACGGCAGGGCTTTTTGTGCCCCCCCCCCCTCGCCCCCACCCGCCACAACTTCAGAGGTTGAAAAGCCAGCACTTTAATCTCGTGTTCCCTGTGAACTGCTAACAGAAGTGAGTGGTTTTAAAGGTTGTAATGCTGTGTTGGAAATGGGTTTTGTTTTTGCCTTTCTTTTAAAAGGTAAGATCATGTGATTGGGAGAGCACAGGAATTTGCTGTTTTGCAGAGAACTCTGCAGCTGAAGCACTCTCTACTTCTAGGGTGTTTAAGCCAGAATTTGGAGGGAACGGCCCACTTAGGCAAAGTGTCTGAGCTGTTAGTGTCAGGATGGGGGAGAACACGGGGGACACCCATCAGGTCTAAGAAGGGAGGATCTCACTTGCAAGCTGACAGAGGAACGACATCACTTAGGAGGCCAGTGTCAGCGCTCTTCCTGGCTGCTGGAGAGCGCTGGTCTAGTAGGAACCGGCTTGGTTGTGACCCAGGGGAAGCAGATGCTGTAAGTTTGAGGTGCCTGTCCTCAAGACACCCAAGGGGTAGACTGAGGGCGTGGTTAGTAGGACAGCGTCGGGAGCTTGGCAGGCTCCCTCTTGACAAGCCCCCTCAGAGCCCAGAATATGGGGTCCATTGCTTTTAACCATCCCGGAGACCTCAAGCTAACTTTGAAGATTCCGGAGCCGGCAGAGAATCTGTGCAGCAGAAGTTGCATTGTTCAGTGTGCGTTGCTGTGCAGGGTGCCTGTTGCAACAGGACACAAGGGTTGCCCTGTTTTAATTTGCTGTGTTTTTGAATTGGGGAAAACATGATTTCTCTTGATCGTTTGTATTGCATTCCACCCCCAGCCCGGGCCTGCTCCCCAAATCTGGTATTAGGAAGCCTCTTACCGAATGCCAAGTGAACATCTGGGTCAGGTGCCAGACATCTCTTGGCCTGGAGTAGCTTCCCGTAGGTGTCCACCAGCTTGAATTTGTCTCTTAGCCGCGTGTTCAAGTCTTTGTCATTGAAACCGGTATTTCACACTGCAGATTCGGTTGTGTGTGATTTAATTTCCTCTGTTAGGAGTCTTTAGGCAGGGAGGAAGGAAAGGACATCTGTTTGTTCACGCCGACATCACTACCCATTTTTAGCACATAAAGACTTTTGATCGGCCCTGTTTGCGTAGAGCCAGATCTTTCCCTCCTCCTCCTCCTCCAAGAGTGTCTGCATCAGGGATGTGACTTGGTGAGAAGAGTAAGGAGGGAAGAGAAAAAGCCGAATTTCTGAACAACCTTCTCACCTGGGTTATTGAAATGGCTGCAGAGCAGACACAAAACAGGATGATGTCGAACCTTTGGTCTCATTTGTGAAAACGTGTGCAATTTTGTTTCTCCTGTGCTACACTACATACGAATCAAATCACCAAATTACAAATGAGCCCTTTGTGATCCTTGGTGTAATGAGCAGTTTCTTCGGGCTTTCTCTTTCCGGGAAGTGGGAGGGAACAGAGCAAGGTATCTGCCTGCTCTTCCTTTGTATTTTGGTCCCAAAATGTAAATACAATTTTCTATGTTACTTTTTTGTGGTAACTACCAAGATGAATATTTTAATTAGATAAGTTATATGAAAAGGAAGGACAATTCCATGTCTAAATAAAAAACAAAACAAAACTCCACGCGCTGTGGTCTTTTTTCCTTTCTCCCTTACCGTGTTCCGGAATGGCAGCTGGTCACAGAGTGTCTGGTTCCCAGGCTGTGAGGCAGAGAGCTTAATCCCTGGCCTGGGCTTGTCAAGGATGTTGGGTTTTAGGTCTGTAGCAAAGCAGGACTGGGGGATGGGAATTCAGGGTAAAGAACCCCTGAGCAGAGGGAGGAAACTCAGATGAAAACAAGCACCTTGCAGGTACCAGACACTGTCCCTTGTCATCCTGGGACTGAGAGATTAACTGAGGCTCAAGGATGAAATAACACAGCCAACCTGCAGCAAAGGAAAGGATTTGAAACCCAGATTCTCTGACTGTAAAGTGTGTGCCACCCTACCTGTCGGTCGGTCACTGCGGGGTGGGAAGGACCGGGTGCGTCTCCTCCGTCTTCCGCTGACTTCCTAACAGGAGCATGATGACAACTTGTGCAGAAAGGTCGTGTCAGCAAAGACCTGATAAGCACCCGCGCGTTGGCCCTGGCTGAGCTGCAGGAGCCTCAGCGTCCGGACATCACTACCCAGCACTACCCATCACTACCCAGCGTCAGGAGCCAGGGCTCGGGTGCTTGCAGCTTGTGGCCCCTGCAGAGACCGGGCTGGATCTTGCATCAAACCTACAATCCCCCAGCGGCACACTGTTGTTACCCTTCTCTCCTGAAGAGGGCGTTGTTGGTGTGTGGGCTTACCTCTTCCCAGCCTTTACTGGATCGAATTCTCACTGTAAAAAGTTCTGTACATTAAATGATGGAACATGGGATCTGATGGAATGACGACCCGGAGTTTGTAAATTAGCCCCGTGTCCCTTACTCATTAATTCAGCATTTGCAGAGCCAGCACCCGGATTGGACCCTGGGACACACAGTGGCACACAAGTCTGGCACGTGCGGTCCGGTAAGAGTCACCGGGCCCACTGGGGATGCACCTGCCACGGGGGGCAGGCCCTGCTCTGACTCCTATACGCTCGCTCGGTTACCACAGTGATCTTTCATGGTAAGGTGGTCAGGGCCCCATTTTTAAAATGAGAAGACTGAAGCACAGAGAAGGTGTGCAAGCTGACACAAGCATGAGCGGTAGTGAGCAGCGCTGTGTGTCGGCCTTTGTCCCAAGCACGTGTTGTCAGTGACATTTACCCATCTCCTATATAATCACACGTCCCCAGGTTGGGCCCTTGGAGCAAAGCTGACCTCCGATGCAAAAAGATCCCCTAACTGTCGCTAAGAATGATTTCTTCTCTTGGCTGCATGCAATTAATGCCCAAAAGAACCCTCTCGCTGGCTTATCACCTTGACAGATGTCCCCTTCACAGCCTATCACCACTAGGGTTCTACATCCACTGGAGTCTCTCTCAGATTATTTGGCTAAATGGTGAAACAGGCAGTTTGTCCTCACAGGCTCCTGGACTTCCCTTTCTGTGATGCCTACTATCTTTACCCCTTTCAAAAACTTGGGTGGAAAGTTCAGACATCAGAATTTAATATAGCTACACCTCTGTTTCTCAACTCTCAAATCTCTGGGGTTGGGGCCCCAGAGTGTGCATTAAAAGAAAAAAAAGTAATTCTTAAATTTTAAAAAAATGTTTATTTATTTTTGAGAGAGAGACACAGAGCGTGAGCTGGGGAGGGACAGAGAGAGAGGGAGACAGAATCCAAAGCAGGCTCCAGGCTCCAAGCTGTCACCACAGAGCCTGATGCAGAGCTGAAACCCACGAACCATGGGATCATGACCTGAGCTGAAGTCGGATGCTTAACCGACTGAGCCACCCAGGCACCCCGAACAATAAGTAATTCTTAAAATGTACATTATTAAAAAGTTTGAGAACTGCCCTGGCTAATTTGCCACAAGCTCTTTGCAGCTGGCCCACCGGTCAGAGCTGGGAAGCTTACACATCTGGTGACACAGTACACTTTGCCCCCGCTCCGTGTCCTTGAGTCAGACAGACACAGCCCTTACCTTCCTGGAGCTTCCATCTAGTAGAGGAAAACAGTAACCAGATAACTGTACAAATCATTGTTTAAAATACAGATTTCTCAGGGCGCTGGGTGGCTCAGTCGGACTTCGGCTCAGGTCACGATCTCATGGCTGGTGGGTTCTAGCCCTGCATCAGGCTCTGTGCTGACAGCTCAGAGCCTGGAGCCTGCTTCAGACTCTGTGTCTCCCTCTCTCTCTCTGCCCCTTCCCCACTCACACTCTGTCTCTCCATCTCTTAAAAATAAATAAACTTTAAAAAAATTTTTTTAAAATACAGATTTCTGGGCCCCATGGCAGAAATCTGTTCAAATAGGTCAGAGGTAGGATCTGGAGATAAGTACTTTTCATAGGCCTTCCCCAGTGAGTTTGATGAACAGCCTGGTTTGGGAATACCTAGTATAATGGAAAAACAATGCATGAGCTTTAAAGGGAGTTAGGTCCAGGTTCAAATCCTGGCTCCACTATCCTTTAGCTTTGTGACCCCTCTTTGACACAGTTTCCTCACCTGTAAAATGGGAATGATCACACCCCATAGGAATTCTTGTAAAGATCCAATGAGAGAAAGGGAGCTCAATACGTTTTAATGTCCTTCCTTCATTCCCTCTAAATTTAGAATGAAAGGAAAAGCTTTATTTCCTATTGATGGGAACTGAAGCTTTAGGGTCACGAGCTGAGAACCACTTAGAGGTCAGCAAGTCCTTCCTCATAACCCAAATCCTAGTCGATGCTGCCTCAGACAGGGTTTTTCAACTTTTCTGTTTTTGGACTCCCGTCTATTCTTTCAGGCCCTTATGCTATATAGCCCCTAACAGCCACGAAAAAGGCAGACTCTACCTAATTCCTTCTTGTCTCAGGAATCACAACTCACATGCCAGGAATTTGGCATAAGATGGTAGGAGGGGGGGTGGGGAAACAGGAAATGAAAGCTATTTATAGCTCCACCTGCAGCTATATCTTTGGAAGTTTAAAGACAAGACAGAAATCTAGACTTCTTTGTAAAATTTCCCCGTTTTTAAAACCCTGAGCCATAACTGTATGAAACAGATCAGGAAACCTGTATGGAGTGGATAACTTCCCAGACAAAAGCAACTTACCAAGGCTGACTCCTCTAGAGTCTAAACAGCCTCCTTACCACAGAAGAAATAGACAAACCGGTTGTAGAGCCTCTTCTCTAGATGGTTTCATAGGGAAATTCTTTCAACCTTAAAGTCAGGTAATACCAACACCACTTAAACTATTCCGAAGCAAAGAAAAGGAAGGAAAGTGCTATTGAAATTAGGATAACGCAGACATGGAAAATAGATAAAGACTGAACCAAAAAAAAGAAAAATTACAGACCAATCTTATTTATGAATATTGGCGTGATTACCCTAAATATTAGCAGAATTTAACAGCATATCGAAACAATGAAACAGGGGCTCTTGGGTGGCTCAGTCAGTCGGTTGAGCGTCTGACTCTTGATTTTGACTCAGGTTATGATGTCACTGTCACGGGATCAAGCCCCGTGTTGGGCTCTGTGCTGGGCGGGGAGCCTGCTCTCTCTCCCCCTCCCTCTGCCTCCCTCTCTCTTTCTCTTTCAAAGAGAAATAAATATAATTTAAAAATAAAATGGAAATCATACCTAAATGGGGTTTACTTAGGACTGGCAGGATATTCAGACTATTAGGATAGGCTGGGCAGTCATTCTTTTTTTTTTTTTTTTTTTTTTTATTTATTTTTGGGACAGAGAGACAGAGCACGAACGGGGGAGGGGCAGAGAGAGAGAGAGACACAGAATCGGAAACAGGCTCCAGGCTCCGAGCCATCAGCCCAGAGCCTGACGCGGGGCTCGAACTCACGGACCGCGAGATCGTGACCTGGCTGAAGTCGGACGCTTAACCGACTGCGCCACCCAGGCGCCCCTGGGCAGTCATTCTTAACTGGAGGTGATTCTACCCCTACCAAGACACGTGGCAAAAATGTTACACATTCCACAACATGCAGGACAGCCCCCCCCCCCCCCCCCCCAAGCAAAATATTATCTGACCCCAAATGTCAATAGTGCTGAGGATACAGAACCCTGGACTTGGGCATGCTGTAGTGACAATTCCTAAGTCTTGGTGGCTCAACACAGCAAAGGTCTGTTTTTCATTGAAACTATATGTCCAATTTGGGTCTGTTGGGGTTTCGCTTTACATCATCCTAACTCAGGGACCCAGGCTAAGGGAGGCACCCACCCGTGCTGCTCAGGTTTCCAAGACGAATGAAGAATACTGCACTGGCCACTAAGCTAAGTCCAGAAGTGACAGCCATCATTTCCATCATGTTTCACTGACTGCACCTAAATTCAAGGGGATAAGTGAAAGGGCGGGCCTCCGCCGGCTGACTCCATCTTGTTCTGTGTCCTTCACCTTGACCACACCTCCTCCCCTTGAGTAACCACCCCCTCACCTGCCTAACAGGACTCGGACCCTTCCCCAGGACCCTTCCCCAGCCAATCGGCTGAGGCCATAGCCATTACCTCACCAACTGCCCCTAGGCCCCAATAAAACCTTTGTCCTTTTGAAACTCGCTCTCTCTCCCCGGTATCTCACCGCTGCGTCGGTGCAGGTAGGGGATTGAGCTCGAGCTAGCTCGAATAAAGGCTCTTTCGCTTTTACATCGGACTTGGCTCCCTGGCGGTATTTGGGGATCACGAATTCTGGGCATAACATAAGGAAGTACAATCCCTCCGTGTGCGTGGACACAGAGAACTGGAAATATTTGCTAACGGCACCAAAGACTCCAAAAGCAATTACAACAGCCTGGATCCTCAGATAATCCACAAGGCCACCCAACTTGAAATCCCATACTTCCTAGCTGTGTGCCCTTGAGCAAGTCGCTTAATTTCTCTGTATCTCTGCTTCTTCCTCCAAAAAAGAGGAAAATATATCAACCTTGCAGAGCTATTAAGTAATGATTTCATGAGTTAAAATGTGTAACGTGCTTAAAACAGTGCCTGAGACATGGAGTTCAGGACATGTTAGCCAGGATGTTATGAGGAATACGGTGAAGTACCCCACATGGAAGGGGCATTTGGTAAAGGGTTGTTGTTATGACTGAAGCTCCGAGGAAAATGACTGTCCAAGGTAACCTAGCTGGTAAGTACAGCATGGTGGTTAAGGGCCTGAGCTCTGGGGTCTCCCCTTGGCAGTTAGTAAGTACTCAGTAATGTTAATTAATATTTGGAGAAGGTTCAATGTGGTTAAGAGCATAAACACTGCCTGGGTTTAAGTCCTAGTTACAATACTAAGCAGCTGTGTGACCTTGGGCAAGTTACTTAGCCTCTCTGTGCTCTAGTTTCATCATCCATAAAATGAGGATAATAATAGGACACTTGCAGTTATGAAGATTAGAAAATAATATAAGCAAGGCCGTCGGGACAGTGTTTGGCGCATTATTAGCACCGTGTGGTTGCTGGCTATATTTTTACCACACTCTTAGCCACACAGAGGCATCCAGAAGTAAAACAGTTCGTTTCTCCCAGCCTAATGAAGACAGCCGGTGCAAATTTAGCAGTTCTTGAACCGCAGAAAAGTTTACAAGGGACCTGGGAATGAGAGAAGGAAACAAATTGGAAACTTTTCCTACCTGCCCCAGCAAGTCCTAGAAGTCAGTGAGGATGTCCATTTGTTCTCAGACGTCCCTGCAAGGTAGGAGGGCAGGAGAAGGGACAGGCCGAGTAAGGCCAGTTAGCGGAGGCATTATTTCCAACTCAGAGCCAAGATACTCTGTAACTGCTGGTTCCCTCCAAATTCGGCCGGCTGAAGCAATTGCAGTTTCCCATCCAAGCAGACGGGGGCGCTGAGTCAAAAACCTTGCTCTTAGTAGAGACTAACAGTCACTGTTTAACCTTTTCCAATCTACTGACCAGGTGTTGTTCCAAACATTTTCCATGCATGATCTCTTATGACCCGCGTAATAAAACCCTACAAAGTAGGTATTCTTATTAGCCCCAATTTAGATATGACAAATCTGAGAAGAGAAACTAAGCAACTTGCCCAGCAGGCCATACCTAATATTTGTAGGATGGGGACAAAAGTACAACTCCAGTTGTACTGTATTTATGTACCAGGCATATTTAATATGTACCAGGCATATTTAAAAAATTATAAATGGAGTTCATGCACTGTCATACAAAATACAGTCTGTTTTGCTACCTACAAAAATAAACCTTCACAATGACCTGGGAGGCCAACGTTCAAATTTCTGGGCTTCTCAGAGCTCTGCACTAGAAGTTGGGGGAAGGGAGAGAAGCAGGACCCTCACCAACCCCCTCCTCTTCTCCTTATACCTCTAAGTATGTTTCCCTGCAAGGGGCCTTGGGCACATGTGTGCAGATGTCCTAATCTGTGTGCTCAGGTTCTGTTTTAAGGTTTCTTTCTTCCTTTTTTTTTTTTTTTTTTTTAAATGTTTCTTTATTTATTTTGAGAGAGAGAGAGAGAGAGAGAGCAAGGGAAGGGCAGAGAGAGGGAGAGAGAGAATCCCAAGCAGGCTCCGTGCTTTCTGTGCATTGTTCGACACGGGGTTGGATCCCACAACCATGAGATCATGACCTGAGCCAAAATCAAGAGTCAGACGCTTAACCGACTGAGCCGCCCAGGCGCCCTGTTCTAAGGTTTCTAAATTGAAAGGGTCCATCTGATATCCAGCACAGTGGATCACAAAAAGCCACAACAAAGCACAACATCATCACATTTTCTAATACTAGAGACTGAGAGAAAATCTTAAAGGCTTCCAGAAAGGGAGCGGTGGTGGTGGTGGGGGGGGGGGGGGGTCCATATAAAAAATCAGGAATCAGAATGGCATTGTACTTCTCAAAGCTAGAAGAAAACAGCAAAATCTTCAAAATTCTAAACGAATTTTATCTTCAAATTACCAATTAAGTGTAAGAGAAAAGTAAAGATATTGTCAACAGTCACTTAATATGTATGGTAGTGTAGTAGCCAGCCTTTAATGAGTTCTATCTCCTGGCATTCATAACCTTACATAATTCCCTCACACTTTGAATTTGGCTGACCAAATCTGTGGAACCCTGGGATATTCCAGAATGACAGTATGGGATTCCTAAGGCTAGCTTGTAAAATACCTTGTGGTTTCTACCTTGCTCTCTCTGCTTTGGTGACAGCTAGCTCTCCTGTCTTAAGGACACGCAAGCAGTCCTATGGAGAGGTGTGTATGACAAGGAACTGAGGCCTCCAGTCAACAGCCTGCAGCAACCTGACAGCCATGTAAGTGGCCATCTTGGAAGTGGATCCTCTAGCCGCAGTCAAGCCTTGAAAGACCCTAAGCTCGTGAGAGAGCTGAGCCAGAACCACCCAGCTAGGCCACTCCCAAATTCCTGGCTCAGAGAAACTTTGAGATACATGTTAACTGTTTCTCACGCAACAAAATATAATTAATACAGATATACTGGGGAGGAGGGGGAAAGGAGCCACAGCATTTTACAGTTCTTCCCACCAAAAGGTGACAGTATCTCCACCCTTGACTTTGGATTTGGCCACAAAACTTGTTTTGGCTGATGGCACATTAGCAAAAATAACGGAAGCAAGGGTTAAAAAGTGCCTGTGCAATTGGGTCTTCCCTCTCTTGCTTCTATAGCTCCTACCATGTGACTAAGCTCAGGTAGCCTACTGGAAGCATATGAGTATAGTTCTCGGCACATTAGTGCTCAATAAATCAGTAAAGGAGGGGCGCCCGGGTGGCTCAGTCGGTTAGGCGTCCGACTTTGGCTCAGGTCATAATCTCGTGGTCTGGGAGTTCGAGCCCTGCATTGGGCTCTGTGCTGACAGCTCAGAGCCTGGAGCCTGCTTCGGATTCTGTGTCTCCCCCTCTGTTTATCCCTCCCATGCTCATGCTGTGTCTGTCTCTCAGTAATAAATAAACATTAAAAAAAATTTTAAAAAATCAAATCAGTAAAGGATGACAAAGATGAAAATGACAGGATAGAAACCAGAAGTGAGTAGATATCCTGAGTAAGTAAGGCCTGTATTAGTCCCACGGTCTTTGCAAAGAAAGGCTACTGAGAGTATCATTCAATTAAACAAATATTTACTGGGGCGCCTGGATGGCTCAGTCGGTTAAGCGTCCGACTTCAGCTCAGGTCACGATCTCAAGGTCCGTGAGTTCGAGCCCCGCGTCGGGCTCTGGGCTGATGGCTCAGAGCCTGGAGCCTGCTTCCGATTCTGTGTCTCCCTCTCTCTCTGCCCCTCCCCAGTTCATGCTCTGTCTCTCTCTGTCCCAAAAATAAAAAATAAAAAAAAAGTTAAAAAAAAAAAATTTACTAAAGTGTTTACCATGTGCCAGGCCCCTGGCCTGAAACTGTGATAGGAAAGCAGGAATAATTCATGACATTGTGCGGTTCTGAACCAGAACCCAGCTCACCTATTTCACACAAAATTGAACTAGGACATCAAAATATGTTTGAATGGAACTTAAACAGATGGATCTTTTGATTTGTATTTCACCTGCCCCCATTCTTGTCTGGACACCCCAGAGCCAGACATGAAGGGCAAGGGATATCCAGAGTATCCCATAACTCTCTCTACATCCTCCCTCTTTCCCTCTCCCCACCAGCAGTCAGAATGCATTTGACCCTGAATCCAAAAATCATTTCAACTCTAAACAGTGGCTGACAATTCTTTTGACTTCAACCCACGATGTGAAAAACACTTCACATTGCACCTGGGTACTCAAACCCAAACTGAAATGAAAGTTCTATAAATTGAGACTTAAAATGTGTGTGATATATTCTGACTTTTTAATTATATTCTATTTTTATGCTGGTCACAATCCTCTAAACGGATTTTAACACCTATTAATGGGTCACAACCAGCCGTTTGACAAAAAAACCCTGCTCTGATATGTCACACGGCAAGGGGACTTAAAGGTCATTTAGTCCAATTCTTGCACCTTACAAGTAGTAAATGGAGACTCAGAGAAGTTAAGTCACTTGCCCAAGGCCACGTAGCTAGCAAGTTGGCAGTGCCTGGATTTGAACCAAGATCTGACTCAGCTGTTACCATGTGTCACCCACTGTGCTGCGTTCTTTCACTTCCTTATTTCATGTAATACTCACTGTGATTCTATGAAACATATCATCATTCCCACTTTACAGATGACAAAACGAAGTCTCGGGATGGGGAAAGTGAATTATTCAGAGTGTCACACTGTCAGTAGCAGACCCAGGACCGGTCTTCAGATCCGGTGGTTTCGACCGCTAAGCCCCCTATGGATGGTTACGGAAGTGAGTGTGTGCGCGCTCAGTGCCTACACGTGCACGTGGGAAGCAGCTATAACGTTGTGCTCCCAGCCCTTCAGGACCTTACCGCTGTACACGCTTTCTGCGACCAGCTCCCCCAAAACGTTGGTGGTAAAAGAGCACAGCCTTTAGCCTAATGGGGAAGAGGATTCGAATTCCAGCCCCATCATTTACTGGAACACGAGCCTCATGTCTCTGCGCCTCAGTTTCCACACCTGGGAAGCGGGGAGAGCAACAGGACCGCGGACTCCGGACCTGAGTCAACAGGAACTCCCTTGCACCTGGAAGCGCTTATCGAAAGTCAAGCCCTCGCCGAGCCACGCCCCCTCCCCCTCCCCACCCCCCCCCCCGGGCCCCGGGCGCATGCGCCGCACAGGGGCGCCTTTTACGACGCGGCGGCCGCGGTGCGCTTAGCGGCGGAGCGCAGCGAGCGCAGCGCGGCGCGGCGCGGGCGGCGGCGGCGGCAGGGCCGAGGGGACGCGCGGACGGCGGCGTCGCCATGTCGCACGGCCACAGCCACGGCGGGGGCGGCTGTCGCTGCGCCGCCGAGCGGGAGGAGCCGCCCGAACAGCGCGGCCTGGCCTACGGCCTGTACCTGCGCATCGACCTGGAGCGGCTGCAGTGCCTCAACGAGAGTCGCGAGGGCAGCGGCCGCGGCGTCTTCAAGCCGTGGGAGGAGCGGACCGACCGCTCCAAGGTGGGCCTTTCGGGGCCTGGGGCGGGCGGGCGGGCGAGGCGGGGACCCGCGCGGGGCCTCAGGCCTCCCGACTGCTCTGTCGGCCTCCGTCCTGCTGTTAAAAATAACGACAGCCCGCTTGCCAAGCGCTTTCCCGTGCCTGTCACCTGCCCGCCCCTGGGGAGGGAAACAGCGTCGAGTCTCCCTATTTTGCAGGTAGGGGAACTGAGGCCCGGAGAGGGAGAGGGGCGCTTTGGCTTTACGAAGCCGACGTTCTCTTCCAGGGCTTTCGGGAGGATGGCTGTAGGGCGTTTTCTCTACTGTTTGACTACCAGTCCCAGTGGCTGCCTGATCATATCACCTGATGAAGACCAGAGACAGCGTAGGCAGATGAAGCGTGTTATCCTATCTAGAGCCTTTACCGTTGTGGGGTCACAGAGCCATTTAAAAGCTGTGGACCCCATAGGCACATACTTTTGCACAGTTTCGGGCTCGTCGAGCCTGGAGGTTCATTCATGGGCTCCCCATTTAAGAACCCTCTGAGAGGATGGCCTGTAGACTTTTGTTAGCATCAAGGCAGTAAGTGCTGAAAAACCGAGGGAGGTCGACTATTTATTTGCATTGCACTCCCAGTTGTAGAACAGGGTGGAAGATGCCTAAAATTGTAGGCTCTCAGCAAATATTTGTTGCTTTCTCCTCCCCACTCCCCATCCCCTCCAGTTTGTTGAAAGCGATGCAGATGAAGAGCTTCTGTTTAATATTCCGTAAGTACCTCCTTGGTGTTTGCCTCAGGCTAGATAGGCTGTACCCAGAATCCTTATCACGATTCACTCACTGGTTGTGTCAAGAGCACACATCTGTTTCTAGAAATGGGGGAGATTACAGTGTGGTGGGTTTGAGGAGGAAAGGGTAAAGATGTTTCGGTTGAAAGATAACTGAGAAGCCGTGGTAACTTTCTTAGAATTGCAGGATGCCAGAGGCAGACAGGATCTTAGAAATTTTCTGGTACAAGTCTGACACATGAGTCACCTGAAACCCAGGAAGGGGAAGGGTCTTGCCTGGGGTCACGCAGCTAAGCAGAAGTTCAAACCCAGGTTGACAACTTCTTTTGCATCCTGGCAGATTTACAGGCAATGTCAAGCTCAAAGGCATCATTATAATGGGAGAGGACGATGACTCACACCCCTCTGAGATGAGACTGTAAGTGGCAAGGCCTTCAAGAAGCCTCGGAGTTCTCTTTTCTCTGGTAGCACTTTATTCCAGAATGATCCCCTTTTTTTTTGTTTTCTACTGGGTTAAATATCCCCTCCTCCCCCTCTTAAAAATCTTGATCTTGTTCTGCATCAGAATACACTTATCTCTTCCTGAATTAACGACTTTTTTAGATTAAGTGTCTTTAAGGCCAACAGCTTGTGTCTTTTCAAAATGCTTTTGCTGTGCCAACCATTCATCCAGAGAGCATCCTATAAATGCCAATTGTTGATGACTTTGCAGTTTCCTTAGTAACCCAGCTGCAGATCTCAAATGGTCTTTATGGTTTCTACTCCTGGGGTTAGTTTCCAAATTTACCCTTGTTATTTCACACAGTTAAAAATCTTTGCGTGTGTTTTGTTTACATGGAATTACTCCATCTGAGTGTGCATGCCCTTTAGCGAGCAAAGTTCCGTAGGCCTCTTGCGGTACAGGAATCTGTTGCCACCAGGGCTGGTGCCCCTTATTTGACAGCTTGCCTTATTCCAGCATAGCCTTCCTAAAAGAAGGGGCAAACTTTTGAGTGCTGGAGAAACAAATACCAGAAGAACTTCACATTTTAAAGAATTTCTTCTGAAAACGTTTAAATGAGAAATTTAAGAAATTCACACTTTTTGAATGTTAGAAACATAAATTTGAAAGCAAACCCACATATGTAATCATTTTAAGGGAACAGTACATTTGAGTTGATGGTTTTGGAGACTTGTTTACTGGGGAGATGGGCTGGCTTGAGAAAACTAGAAATCCATGTTGCATTGTGGTTAAGAGGGGGCTCTGGAATAAACTGCTTGGGTTCCAGTTCTGTCTGTACCACTTGCTGGCTCCGTGACTGTGGGGCATTACTTACCTTCTCTTTATCTCTGTGCTCTCATATGTAAAATGACAACAGTAATAGTAGGAACTTCGTAAGATTGTAGAGAGAATTAAATGATCTATAACATGTAAAGAGCTTAGAAGAAGTCTGGAACTTCATAAATGCCCAGTTTTGGGAGGGCAGGTACAAATACTTACATAAGACCTCACATCTAAACACTTTACCTATATTACACTTTATCGAATCTAAGATATCATTGATGTAATTATCTTATACACCATTGATAAAGAAAAAACATTGCCTATTCAACTATGACATGCCACTGACACATCTGGAAAAGTTAAATTGGTACTTAATGAAATTTGAACACAGACTAGGTGTTAGATGTTGTTAAGGAATTGTTAATTTTTGTAAAGTGATCTCACTTTTTAACAGTGGTATTTTAAGAAGTCTTTGCTTTTTAGAAATATGTACTAACATGTGAGTGAAGTGAAATGCTTCAGATTGCTTTAAAATATCAAGCACAAACAAAATGGGGGTGATAGGAAATAGGCATAATGTTCATTATTGAAGCTGAGTGATAAGTGGAGATAGAGTAATTGTATTTTTCTCTCTGCTTGTGTATAATTTGACATTGCCCATAGTAAAAATTTTTAAGTATATGTATCTTAAAAGTGATTCCGTTTAATCTCATCACTGTATCAGATATGTACTGTTGCCATCCTCAGTTTGTACATGAGGAAACAGATACAAGAGGTTAAATCACTTGTCCAAAATTATACAGCGGGTACGTGACGGAGCCAGGCTTTAAGCCTAGGAAGTCTGGCTCCAGAGACACTGCTTTTAACTACAGTGCTACGCTGCCTCTCATGATGCTGCTCATAAATGTTCACTATTATTATTCTGTGCATCATGCTTAGAAACACTTTGAAGCAAACACGTGCTTTCTTAAATCACGTGCGTTTTCCTGCCGCCAATATCTAGGCCCCTTCTGTGTGGGTGTGGAGATGGTGGGGGTGTGGCGCAGGTCTTTAGAATCTGTGAGTTATAGAGGAGACAGCTGTTTCTTAGATATTTCTTTGGAAAATTTATTTCTTCATTAGCAGTTTTACTTGACTTTCCAAAGCCCATTGTGAGTTGGCAGCCTTTTGTGCTCTTTTCAAAATGGAAACCCGCAGATACTATGTGTTTAAAGAACTGTAAGACGACTCTATGTATAGGGTAATTTTGAACACAAAAGTTGCTTGAGTGTTAAGTTACCTGCTCTTCTCCCTTAGCTGTGTTTAATGTGTTTCTGCCAAACTATTTTTCTCCCATGAGTAAGCTGTTTTGTTTAACCTCCTCAGCTTGGTGTGAATGTGCTGAGTTGCTGATTTTCTCCATGCATTTGCTGCGTGTGACCTGGTTTGAGCCTTCTCTTTGTATATTGCTTCTCATGTGATCTTAACCCACTCAAAGATGCCACTGGCTTATGTTGCGGTTCTCAGCTCTTTTCCTGCTGGTTTAAAGATATTTGTGTATAAATGCCAGTAAAATGCCATTCCTAAAATTTGATCTTCTTTTGATAGAACTGAAGGCAGTTGAGTCGATAGGCAGTTTTGAAAAACTGAAAAATATGATAATGCACATTCTTGATTTTTCTTCCCTTTCCTTTCTCAGGTACAAAAACATTCCACAGATGTCCTTTGATGATACAGACAGGGAGCCAGATCAGACCTTTAGTCTGAATCGGGATCTTACGGGAGAATTAGAGTATGCTACAAAGTAAGCACTGTACCTGTTTCCATTCTGTGGCTTCTGAGGAACAGCAGGTGTTCATTTGCAGTGAACATATATATGCATTAGCACTTACTGAGCTTGCAGTTTAATTTTGGCCCATCTCCTACTTTCTTAACGTCAGAAACTAGTTAAAACAGTGGAGGGAAGCTTGATCCTCAGCTTGGTCAATTTTTGGCAGAGATGCAGTGCAAGCCATAGGCCTGTTGCACTTGTAAGCAGTTGACAGATCTGAGTGAGCTCCTAGGGTGGTCTTAGGAAAGATGTTTTCAGAATTCCTCTTTGCACAGTGGGCTTACAACAGGCCGAGTTACACATGACCACTTTAGCTCTTCACTGGCTCTCTTTTTCCTAATGGTAAGGTCGGTGAGATCGGCACTGAACTTGCATTAGAATCGCTGCTTGATCATACAGCATTTCTCATTCCTGCTCCTTGAGGGCAGGGCAGCGTTGACTCACTTTTCTATTCTTACTGCCTTGGGCAGGATCTGGCAGATGCTCAGGCAGTGTGTACTGAATCGATTGCTTATCCAAAAGGGAAGAATGAGACCTAAGAGCCCAGAGTGTTCTCTGACATTTGCCCGGGTGTTACCACAAGTTAGAGTTAGAATTGTTTCTGAGCCGGTGGTGAGATATTCATTGACCTCTAACCTGTGTCTTCTCTCCCCATCCCTTTCATTCTCTAGAATTTCTCGTTTTTCAAATGTCTATCATCTTTCAATTCATATTTCAAAAAACTTTGGAGCTGATACCACAAAGGTCTTGTATATTGGCCTAAGAGGAGAGTGGACTGAGGTAAGAAGGGGCAGGAATTCCTGGCCCCCCAGTATATGTGCATATGTGTGTGTATATCTGTGTGTTGCCATATGGGCGCTTCAGGGAACGGAAAGAGAGCAGGTGAGACGCTGCTTGCTCCCAGTCTGTTTATAATTTTTCTTGGTTTCGTTACTGTACACTGTCCATCTCCTTTGGCAGGCTGTCCGTATTTTTTTTTTTTTTTTTAACGTTTATTTATTTTTGAGACAGAGAGAGACAGAGTATGAACGGGGGAGGGTCAGAGAGAGGGAGACACAGAATCTGAAACAGGCTCCAGGCTCTGAGCTGTCAGCACAGAGCCCGACGCGGGGCTCGAACTCACGGACTGTGAGATCATGACCTGAGCTGAAGTCAGATGCTTAACCGACTGAGCCACCCAGGCGCCCCAGGCTGTCCGTATTTTTAACGGAGTTGAAGTAGCCCAATTGACACCAATTCATTTTTTTCACTTTAAGGTTCTTTTCTTTATCCACCATTTTTGATGACCTTTCTTGTGTCAGGAACCAGAGAGAAGATGATAAGATAGACAAGGTCCTCTTCTCATGGTGGCACCATTATAGTGGGGGAATGAATCTTCTAAGTTACGGGGTGAATCATTGATAATGGTCTTTGCAGTCTTCCTAGGATGATTGTATCAGCAGGGGGAAGAGATGGCTTCCAGAAATGAACCTGAGTAAGGACGACTCCACTGTATGGTCTGGGAAATGGCCAGCTGACCCAGCCTCTCACTTTTCTTGCAGCTTCGACGACACGAGGTGACCATCTGCAATTATGAAGCCTCAGCCAACCCAGCAGACCACAGGGTCCATCAGGTTACCCCACAGACACACTTCATTTCCTAAGGCTGGCCAGGGCTCCCACAGAGGCGCTGTGTCAGTGAAGACGTGCAGCATCCTGTTGGGGAGGACAAAGAGATGGGGTTCCGGAGAGAGCTGGCGCCACAGCCTCTGCCAGGCTGTGTCTTTGGGGCTTTTGCTGCAGAAACCCGGCCTATGGAAGATACCACACCACCGGGGAGGGTTGTGTGGGTGCTGAGGGACAGTCGTGGTTCTCTAGGGCCTAGGAATTGAGTCTTGGACTGGTCAGCATCTGGCAGGCATGGATGATGCCTGCCTTTCCAGTCAGTGTGGCCATGGGATCCCAAGCGTCTTGTTGCTTTGTGGCAGGATTTTTGTGTGACTTGTTTTTTTTTAAACATGGAAACTGTTTCCTGGGCTGCAGTAAACTTTCTGAAGCCTCAGCATTGCGTTTCTATTAGCCATCAGGAGGGTCTCCAACTAGAAATACTTGTCCCTGCTTGCTCCTTCTTCCTGTCAGCGTTCAGCATTCTTGTCAAGTTGCCCGGCTTGGAGTTGTCTGTCATGTACTAGTGTCCCATGGTAGCTAGGAGAGCAGGAATGTCCTGATGATGCTTAATAGCTTGAGGAGAAGGTCTTTCTACTGCCTAGGTAAGCAGTCTGGGGAGAGCATGGGCATCATTTCTGTGTTTGTGAGTTATCCTGGTTGGATAAGGTTGGGACTTAGGTAAGATTCCCCTTGGGACATCTTTAATGTTTATTAGCCTCTAACTAGTGTCATAAGCGCAGTGCCAGAAATTGGAGATCTCAGTTTTTCTGTTCATGGCTTTTTATTCACCGTAACTAATAAGCTTCCTAATAAATCTTTGCCGGACTTCATGTTTGTATATTCTTTTGATTTCTTGGCAGTACTGATGAAACTTTT
This sequence comes from Neofelis nebulosa, assembly GCF_028018385.1. NCBI lineage: Eukaryota > Metazoa > Chordata > Mammalia > Carnivora > Felidae > Neofelis > Neofelis nebulosa. The sequence goes on along the minus strand of NC_080783.1, from coordinate 204,710,549 downwards.
ACTTCACAGGAACTGTGTGGAACTTTGAAATTTGTTGTTGTTTTGTACTAGGTAGATCATAAGTGCCACAGTGATATATATTCAAGACTAGATCATTTCTCCGGGAAAGATACAGTGGACTAAAAGCACTCCTACACCCACCCACCCACACTTTGTAAAGAGGAAGGTGAAGTTACAAACTGATGTCCCATTTCTCATGAGAGGAAGTAACTTGAGTGACATTTACAAAGACAAGGGAGAACAGATTCTGGAACTCACCAGAAGAAACGAGAGTAAGGAGAGTAAGTGAACAGCACACGGCAGACCCAAGACCTTGGACTTCAATTTTGTTAAGACAGCAGTTGGAGAGAATTTAAATATCTAAAATGAGATCGGAGATGGTCAGTATTCTCTCCTTTGTAGACAATAGAAACAGTGGATAATGGGAATCAGTGTTGAACCTGATCCTCTTGAGAGAATTCTCCTGAAAGTGTTGGCCCACACTGTTTCCCCAGCCTGTCCAACGGAAAGCCTGCCACCACCGTTTTGTCAAGCCTCAAGATTTCTAAAATGAATCCTGAAATCACCCAGAGTGCAAACACGATTACTGATGCACTAAGGGACCTACTCGTCAGCCACAGCCTCTTTATTTCAGTTGGATCATTTTGGAGATAAAAATATAGGCTATGTCTTTAAATTTGGAGTAGGGGGAAGAGTAAAGTTAGAAATGTTAGAGCAGACTATCCCTTCATTAATTCCACTAATTAAAATCTAATCACAGGTAGCCCCTGGGACTGGGTTTCTGAATATGAAGCTTCACTCTGAAGAATCTGTTCCAGGATGTGAAGAAGGGCCCCAGGATCTCAGGCGATTGGGGGTGTAGTATAGGAGGAATTGTTTACTCTTCCATAAGCAGACCTAGCAGGGATCCTATGTGGGGGGCAGTTACGTGGTCTCCGTGCACTTCTTCCTTTCTGACATCTAGTCTGGGTCTTCGGCTTGTTGCACTTCTCAGGACTCAAAGATTTCCTGCTCAGAATCCTGGTGTTTTAGGCTCTTTGTGACCCTTTGAACACTAAAACCAAACTGCCTCTCAGCCTGGGAAAAGTGCTTGGAGTTCCCAGGTTTACAGTGTTCTTTCAGTTCAAAGAAAAACTGTAGGTTATGCTGGGAGAATGAGTCCTAAGCTGCTTAGGTACCAGTGTCACTCATCTCCTGTTTGCAGGTATCTATGTGTTCTCTTAGGGATGTGGCCTTCGACTCAGTTTGCCTCCCTTTCCAGCTTTTCTGTGGACCCTGAACCCATTTCCACTTTATCAGTGCAGCAAGGAGCAAATGGGAACAACATGAAGCCTTTTTTGTTCTTAACAACCGGAGCTCATTGATGGTATTTTGTGCACCGTCTGCATGGCATTGCTTGTGGGGGGCAGAGCTAAGACAACGCTGCCAATGCCTGTCCAGCTGTCCTGATGTAACCTGTGTTTTCCCAGGGTCCTTTTTGGTCATTACATCCTCACACTGTAATTTTACAGTGTAGAAAGCATTTCCACACGACCTCGTTTGAGCCTAACAACAAAGCTGTGAAGGAGGCAGGGTAGTGGTTATCACCGTGTTTTATAGCTCAGGAAGCAGGTGCAGAGAGGCAGCATTAGTGTTGTCCTGAGATCGCTGTTTCCTTCCCCGCTCTGAGCGGGAGTTTCCTCATCTTTAGAGTAAGACTGGAGGACTAGATGGTCTCTAAGGTTGTCGTAAGTGTGTGATTCCATCCCTCCAGTGTATGATACATCCTGGATCATTCTGAGGATGATTCCATCCAGAAACAGGGCGTTGAGGTCAGTGGTGGATATCCAAGACCACGGTGAAGTGCCACCCGTGAAGGCCGGGAGGTGGGAAACTGTGCTAGGAGAGGTATGCCTCTCCTTCCGGATAGCTTTCCTCCAGGAGGCGCACGGGCGGCGGTAGCAAGCGGGGACTACCGACGCGCTGTCTAGATTCCGCAGGTAACTCCGTGGCTTCATTACGGGGAGTGGCCCCACCGTATCCAACATGGCAGCTTCTATCTGGCGGATCGCCGACGCCCACTTCCGGGTTCCGTACTGCTGGCCAGGCTACTTCCGGCAGCGCGATGGCTGGGTTCCCGGGACTCGAACGGAAGTTCCGGCGGGGGCGGCCGAGGGGGAAGAGAGTGTGTCTGTGCAGGAGAAAGAGGAGAATCGCCCGAGAGGTCTCGAAACCCCCAGGGAGTGGAGGTACCCTCGTCCGGGGCCAGCCGGCGGAGGGAGGGCACGGGGGTGGGGGGGAGAGGGGGAGATCGGAGCACCGCGGGGGTCCCGGAGAGTGGGGAGGGGACCGCAGTTGTGAGGGATGGGGGTGGGGAGTGAGGTGCGAAGAGGCGCTGGCCAGTCCTGGGGACTTTGGGGGGAGAGAGGGGAGAGAAGGCGGCCGGGCTATGACGGGAGGGACTTAGGGTTGAAGTGGAAGATCTCATTGTGGGGCGGGGGCTCCACAGGGTCAAAAGTAGAACAGTCCTTTGTGGACAAGAGAGGGTCCTGGGTCAAGGTAGAAAATGTCACTGTGAGAAGGGGGCGACCCTTGGTCAGAACAGACATTCCCAGTGTAGGGAGTGGGAGAGCCTGGATTAGAGTGGAACTTGTTACCGTGGGGAGCTCCCTTCCCTGGTCAGCGGGGAAGGCATTACTTTGAGAGAGGGGACCCTGGGGTGAGAGGTGGAAGTCTCCCAGTGAGGAGGGAAGGGAATCCCAGCTTAGGACGAAACGTGCATCTCCCATGTGGGAAGAGGGACCCCAGGGTCAGAGGTGAGGGATCCCACGTGGAGAGGTGCACTCAGGGTCAGAGATGGAAGGTTGAAGCCAGTGGGGAAGGTGGGAGGGGTGGGCGCCGCTGGGAAGGGCAGGCGTTTAGGGACAGGTTGCACGAGCTTCTGGGGACTTTGGAGGATGCTAAGGACGGGGAGGAGCCCGCCAGCCTTACATTCTTTCGTGTGTTTGGGAGCCCCAGAGCATGGTCAAACCGGGGGACCCGGTTGGATTCAGGGGCAGTAGCAGCAGGTAGCACCGTTCAGCGGGGCGTGGGGCGCCAGTTGCGGCTGGTGGACGGGAGTTCGTGCGCCTCCTGGAGACCTGGGCAGCCCCCCGGGGCTCTGCGAACGGCTGAGCCGGAAACTGCTTGTGAAGGCTGGGTGGGGGCTGGATGGGAGAGAGGTGGGAGAAAATGTGTGGGACGGTTGGGGGTAGGGGCTGAAAGCATATTTTTCTGGCATTTGCCCCCCCCCCCCCCGCTTCGTTTCCCAGTAGGGCTGAGAGCTGGGGAGGAGGGGACCAGGGGCTCTATTAGAGGCATGATGATTGGAAAGCAGGGAGGAGGCAGTTAGTGGGGGGACGACAGCAGGGGATGCCCTGCCCCTCCCCTCCCGCAGGGTCCCTAAGCCCTACTTCTGCCCCTCTCCAGCAAGCTCAGGCTAAGGGGTGGACCAGAACCGGGGACGCTAGGGTAGCCGCCTCTGCTTTTCAGCCTGGAATAGAGGCAAACTTCCTACCCCCTGTGGCCCGAGACTTCTTTCCTGCCTTTCCTTTGTGGCCAGGACAGAACCCGGGGTGCTTTGGGGGGGTTGATGGCCTGAGTGGGCCCTGGGTTCGAGGCTCTTCTCCTGTGTCAGGAGTCTCTCCCTTGCTCTTGACCACTCCCTCGAATTTGCACAGGCCCCAGCCGTGGAGCCCTGCAGTGTATGTGTGGTAACACCATGTCTGTGCCCCTGCTCACCGATGCTGCCACTGTGTCTGGAGCTGAGCGGGAAACGGCTGCGGTAAGGGTCCTCTCCCACCCTGGGCAGCCCCCAGGCCGGCTGCTGCCGGTAACTGGCTGGGGGGGGGCGTGTGGGAAAGATGGAGGTGCAGTGCGGAGAAGGGAGCAGGCTGAAGCCAGGCGGCAGCGAGGTAATAATCTGTTTGGCTGCTCCTGTACTTCCCCCTAGGCCCTCGGGGGTGAGAGGGCGGCCAGAAGTTGGAGGACAGAGGGGGAGTGAGAGCAGGGGGGTGACTGCCCTCTTTCCACCTCCCCATGTCTCACCCTCTTCCAGGTTATTTTTTTACATGGACTTGGAGACACAGGGTAAGTGAGCTGGAGAGGGGGTGTCCTTTGGGAGGGTGGGGAAGGGCCCGGTGGGCAGGATTAGAGAGGCCCGTGCCCTCCTTTCTCCCTCCCCACATCGGTGCCTTTTTTCCCTTCCTTCCTACAGGCACAGCTGGGCTGACGCCCTCTCCGCCATCCGGCTCCCTCACGTCAAGTACATCTGTCCCCATGCGTGAGTGTCACCCCAGCAAGGGAGGGGCTGAGGATGGGGATAAGCTGGGGGGTGGTCCTGTGGTCCCAGGCCTGTTCTCTCCTGCCAGCTGCGCCCTGCGCCCCGGGCCCGGGGCAGTCGGAAGTGCCACTTTCAGCCTTCGCTCCCGTGGAGCCCGCGGCCCCAGCCCCCAGCCCTAAGGCCTCCTAGACCCAGGGGCCTCCTGTGCCCCTTCCCCAAGTACTCACCGACCGAGCCGGAACCCCAACCCCGTCACGCCGTGTGTCGGGCTCTGCTTGTCTGCCGATGCCCGACCGCAGCCTCCGGCCCCACGTGGCAGGTTGCCTGGCAACACCTTAAACACGGGCCTTGCCTGCTGGGAGGGGCCGCCCCCCCCCCCTCCCCGGGGGCTACTCTGCCCCCTCCCGGCCCTCTGCCGCGGCTCCCTCACCCTGCTGAGCGCCGTGGCCCTTCTCGCCGCCCCTCCCCAGACCCCGGATCCCTGTGACGCTCAACATGAAGATGGTGATGCCCTCCTGGTGAGTTGCAGGGGCAGGGATGGGTGCTGAGAGAGCTGCAGGGGGCCGGCCAGGGTCTTCCAGTAGCGGCCACGCCTCTCCTCCCTCAGGTTTGACCTAATGGGGCTGAGTCCTGATGCCCCAGAGGACGAGGCCGGCATCAAGAAGGCAGCGGAGAACAGTAAGGCCCCGGTCCCTCCTCAGCAGCCCCCTCCCCCCCCACCGGCTCCCCCAGGAGAGCGCCGGGCAGCATCCGGCTCCCTTCCCTGGGGCCCCCCCAGCAGCTCTCGCCCCACCCAGGCATGCCCCCTCCCCCCCCACCGGCCCCCCCAGGAGAGCGCCGGGCAGCATCTGGCTCCCTTCCCTGGGCCCCCCCAGCAGCTCTCCCCCCACCCAGTCATGCCCCCTCCCCCCAGTCAAGGCCTTGATCGAACACGAGATGAAGAACGGGATCCCCGCCAATCGAATCGTCCTGGGAGGCTTTTCACAGGTGAGGGGAGAGCGAGGGGTGGGGGGTGGTAGGAGAGCTGTGCCCTCATGACCTGTCATTCTCTCCTCCCCCCAGGGCGGGGCCCTGTCCCTCTACACGGCCCTTACCTGTCCCCACCCCCTGGCTGGCATCGTGGCATTGAGCTGCTGGCTGCCTCTGCATCGGGCCTTCCCCCAGGTGAGTGTCTCCACGAGTCCCCTCCTGCCCTTCGGGTCTCCTCGCGGCTCGGGGACCGTGCCGAACACTGGCTTTGCCCTCAGAGCCCCGTCTGGCCCACAGGCAGCCAATGGCAGTGCCAAGGACCTGGCCATCTTGCAGTGCCACGGGGAGCTGGACCCCATGGTTCCAGTACGGTTTGGGGCCCTGACGGCCGAGAAGCTTCGGTCCGTCGTCACACCCGCCAGGGTCCAGTTCAAGACGTACCCAGGTGTCATGCACAGCTCCTGCCCTCAGGTCGGTGACGGGGGACCACTTCCCACCCCACCCCTCCCTCCTCCCTCCTCCCTCCGGCTGGGAGCCCCTCACAGCCCCCTCACGATCCCTCCTCACCCCCAGGAGATGGCAGCCGTGAAGGAGTTTCTTGAGAAGCTGCTGCCTCCTGTCTAACCAGAGTCGCTGGCCCCCAGCGCAGGACCCCAGCTCCTGGGGGACGCAGCACGCGCGGCGCCATCTCGGATCTGAGCCGGTCGAGCCCCCGTCCCCACCATCCCTGACCCGTCCTCTTCCCATAGGCCTCTGGGGCAGGCGGGCCCAGGCCTGGCCAGGCCTGCCTCCCTGGCCTCAGCCACCTGGCTGTCTGCAGCAGGGGTGGGCCACCCTCTTCTCCCATTTCCCCGGAGGTGGGCCACCCCCCCCCCCCCCCCCCGGCAGCAGTATTGGAGGGGCTGTAGGCAGCGGGAGAAAGGGGCCCGGCCGCTGACCCACTCACTCAGGACCTCACTCACTAGCCCCGCTTTGGGCCCCCTCCTGTGACCTCAGGGTTTGGCCCATGGGGCCCTCCCGGGCCCCACCTACCACTCCACCCCCCCCACCCCCCCCACCCCCCCCCCAGTGACTCTGCCCAGATAATCGTGTCTCTCCTCCTTCTCTCCAGCTGCTTCTCAGTCATGAATGTGTCCATGGCCCGGCCCCCGTGCTGCTGTGGGCTGCCTGCCCCTGGGCAGGGGTGTTGGTGAGGGGGCAGAGTCCTTCGAGGGGGGCCTTCCCTTAGGCCCCTGAAACGTGGGGGCTGGGCCCTGCCCCTCCCCGCCCCCCCCCCATTGCCCTGTTCCCCCCCCCCGTAGGCCTGGAGCCTGCAGGGCTGGACTGAGGCTCAAAGTCTCCCCCCGCTGTCCCACTCCCACGTTGTCCCCACTCTAGGGCCAGGGGGGAGGTGGGGGAGTTGTGTCTCGTCTTCTGTCTCCATGTGGTTTTGGGTGTTTTTCTTGTTGTATCCTGGATTCCGATAAAATTAAATTGCTTCAACTCTCAGGCTGGATGATTCTGTCCGAGGGGTAGAGAGTGGTCATGTGCAAGAATCTGCCCCAGTGTTAGAAAACTTTTTATTTTAAATACTTTAGAAATCTCTTTCAGAGCAGTATAAATTAGTTCCTGTGTCAGGGCCCTCGTTCCCACATTTGCTTCTGGTGGTCCTGATGGCTTCGTGGAAAAGAGAGGCCCCCAACTCCTGGTCAGTGGAACCCTTGGCCCCCCGCCTGGTGGGCTGAGCAGGCCCGTCTGGGGTTTGAGGTAGGGGAGGCTGAGGCCCTGGGTTGCCACCGGAGGCTGGGGAACAAGCAGGTGTTTCTTTCCGTCACTGGTGCGTGGCAGGAGAAGGTCTCAGGCCTGTGCCCCAAAGCCGGAAGGATTCTGCTTCTGCCAGCGCCACAGATCTTCACCTGTGATGGGGGCAGGTGTGGGGTCAGGGCCCACGTCGGAATGCAGGGCTCCCGCCACCTCGGGCGGCCCGGGGTGGGCGCGCCCAGACCCAGTCAGCCCCTTCCCAGCCCCGGAGCCGGTCGAGCCCCTGTCCCCACCATCCCTGACCTGTCCTCTTCCCATAGGCCTCCGGGGCCTGGCCAGGCCTGCCTTCCTGGCCTCGGGGGTCAGGCCAGCACCCAGGGTCAGGGGTTAGGGCTAAAACTCACACATCCGGTCCAGCCCTAAGGCTGCTGTCCAGCCCAGCTCCTTGAGGGCCAGGCTGGGGTTGGCATAACAGGCAGCCACGTCGCCTTCCCGCCGTGCCACCACCTTGTATGGGATCTGCAAGAGAAGGGGCAGCGGGGGCTTGGCTGAGCCGGCCCTGGCGTCTCCTGCCCCGCTGCCGACCAGGCTGAGAAATGCAGGTGCAGGCACCCTGCGCTAACAGCACTAAGGCAGGTGGTGGAACCAGGCGGCGCTGGGATCCCCGTCAGGGAGGCTAGTGGGAAGGGCCCAGCTCACTGTGACGTTCCGGCCTACCTTCTGCCCGGAAGCCTTTTCCATGGCCTGGACCATCTGTAGCACCGAATAGCCCGTGCCCGTGCCCAGGTTATAGATCTGCCCAGGAGAGGAAAACGGGTTATGGAGCGGGGTGGACCAACTACCCCTCTGGACCCCATCTCCCTCACCAAATTCGCTTCTCCCTTTTCTCCCTACCCGACAGCCACACTGCTCCTTCAGCTTCCTCAAGGCCGCGATGTGGCCCTTGGCCAGATCCACGACATGGATGTAATCCCGGACACCTGCAGAGGAGGTGGTTGGGTGTGGGGGTTAAGTGTAGTCTCTGTCGGACCTCCCTCTCCCCCTGGCTCCCCCTCCTGGATCCTCCTGGTCCTGGGCTCACCTGTGCCATCCTCTGTGTCATAGTCATTGCCAAAGACATTCAGTGCCTCCCGTCGCCCAATTGCCACCTGGGGTGGAGGTCAGGTCAGCTCTTTCCAGGCCTTTGGCACCAGTTGTACCCTTCAATCCTATGGCCACCCCCCTGACCTTCCCCTTCTCCCTTACCTGGGAGACATAGGGCATGAGGTTGTTGGGGATGCCCTGGGGATCTTCACCGATGCAGCCCGAGGCATGGGCGCCTATGGGGTTGAAATACCGCAGCAGCACTGCGTTCCAGGTCTGTGGGACACAGGTCAGATGATGGGGAAGGAGGCGCATGCTGTGCCCAAGCCGAATCCGGAGCTCTTTAGCTGCTTCCGCCCGCCCCCAGGCCTAGTCTCTATCCCCGGAAAGCAGCAGGGGGTCAGGCCCACCCACTCCGTGCTGTGACTTTGGGCAAATCGCTGCAGCAGCTTCCAGAGTCCTAGCTGGGGGTGTTCACGGGAGACCTTGAGTCCATGAGTGGAGCCAGGGCTGGGTCAAGCGTGTGTGTGTGTGTGTGTGTGTGTGTGTTGGGGCGGGGAGGGGGTACCCTCACCTTGTCTGCCCGGCACAGGTCCCGGATCATTTCCTCGATGAAGAACTTGGACTTGCCATAGGGGTTGGTACAGCCACCTGTGGGGTGGGCCTCATCCAGGGGCAGGTACTGGGGATTCCCGTACACGGTAGCCGAGCTGCTGAACACCAGGTTCTTCACCCCGTGGGCCCTCATGATCTGCTCACGGAGGAGAGGCGTCAGTGGCCTCTGCCCCGCACTTAGTCCCACCCCCTTACTCCTTTACAGGTGAGAGGGGCTGAGGTTCGGGCGCTCCCATTTATAGATGGGGGGACTGAGGCGGAGAAGTCAAAAGGGACACGTGTCCAAGGTGGTACAGCTCGGGCCCTGCCTGACTCTGCCCCCCAGGCCCTCATCTACCGTGTCTGGCGTGGCCTGCCTGGCCGGGGCCTCCCGGTGTCCGTGTCCTTGCCACACGTCTCACCTCCAGAAGCTGAATGGTTCCTGTCAGGTTAACTCTGTAATAATCCAGAGGCTTCTGCACGGACTCTCCCACGGCCTTGAGACCCGCAAAGTGGATGACTGCCATAAAGTGATGCTGCAGGTGCAAAGCCAGGGTCAGACGTTGCTTTACAGGCCCTGGCCCTTGGCAGGGCCCCCTGCCTGCCTGCCAAGCACTGACCTTCTTGAAGAGACGCTGTAGGGCTGCCTGGTCCAAGATGTCCATCTCCTCAAACTCCACAGAGCGGCCTGTCAGCTCCTGAACCCGCTGTAGGCTCTCAGGCATGGAGCCCCTTCCTGGTTGGACACATGGAGACCGTCAAAGGAGAAGACGGGTCCTGGGTTCCCAAGGGACTAGCCTGATATATATATATATATATATATATATATATATATATATATGTCTGTGTGTCTGTCACCCCTAGTAGGTGGAGGTAGAACAAAAGGTTTTCCTTCCGTCCCTGCCCAAAGCCCTAGCCCCCCACCCCTGTGCTCACCACGGATGGCATTATGGAAATTGTCAATGACCACAGGCAGATAGCCGGCCTCCAGCAGTTCCAGCACCGTGTGGCTGCCGATGTAGCCAGCGCCGCCTGTCACCAGCACCTTCTCTGCCATCGCACCTGGCACAGAACACAGTGTCAGAGGTGGTTGAGATGGCCCACTCAGGGACCCGCCTAACGTCCGAGGGAGGCAGTAGTGTGTCCCAGCTAATAGGGTGGATCTGGAATCAGCCCTGGTCCGGGTCTGGACATCATCTCTTTCTGGCCTTAGGCCTTGGAAATCACTTATCCTCTCTGCCTCAGTTTCCGTCTTTAGAAAATGGGAGTTGATAACTACAAACATGATGCAATCGTGTGAGGCTCACGTGAGTGATTTGAAACGCCCACAATGTGGCACAGGTGGGGAGACTGGTGCACGGGCACCACAATCCTGGTCCCAATTTACCTGTGATTGAGAAGATGAAACCTAAGGCCCCCAAGGTGTCTGGGGACTAGACAGTCCTGGCCCGAAGGACACACAGCCAGCAGCACTGGGACTCCCAAGAGCCCAGGAAGAGGTTCTGTCTGCTCAAATTCAGGCCTTCCCAGTCTCTCTGCCATCACTAGGTGTAAAGTGGCCCAGTGATTAATACCTCCCGCTCCAGGCAGCTCCCCTGACTCCCACAAGAGTCAGCTGGGAGGAAGCAGGAAAGGTACCAACTGGCCACAGGGTGGGGTCCTTTGCCAGGCCCACTGGAGCCCGACTCTGGGGCTGCAGCACCACAGTCCCGGAGTGGGCCCCACCCGCCCCAGGTCATTCAGGCTGGCTCAGCCTCTACCAATGCATGCCAGGGCCAGCTGGGTCACTGCCCGCTTGGAGCTAAGGATGCCACCCAACTTTAGGCGGCACCGAGCCGGGCGCTGTAGACGTGGCCCTGGTCCCGACTCCACTGCCAGGCGTGCACCTCCGCCCTGAGCAAACTCTGTGGGCGGAGAGGGGGAGCGGGTAGGGAACCCCAGACACTGAGGCCTTTCATTCGGTGTGGCCTGGCCCGCAGCCGCCTTCCTCCTGGCTGCTTCAGCCCCCTTCTGGGCTTATTCACTCCCACCCACTTGACTGCGCTCCTGCTGAGTGGCGGGGCTCCTACCGGGCACTTCTGCATTTTTCTCCCTGTGTTCCCCCAACATCCTAATGAGGCAAGTGTCAGTGCCGGCACTTTACCGAGAAGGATACTAAGGTCAGAGAGGTCAAGTAATTTGCCCGAGGACACACAGCTACTATAGCCGCCCTAGAATCCGGATCTCCAGGTTCACAGCCAGCCAACCTCGCACTTCACCCTTCCCCCCATGGCTTCCCGCTGGACTCTGCTCCCGACGCCAAGACCGCCCCCGCCCCCACCCCGCCTCGCGGAAGCCCGAAAAGTGGTCGCGGAGGGGCCCCGGGAGGCAGGAAGGGTGGTGAGGTCGAACTCGCCCCGGACCGACGGAGTGACCTCGGTCGGATGTCGCCTCCTCGGTTTTCCCAGTCTGCAAAATGGAGGGGAGGAGGCGATGGGCGTCGGGCTGGGATGCGGGCCGTGGCTCCGAGGGGGCCGAGCTCGGAGCTCCCGGGTCGGGAATGAATGAAGTCGGGCCGCCCCGGCCAAGGCGGCGGGAGCTGGGAGCGGCACAGGCACGGGCGAGCCCGCCCTAGCGGGGCTCTGCCCGGAACGCGGCCCGGACCCCTGAAACCAACCCTCGCTCCCCGCAGGCCACCCGGCCCCTCGCGAGCCCTCTAGCCCTCCCCTCCCCACGGCATTCGCCTTGCGAACCTGTTCGGAGCCTCGCGCCCCGCGCTGCTTCCAGCGGCGCCGCCTCCCGCGCTCGGCGCCCGGGTCCCTTTAAGAGCACACGGCCCACCTGGTCCCGCCCCCTCCACGCCCCCAAGGAAACGTGTCACCGGGGAGTGCGCGCTACGGGGCGCCGGGAGGACCAGGGGCACCGCGACATCTAGGCGCCTGCGCGGCGCGGTCCGGTGTCGGAAGGCGGAGGGGAGGCGCGGCCTGGCCCGGGGAGCTCGGCTCCGGGTGCCCGGCGGCTGTCCCGCGGCCGTAGCCACAGGCCGAAGGCGGGGCACCCCCCCTTCCCACCACCCCCACCCCCACCCCGCTCACCGCCCGTTCGCCAGCCTCTCTGCACGTGCCCCGCCTGTTCTTCCGAGCCAGCCTAGCGGGAAGTCAGCGACGGCGTGCAGCCCAGGCCCTACGGGGCGGCCGCCCAGAGGCCGCGGGCTCTGCGAAGTCTGTTTCGAGAACCACCCAGAGAGCTGGAGGGCAATCGGAAGCTCGGGCGGACGCCGCAGTGCTCGCTGCGCTCGGCACCCGCACGGACCACTGGGGACGGTCCGTCCGCACCGTGCCTGCCACAGTGGACTAGAAGACGGTGTCGTGCTTCTGCTGAAAGTAGGGGCAGGGCTGGGGCACTGTGCGTAGGAAGTCCTGACGACCCGAGCAAACAAGCCGTGCCCAGCCCGCAATGCCCTGGGCCTGGAGTCCAGCGAGGACGACTGACGACGGTAGCGCCGGAGCTGGAGCCCAAGGCGCCCGGACCCGCGCCTCCCGGCTCTCAGGGCCAAGAGCCTCAGAAGCCACCTCTCCGCGGGTTTCTGGCCAGACCTGAACGAGCCCAAAGCCACGGATTTCCAGTCATTATGAATTTGGGGCCCGGGTGGGGAAACGGAGGAAACCCAGCGGCCAGTAAACCAGCTCAAAGTCTCCATTTTCCTCTCAGGATGCCATGTTGTAAAGGTGGTTTACTCCCCACCAGTCTCCCCCATTCGTACACACATCTGCACAACGGAATACCTGGATGCTTCGTGTCATTAAACCTTTAATTACATAAGCGCTTTTCGAAAATCATGCTCAGAGTGGAGATTTTCCAGAGATGCCAGAGTTGGCAGTGGCCACCAGAGCAGCTCAGCCCTCGCCCCCTCTGCCGGCTTGGGGAAAAACTCCACGCCCCTTTGCTCTACGGAGTCAGCGATGGCCCCAGGGCCATGGCAGGGTCGAGCTGTGTAGTGTAGCTAGCTGACAGATTTCACCCAGAGATGAGGCCGGAGCACCAGGAAATGGGTTCCAGGGGACCCCCAGGCATTCAGCTCCTGGCGGGAGGGGGAGGGGGGGGTTCATGGGGCAGGGAGACCTACAGCCCCCAAGGCTTCTCACTCACACCTGGGTCTGGCAAGGAGGCCTGAGGCCAAGCAGCTCCTGCCCTCCTGCCTCCCTTCTGCAGGAGCCCTATGTGCAGACCCCCCGGGAGGTGCCTGCTCCTGTGAATTTCATTCCCATTTCCATGTGCCCTGTCCGGAATCATTCACGTGTGCCCCTCTTGCCCACATTGTCCCCAGCGCTTGAGGCAGCAAAATGGCTCAGAGTTTACAGGTAGCCTGAGCCACTTTGGAGCAGGTTTTTCTGTTCAAGGCTTGGCAGATAAAGGCCCCAGCTTCCAGGAGCTTCTGGAGGTTCACACCCTTGGAGAAACAAGTGAGACGATGCACTAAGTCATGACCTGCCTTCAACACCCAGGGAAACAGACTGGACAGAAAGCTGATACTGAGAAAGTAAAGGTGAAGACAGACCGGGTCTTGTTCCTCTTATGGTGGGACCCTGACTGCCCACAAGCCTGTATCCTTGTGCCATCGGGGGTTATCCCCGCGACTCTCCTTGTATGTGGAAATGGTTTCTAGTGCTGCCACCAGGGCAGGAATCTGGTCAGTCCTGTTTGGTACCCCATCTCCAGCGCCCAGCACCCGGCCTGGCCTGCAGTGGTCAAAAACTCCATATTGAAGTAAGAAAGACCACAGGCGGAGAGCTAGGACAAAAACACCAGCTCAAAGGGCCACCCTGGAAACCTCTGTTCATCACGGTAGCTCTCATTCACTGATGCATTCTATGCTCTCAGCCCTGGGCTGCACATTCTCCCATTTTCCCATCGAATCCTAACAGCCCTAGGAGATAGGTGCTGTTATCATCACCATTTCTTAGGCCCAGGGAGGTGAAACAATTGTCAGGTCACACAGCCCGTGAGTGACAGGAGTGGGTTTTAAACCGAGTTCTGTCTGGTCCCAAAGCTCAGACGTGGTACTGCTTCCAACCCACCACTGAGGGCCCTTAACTGACTCTGATGGAGCCCCGGGAAGGGCTGGCTACCTCTGCCCTCATTCTACACGGAGTGAAACAAAGGTGTGGGGGGAAATGACTCAGGTAATGGATGTGACTCCTTTCAGGGCCCTTTCCCTACACCTTGGTGCCTCCTCCAACTGACCTGTCCAACTGAGAGCCTGGCCTTGTGGCCTCCATCAACCACACTCTGCTACCTCAAAAACATACAATAGGTGTTCCTGGGTGGCTCAGTCGGTTAAGTTTCTGACTCTTGGCTTTGGCTCAGGTAGCGATCTCACGGTTCGTGGGTTCAAGTCCCACACTGGCCTCCACGCTGACAACACAGAGCCTGCTTGGGATTCTGTCTGTCCCTCTCTCTCTGCCCCTCCCCTGCTCATGCGCATTCTCTCTCAAAATAAATAAAACTTATATTGGAAAAAAAAAAAGTACAATAAAACATCCCTAACCCCCTGAAAGCCTTGCCCTCTTAAGTGCCCTCCCTACCACCCCCCCCCCCAAAAAAAAACCCAAAAAGAAAAACAAAAAAAACCTAAAAACTATCAGCTTCTGTCCTCTGGCTTCAGGGAGAGCTCTAGTCAGTTCAGGGTTGTCGCCACCAGGGGGCAGGCGTGCTTACCGTGTGAATGCCCAAGCCAGACAGCATGTAGACAAGGTCCTCAGTGGCCAAGTTTCCTGATGCCCCCTGTGCATAAGGACAGCCTCCAAGTCCTGCCACAGAGGCGTCCACAACACTCACTCCCATCTGGAAACACAGGGGGTTGAAACATGGCTGTCATTGTGGGGACCAGGGCCCTACAAAGCCAGTCTTTGCAAACCTCCCAATCAACTGCTGGCTGAAATTCCACTGAGAGTTATTCTTTCCTTTGGCTAAAAATTCTGTTACTGTTCCTCCTCCTAGTTCATGGAACAGTGTGAATCTTTTTTGTGGACACTGTTTCCTCTATCCCTGGTTCCTTTCATGCTGGACTCCTCACCCTGAAAGGTCTCCTCATGCTCTTCCTGGACACAGACCTAAAGGAAGTACCTCCCACTGCTGAGATTTCAGACCCCTGTTGTTTACTGTGATTCATTTATCCACCCCTCCTCCCCTGCCCAAGGCTGTTCTCACTTCAAGTTGGACCTCTAACCCCAGAAGGCCTTATCCCACAGCCCTGAGTCAGTACTGCCCACTTGCCCCTTTCCCTCTCCTCAAACCTCCCAGACCTTAACCTGGATACCCACAGTGGAGAAAACAGACCCAGAAAGTTAGAGAGTCATGTGGCTTAGAGACGTGAGCTTCTAGGAGATAAGAGGGGGGAAAAAAAAAAGAAGAAAAAGAAAGGAGAAACAAAGGAGAAAAAAAAAAAAACAAAAAAAACACCCAAAGATGGCCCAGGATTGCTTTAGCTAACATAAAGAAATAGGTCAGACCTTGACCAATGTGAAGGCAAGGCGGCTTGCAGTCAGGCACTCAGAACTCTCCTTCTAGGGCTGGCCAGTCCAGGGAATCCTTCTGGGCCAGCCCACAAGAAGCAAACCTCAAGGGAAACCCAGCCTGAGGCCTCGGTTCAATCTTCGGGGAACAGCATGCAAGGCTGCAGCGGAGTGACCTTTGCCTACCCCTACTTCCGGTCTCCTCGTGTGCTCCCCGACAGCCCTGTGCACACTCCCCGGGCCAGCGCACGCGTCCTCCCTGAACCCCGTCTCAGCCTTACAGTGGAGGGCTGCCTAGTCAGCTTTTCACTTCCCTTTTCAACTGCTCACCTCTTCACAGCCTCCGAGCCTCATTCAAGCCTCTTCTGGCAAATCCTCTCTGGCCTTCTTGGCTGGGATGGAGGCCTTCCTCAGCCTTGTGCTTCCTCTCTTCCTGTGATCTGTCATAATGTACGAAGGCTACCACAAAACTCCCTTGGCTGTCTCCCCTAAGGCCCTTTTAGGCGAGGGTCACATGTCTGTGTCCACGGTGGCCAGGCAAGGGCCCGGCACACAGGTAATCAGTGAGAGCTTATTGAAAGAATACATGAACCTAGCTGGCCTGCCACTATGCCCTTTAGGAGAATGGACACAGGTCTTTCTCCCAGGACATGCCCTGATTACCTGCAGGGCCATCAAGGTGTTGGCCAGGGCCTGGCCATAGGTGTCATGGCAGTGGACGGCCAGGGCAGCCACGGGCACCTCATACATGACAGCGGACAGCATGTCCTTCATGATCCCAGGGGTGCCCACGCCGATGGTGTCCCCCAGGGAGATCTCGTAGCAGCCCATGGAGTACATCTTCTTGGTGATCTGGGGAAGCAAGCAAGCAGTACTTGGAGGACACTGGATTCTCCAGGTCCGGGGCCCAAGACTTCAGACGCAGGGATTCTTGGCCTATGCGGAACATCTCCACGTCTGAAACACTAAATTCCTGTCGCATCATAGGCCCCTTACGACTTTCTGAATGGCAGTGACAATAACCTTTCTCCTCACTAGGTTGCTGAGATGTGAGGGAACAGGGCCAGCCGCTGGAGCAACCCCGGGGCTGTGACCCTGTGCCTTCCTCCCCGGCGTGCCTCAGACTTCGGTCCTTCACTTCCTCCGTGTGCCACAGCCAAACACTGGACCCAGGACCATGGGTTCCTGTCACGTAACTTTATCCTCAGCAAGATCTGTCACCTCGTGGGTCTGAGGTGCTAGTTATATACTGTCAATAGAAGTACACAACTGTTTAAACTTTTAGAAGCCCATTTGCAAATCCCTAAAACCACTGAAAATCCAGGGCAGCGTGTGTCCCGCTTGAGGAGACGCTGCCCCACCCTGCACCGCAGAGAAGGTGGAGGGGATGACAGGGCCGGGGACGCAGCGGACGCTCGGCCGAGGTGCGCCAGGGGGATGCAAGGGCGAGCCCCGCCGCCCGGGCAGCAGGCCGAGGACGACCCGTGGGGACGGAGGCCGCAGCGAAGGAGCAGGCTCTGGCGTGACGGACACCGGTGGCCGTCCCAGTTTGCCCGCTCCCTGGCTGGGGGCGCCGGCGAAGGGCTGACCCTCTCAGAGCTTCCATTTCTGCTTCTGAGAAACGGCAACGAGCCTTTGTGGGCTACGGTGAGGACTGGCGGGACCGGCGGCCGAGACGCAGTGTGCGGCCGCCGCCCTCAGCAGGCACCTGCCCGGACGGACGCTTCCCACGCGAGTGGGGGCACAGCAGGTGGGGCTGAGACCCAGCTGCACCATCTCCAACCTGGGCGGCAAGTCGTTCGGCCTTCGTTTCCTCGCCTGAAAAATGGAGTAACGCTAACACGACCAAATTTTCGGGGTGACTTTGAGGGCTAAGGGGCGTGAGCTCTTGGGTGGCTCAGACTCCGTTCCCACACCGTGTTCTTCTCGGTGCTGACTTGGTTACTGCTCAGAGGGCGCCAAGGACGCGGCCTCCCCAACCGCTGCAAGGAACCGCAGGCACCCCGGGGGAGGAGCCTCTCCATAGATCACCTCAATTGTCACCAGTCCACTGACCAGACTGGAAGCCGCACCAGAGGTTTTCAGGCTGGGGCAGAAGGTGGGGGCTTGAGAGAATCCAAGCTGCACTGGGAGGCGGGCCTCCAGGAGCAAGTGCTGGGCTGTGCTCCCAGGGGGAATGAAGGAAGGAGCTGGGTGAACGAACGACATCAGTGACCCACCAGGAAAGGGTGGTGAGGAGGACCTCAGGGGCAGGCAAGGGAGACGACCCTCAGAAAACCCCCGCCCCGATACACACACACACCTCAGCTACTTTAGCCGGGGAGATCTTCCCTTCATAGGGGCATCCAAGCACACAGGAGACATACCTGTGGGAGGACAGGGGAGGTATGGTGTCAGTTCCCCCGAGCTCCTTGGCCAGCAGAGCTGACGCAGGGTCGAGGGTTGCTGTTTCACATACACCCCTGGAGTGGGGCAGGTCAAACGTCTGGGTGAAAGGCGAATTCAAGGATGTGGAGTCAGAACGGTCATGCCGTGTCACGCCAGGAGGGGGCAGTGGAGAGCCAGGGCAGGGAGGGGACTAAAAGGCGCTGTTCAGGAAGTTGGGGCTGCTTAGGCCTGAGGAGAGAAGCCAGAGAACAGCCGGGAGAAGCCGGGAGAGGGCAGTATGACAGGCCCCGGAGCCACAGGGTATGCGGCCCCTACTCACAGGAGGGGGCCAAGCACAGATGAAACCCAAGTAGGAACAGAAGGGCTGGGCTGGCCTGAAGGCCAAGGATCAGCTGCTCCGGTGAGCTGCTGGAGGATTCATACGTACACTCATTTACTCAACTGCTATCTACTGAGTTGCCCACTAAGTGCCAGGCACTGGGTCATGTGGTGAGCAAGACGCCAAGGTCCCTACCCTCACGGAGTTTGTTTCCAGTTAGGGAGAGAGCCAAGAAAAGGGCAACCCAAGGGGTGGATGTGATCATCTCTGAGTGACTGCTGTGAGGGGAAGAACGGGGAAAGTGACAGGAGCAGCTACAGGCGGTCCATGGCAGCCTGGGTGGCCCGGGGGAAGGGGGGCGGACCTCTGGGGCTGTGATGTGGGAGCTGGGGGCGGGGCAGGAGAGCTGCTGGAAGAGCATTCCAGACAGAGAGAAGAGCGGTATGGAGGCCCCAAGATAGAGGAATGGGGGTGTTCAAGCCACAGAACAAAGGACAAACAGCCAGGGCTCACAGAGCAAGGGGCAAAGGGCAGCCTGTGGCTGGAGAGGTGGGCACAGGCCTGATCATGGCGACTTGCAAGCTGTGGGAAGGAGGCTGGGCCTCTGGACCTTGGTGGGTTTCTGTTCCCACCTGCCCTGTTGGAGCTAAGGCTCCACTAAAACCTTAGAGTCTAGCACACTTTTCTGCATGTTAGAGGCATAACAAATGTTTGCTGGATAAACAGTTTCTGCCTCAAAGATCTCAGTGCATTTTCCCAATTCCATTGCCTGCCTTGTTCTCCAATCACTGCCAAGCAAGGCGAAGAGACAAGATATGCTGGGGAAAGAGCACAAGCTTGGAGTCAGGCAAACCCCACGAGGCCCTGCTTCCCCATCCACCCATCCACCCATCCACCCTTTCCTTCCTGAGCACCCCCGAGCGCTGGCCCTGGGCTGCGGGAGGGAGGGGAGCCCACCAGGGACTTCAGGATGTGGGCTCTGCCCTCACGGGGAGCATAGTCTAGCGGGGGTGGGAGGCGGGGAGAAGCTAACACGCAACTAAATGTTATGTCAGAGGATGTCTGGGGGGCCATGGGAGCCTAGATGAGGGGCACTAACTCCAGTAGGGGGGACAGAGAAAGCTTCCTGGAGGAAATGGCCTCCCAGAGGGGATGTGAAGGGTGAACAGGAGTTAGGACGTAGGAGCAAGAGAGTTCAGTCTATGGAAAGCACATGGAAAGGCCCAGAGGCCAGACAGTGGGAGCATGTGACACAAGGAAAGAAGCCGCAGTTGGACTGGAATGCAGCATACAGAGGAAGCAGGACTGGACGGGGAAGTGAACAATGATGTTGCAGAGAGAGGCAGGGTCTTGTAAGCCTGCTGAGAAGTCCAGGGTTGGGAGTCACTGAAAGGTTTTAACCAGGGAGTGAGGTGATCGCTTCTGAAAGAACACTCTGGCTGCAGTGTGGACAGTTATGTGACCTCACAGCACTCCCCAGCCTTCCTGAGCCAGTTTTGTCATGTGGAAGTAGGGACAATCTTCCTTGCCGAGTGACTGTGAGGTTAGATAACACGTGGACAGTGCCTGGCACTCCTGCCGTTAAAGATGTGATGTTGGGGCGCCTGGGTGGCTCAGTCAGTTAAGCGTCTGACCAGCTCAGGTCATGATCTCACAGCACAGTTCTGTGCTGACAGCTCAGAGCGTGGAGCCTGCTTCAGTGTCTGTGTCTCCCTTTCTCTCTGCCCCTCCCCGCTCACACTCTGTGTCTCTCTCAAAAATAAACATTAAAAAAAAAAAAAAAAAAAAGATGCGATATTGGAGGGATGCCTGGGTGGCTCAGCTGGTTAAACGTCCAACTTCAGCATAGGTCATGATCTCATGGTTCATGAGTTCAAGCCCCACGTCGGGCTCTGCATTAATGGTGAGGAGCCTGCCTAGGATTGTCTCTTTCTTGCTCTCTGCCCCTCCCCTACTTGTGTGCGCACACATGCTCTCTCTCTCAAAATAAATAACCTTAAAAAAATACATGTGAGGTTGGAGACCTAGAGGCCGAGGGGATTCTTCCGACACGTGAGAGGAGAGGGTGGTGGAGCCAGGATTAATCTGGCCTCCGCAAACCCCAGTTAGCGTCCTGTCCTGTTTGGAGAAAGCACTCGCCAGGATTTCTTCTGACCACATCTGCTTGAGGAAAGATGGCTAGGTGTGCAGTGTGGGCTGCCTGCACCCAGGACAAGGAGTCTGTGGGGAGGAGGGTGTTGAGTCAGAGGCTGGCCCCATTCCAGAATGGTGCCGAGGGAAAGGCACTGATGTGGTCTCACTCACCCGCGCACAGGGATACCAGCGGCCCGAGCCGCCCTCAAGATTTCATCAGCGCGCTGTAAACTCTCATCAATGGAGCAGTTGGTGTTCTTCTTAGTGAACTGCTCCGAGGCAGCTCCAAAGATGCTCACTTCCTTGGCTCCAGCAGCAACCTGCCAAGAGCCGGGTGAGCTCCTTTCAGCCTTTTTCCCTTCGAGGAACACCAGCTTGGCAAACACTCTGGTCTTATGGCAAATTTTATAATATATGAATATTATGGGTTGAATTGTGTCCCCCCACAAAAGATTTATAGAAGTCCTAATCCCTAGTACCCCAGAACGTGGTTTTATTTGGGAAAAGGGTGGGTGTGTAAGTAATCAGTTAAGGGGCGCCTGGGTGGCTCAGTCGGTTGAGCGCCCGACTTCAGTTCAGGTCATGATCTCGCGGTTTGGGGGTTCAAGCCCCGTGTCCTGCTCTGTGCTGACAGCTCAGAGCCTGGAGCCTGCTTCGGATTCTGTGTCTCCCTCTCTCTCTGTCTCCCCCCGCCCCCCACTCACACTCTGTCTCTCTCTCCTTCAAAATAAACATTAAAAAAAATTTAAAAAAAAAAAGTTATCAGTTAAAATGAAGTCATACTGGTCTCTACTTCAATAGGACTGGTGTCCTTCTAAGACAGAGGCCATGTGAAGACACACACAGAGGAAATGGCCGGTGAAGACGGAGGCAGAGAGAACAGAGTTGTCCTCCCAGTCCTCAGAAGGAACCAACCCTATTAACACCTTGATTTCACACTTTTGGCCTCCAGAGCCGTGGAGAATACATTTCTGCTGTTTTAAGCTGCCTAGCTTTTGGTATTCTCTTATGGTAGCCCTAGGAAATTGACACTGTGAATTAGATATTCATTTAAAAAGACACCACCACCTGGGGTGCCTGGGTGGCTCAGTCGGTTAAGCTTCTGCCTCTTGATTTCGGCTCATGTCACGATCTCGCAGTTTTGTGAGTTCGAGCCCCGTATCAGGCTCCGCGCTGGCAACACGGAGCCTACTTGAGATTCTGTCCTTCTCTCTGCTCCTCCCCTGCTTGCACTCTCTCTCTTTCTCAAAAATAGAGAATTAAAAGCTTAAAAAAAAAACCCACCACCACCCATGGCCTTCCCCCAAAGGCCAACACTACCACTGCCATCACCACCCTGCAAATCACCCTGAAGGACAGTTTTCTGCCTAAATTCAGAATCAACATCCCCAATGATGCTTTTGTCCTAACTTGTAAGAAAGTTAGCAGATACGAGCAACCACTGTGGGGAGCACGATGCCCTTTCTCTAAAGAGGAAACGTGTATTAACAAGAGCTAACATTTATTAAGCACTTACCTTCTACCAGGCTTTTGCTAAGCAATATAGGTGCATTCTATCCTCTGAAATCCTCCCAGCATCAGGTAACCATGATTAGCCCTATTTTACAGGCCGAACCTGAGGCTCAGAGAGATTAAGTAGCCGGTCAAGATCAGAGAGCTGGGGGTGGCAGGGCCCGGTCTGTCTGACAGTGCTCATCGTTACTGGAGAAAGCCCTTCAGACAGACATCCCACAACAGGAACTGGGGCTCAGGGACAAGACGGGGACCGATGCTGTCTATCTCATTTCAGAGGCCCCCGCCATCAAGCTAGTCTCTTACCGCTGCCTGGAAGCCTTTGATATTTGGGGTCAGGACCGGGTAGTTGATGCCAGGAAATTTCTGGATGCCCTTCAAGACTTCAGCATTGTCAGCCATCTGGGAGCCAAAGGAGACAATGCCAGGTCACTGCCAAAGGCAGGCAGAGAGCTCAGGTACAGAAAGCGTTTTTATCACAAGATCTTTGTTGTCCAGAACCCCTGGAAAAGAAGTCCTTTTGCAGAGCCGCGTCTTCCCAGTGCTTTTCTATTTGTTTTGCACTGATGGGCCAGAAGGCTCCTCGGTGCAGGTAATTCCCCCAATTTCTCCATATGGCTAATACTGTCAGCTTTACATAAGCAGGAAAAGCAGCAATGACGCTACCAGCCATTTAATGAGAACATACTCTGTGTTATTTACTACTCAGGTAAACAGGATCTTTCTTCCCACTTGACTGTTTCTGTGAAGCAGCAGTTGTCTTTCCCTTTTACAAACACAGACACCACATCTCTAGACAGGTCTAGAGATTCTAGACTTCCAGAGCCAGAAGAGACCTGAGAGGTCACCCTCAACCTGGAGAGGGGAAGACCTCACCAAGAGCCCCAAGCAAGGAAGGGGCAAGCCTCCTCCTTATGTTCCTGTGCTGCACCATGCTACTAGAAGTCACCTGAGACCAAGCCAGAGATCAGGAGACGTCTGTTCCCAACTTCTACCTACTTTCAGGGCAAATGCAAAACTTTACACCTCTTTCATCTGAGAAACGCCTGTTACTGAGGGCTGGGGCTCACCTGGGGAACCCACTTGGGGGACACAAAGCTGGTGGCTTCTATAACAGGGAGTCCTGCTTCAGAAAGCATGTCTATCAGCTTGATTTTTGTAGGAGTAGGCACAATATTCTGTAGAGGAGACAGAAACACCAGAAAAGACAGGTTAGCAAAGCTGGGAATACAGTGGTCTCAAAATGCAGTGCCCGTTAGTTCAAAGCTCTGCTTAAAGCATGCACTTCACATTGGGGCGCCTGGGTGGCTCAGTCGGTTAAGCGTCCGACTTCGGCTCAGGTCACGATCTCGCGGTCCGCGGGTTCGAGCCCCGCGTCGGGCTCTGGGCTGATGGCTCGGAGCCTGGAGCCTGCTTCCGATTCTGTGTTTCCCTCTCTCTCTGCCCCTCCCCCGTTCATGCTGTGTCTTTCTCTGTCTGAAAAATAAATAAACGTTAAAAAAAAAAAAAAAAAAAGCATGCACTTCACTATCTCAACTTCTAAGCATGAATGAGTTCACACGTAATCCTTGCCAGTAGGTGGGGCACATCTTCAAGTTCTACAGATAGCATTTTGCAGTGGAGGCAACTTCTCGCCTGAAAAGGTGTAAATATTTACATGGAAATGATAATTTTTCTGCCTTAAAGGCTTTTTCTTAACTGTTAATTCATGAACCCACCATAAACAAATTGAGATCAATGTGCGATGGCTCGAAAGGGCAGAGATGACTAACTCTCTGGGTCCCAGGAGATGGGGCCCCTAAAGTATCACACTGCCCCCTTTTCCACCTCCCAACTGGCTCAGGGCCTCATCCTCACATGGTCAGCCTACTGCTTCTTTCTTTCCCTCCCCCACCTCGCCTAGTTGCTCCACTAGGTTCTATGGATCCCCCTTTCCAAATCCACTATCATTCTCCCATGTATATTACGGCATGGTCTCACTCTACCAATTCATCCCACAAGGAATCCTTCGAAAACAGTCTCTATTGTTTCACTCTCCTGCTCAAAAGCCTTCTATGGCTCCTTAGTACTTACAGGTTTAGGTAAAAAACCCAAGAACTCAGTCCTTCTCACCAGGCCCGTCCACCCCAACCCCCTAATTTCTCTCCCATTGCTTTACCTTAATTCATTCCGTAATTTTTAAGAGCCCTCCATGTTCCGGGGATTGTGCTAGGTGCTAGGGATACAGCAGTGAGCAGAACAGAAACGATTCTGCCCTCACAGAGCTTACAGTTTATTGTCAGAAATAAGCTCTCACTATTAACACTTGGCTTTTCAAAAAGAAGAAAGAAAGAAAGAGAAAGAAAGAAAGGAAAGGAAAGGAAGAAAGAAGGAAAAAAAGACATTTCTGATTGAAAAAATAATACATGATTATTTCAAAAAACATGCCAAAACCAGAAGAAAGCCATCCTTAAAATCTCCCAGAGATAACAACGGTAACACCCTGATAATGTAGCTTTCTAGATCCATGTAATCCAATACATTAACACTAGCTATATGTGATTATTTAAATTGACATTAATTTAAGTTACATAAAAACAAACTTTCAGTTCTCCAGTCACACTAGTCACTTTTGTTTTTTCTTTCTTTTCTTTTCTTTCTTTCTTTCTTTCTTTCTTTCTTTCTTTCTTTCTTTCTTTCTTTCTTTTTCTCTCTCTTTCTTCTCTCTTTTCAATGTTTACTTATTTTTGAGAGAGAGAGAGAATGGGGGCACATGTGTGAGCAAGGGAGGGGCCAAGAGAGAGGGGGACAGAGGATCTGAAGCAAGCTCTGTGCTGACAGCAGACAGCCCGATGCGGGTCGTGAACTCACGAACCATGAGATGATGACCTGAGCCAAACTCGGACGCTTAACTGACTGAGCCACCACAGCACCCCACGTTAGCCACATTTCAAGTGCTCGATCGCCACATGTCCAGCACAGCTCACATCTACGACATTTCCATCTTCACAGAAAGTTGTACTGGACAGGACAGTTCTAGACTCTTTTCTAGGTAGATGTTCCCACACACATATAAACTTTTTTGTTTCTTACGTAAAAGTGTAAGATTAAAGAATATACATATTATCTTATCATCAGCTTGAGTCACTTAATATACACCTATATTAGTAACAACTTCATAATCCATTTTATGAAGTCATTTAAGTACTTGATCTAACATTCCCCACACTGAGCATTTAGGTGGTTTCCAACTGTTCTGTTGTTACAAGGGGGTTGGAAGGAACATGTCTAAGGCTAAATCTTTGCATGTGGCCTTCATTACTTCCTTTGAATAAGTCCCCTTGCGTGGAATTGCTGGATAAAAGGCATGCTCTCACCTTCACTCTACTCTCCTGCGGTCTGCCCCACTGGGCCTTGAGATGTTCCCCCTGGGGACACCACACCTGTCGCTCCACCAATTTAGATTGCTTTACCGTCACAGGTGCCTGCCCGGCCTCCTGGACTTTGGCTGGGACAATCGTGTCTTGCATAGCTCTGTCCATCCCGGCTGTGCCCACCACAGGGAGCTCTTACTGCTTGAAAAACCTCTTTTGGATGATTTCCATCTTTACCTTTTCATTTTGTAGTCCATCTCGGGCACCAACTTCCACAATTTTCACTTGCTTTGGGAAAGTATCCGCAGAAGAGGTGCTGACCTTTGGTTTAAAAGAGGAAACAAAAAGTAACCAGAAGAGATTGTCCCAAGTCCCCAGGGGAACAGATCTAAAAGAATGGATCCACCTTCACTGAGACAAGAAGCAGTATTTCTCACTGAACAGTAAATATTTCTCACATTTGGTTCATTTTAGAATTGAGAACAAAAAGAACAAAAATGTTTCACTGAGGAATGGGCAAGAGATTCACGCTCCCAGTAAAAGTCCATTTCCAACTGTCTGTCAGCGGAGCATTTAGGTTGTTTTTTACACAAACCTATTTGCCCCTCCTAAACTTAGAAATCCCCAAACAGAACTGTTTAAATTCTCCTGAAGCCCCATCTGACTTCATGCTTTCTCAGTAAAAATCATCACATACATTCTACTGCTTAAGCCAGAAACTTGACTCATCCCCTGACCCCACTCACCATGGGCTAGAAGGTTATCATTTGGCTCCTGCTAATCCCAGTGAACTCATTACTTGTTTCTACTGTCCCACACCCCCCCACCTCCCAGTGAACCCATTACTTGTTCCCACTGCCCCACCTTCCCCAGTGGGGTAACTACACTGCAGTCCCAATGGCCTTCCTCCCACAGCAGGGCCTCGAGGGTTACTGTTCCCTCTGCCCCGAATGCTCGTCCACATGTGGCTCCTTCTCACCTTTCAGCCAGATGAGCCTCTTCTGACCACTCTTTGTAAAGCTGCCAATCCCCTCACCCTCATCATTTTCCACATCAAAACAGTAATTCCTTCAGAGCACTGCAAATAATGCCTACTCAATGTTTCCCCCAATAGAATATAAGCTCTATGAGGCTCAGTCTCGACCTCCACTCCATCCCTTGTGTTTGGCACTGTGCTTGGCACACAAAGCAGGCACTCATTAAAAAGTTACTGAAACAACAAATAAATGCATGAAGGGGCATAGCTGCCCCAGAGGAGGGCAATTACTAGGTATGGGGAGTAGTTAGTCTTAGACTTCGTGGGGTTGGGGGATAGAGGAGGACTTGTTCTGTTAGTCATAGGCTGGGTGATGACAAGGAAGGGGCTTGAGGGGAGAGGACACCAACAGCTGAACACATTAAAAAAGTCCTTGAGTCTCCTCCATTTAAAGTCTGCCCCAAATCTTCCTCTCCTTACCACCAAGTAATAAACAAGGCTTTTCTCCCCTCTCTCCTCTGTTCTTCTTCTTTTTTAAATTTTTTTTAATGTTTATTTATTTTTGAGACAGAGAGAGACAGAGCATGAATGGGGGAGGGGCAGAGAGAGAGGGAGACACAGAATCGGAAGCAGGCTCCAGGCTCTGAGCCGTCAGCCCAGAGCCTGACGCGGGGCTCGAACGCACAGACCACGAGATCGTGACCTGAGCTGAAGTCGGACGCTCAACCGACTGAGCCACCCAGGCGCCCCTCTCCTCTGTTCTTCTTAATACTACAACTCTTCAAATTAACTTCGTGTTACCATAATTAATCTGGATAAACATACTGCAATGAGGCCGCGGGAGAGAAGTGCACTGGGTAATCTGCTGAGGATCGCCAACTCCTGAAACCCTTAAGGAAGGAAACATTCCCTGCTATGAATCAGCTAGAACTTGAACAACTCACCTGAACTGGCCTTGCTTTTAGTCAGAGACTAAGGCGATGAGCCAATGAATTTCATGAAGTCAATAGGCTAGGTTGGAAGGTCTCTGCAAGTTGAATGTCACTACAACAGGGATGTTCAGCCTATGCTAGTCCATTGCCCTAAATGGATCCCATTGGAATGTAAGCTGCATGAGGCAGGGACTTTGCTTTATCCATTGCCGTATTTCCAAGGCCCTGGGACATAAACGGGTTTGACAAATAACTGCTGGATGTTGTTGAAAGCACGCAAGACCCGCTTCCAGTGTCCTTTTACTAGAAAAGAACAGACTCAATTCCACTTCCTTCCCCGTAACAACTCTTCACATAATAAAATAATAATCCACATTTATTAAGCATTTAATATTTGCCAGGCACTCATCAGCGCCTTTTACACATTAACCCATACCATCCTCTCAACCTCATTAGGTCGGCCTATTACAATCTCCTGTGAAGCCCAGAGATTAAATAACTCTCCCAAGGTCAGATGGTTAGCTGACCCACTGATCGATATCTGAACCTGGCAGTGTAGACGTACAACGCTTGCTCTTAACCCCTAGGCCACATTGCCTCTTTGCCACTTTTCTGTCTCCCCCCCGCCGCCCCGCCACCAGTCTGGTTAATCACCCAGTTCATTCCCTCTGTACAGCTCTGCCCAGAGATGATCTCCTCTAACCACAGAAGTCCTGGGCCAAGCCTCCCAAGCTACGGCATACCGGTACCAACAGTTAATAGCAACTGAAGTCCAGCGCTAACTTCAGGGTCAGTACCGCACTGAGTACCTCCATGGCAGGGACTATCATCATCTCAAGTCCGTACAGGAAGAAGCAGCCTCAGAAAGATTAGCCAAAATCACACAGCTAGCAAGTGAAGAAGTCTGACCTTGAACCATCTGCTTCTGCTCTCAACCCTATGCTAGTAACCCCACGAAGGGCCTATTACCACCACGTCGGCACACCAGGCATTTTTTTTCACAGCACGTTGATGCCCACCATCTCATTTAATTTTATTTTTCAAGTTGGAAGCACCATCTCTACTTTACACATTAATAATTGGTAGGGGTGGGTGGCCTAGCAGACATTAGAGTGGTCTTCCGAGGGGCCCGCTGCCAAGACAGTGTCATTTTCCCCACCTTACTCTTCTAACTCTTCCTAAACAATCTAAGGCAAAAATAACACAACTGACTTATCCCTTACCATGACCTAAAACAATGTCAAATGCTTTACCTACATTTTCCTTCCACTCCAAAGAACCCTGAGGTAATGTTTACCCAAGTTATAGACGAGAAAACGGAGGTTTAGAGAGTAAATGATTGTCACTCAATTTAGAAAGGGGCAGAACCACTGGGCACCAGAGCTCTAACTCTAACCAAAACAATTTATTCAACCCCTTATTCAGCTAGGTCTCCTACACTTTCCCTCCGCTCACTGAGCAGGAACATCAGGCTCGAATATGCCCAAAGTACGATTCCAAGGGAATCACAAATAGTCTTACGCGATCCCAGTCCTACTTGGCACGCTAGGATGGCTCTCCAAGCGTCCCCAAATGCAACCAGAGCTGGCAATGCCGGCGGAGGGAGGGCGAGGGCCTTGCTTTCTCCGCTCGGAACTGGAAGGGTATTCGTGACTTTCGCTACTGAGAAGCCTGGCAAGGTCGGAAGCTCGGAGGGACGAGGTGCTAGGGTCGCCGGGAAGAGGCCCAGATCTCCATGACCCGGGCAAATCGTTCTCTATCTCCGGGCCTCAGTTTCCCTGTGCCCCTCAAGGGATTTGGGCGGGACAAAGAGGATCCATGACTCCAAGGCCCTCCTCCCGACGGTGGCCTGAGGAGCTGTCCGGCTTCGGCTCTCAAAGAGCAGCCGCCACGGGCCAGGGCCCCGAACCCGACCGTCACGGTGCCTGCAGGGCCACCCCTCGGCGGGCCGGGGCACTTACAGCCCGGAGAGACGCCAAAACCATCAGTCTCCGCGGCAGGACCTTCCTCATTGTCGCCATCTTGGCCCAGCTTCCCCCGCGGACCTCGGCTGAGTCTCACGTGACCGCCAGCCGCCAGGTGGGCGTGCCCCTGCCTTTGGGGCGGGGCTTCGGGTGCGGCGGAACGACACCCTCAGCTGACCCTGTTTCCAGTTTGTTTTTCTTTCTTCTGGCCTGCTGTTCCTTATCCATTACGTTTTCTGAGTGCCTTCTACTTGCCATGGCGAAGTGAGGCTAGGACTATAAAGATGAACAAAAATTAATCAAGGGGTTTGGAGTCTGGGAGCTGTAGGAAGACATTAATAATCACATAAATAGTTGCATAATTACTACCTTTAACAGTAATCACGAATACCCTTCCAGTTCCGAGTGGAAAGTAATAAGATGAAGCATTACTATTTGCCATGCCCAGGTTTGAGTTCTTTGCACGTATTAACTCTTTCATCACGACCTCCAGGATTCAAATGCAGGCAGTCGATGAGAGAGACAGTGGGCGCGAGCATGAAACATCCTTTGATTTCATACCTTGAGAATGAGTAAGATTTATCCAGGTAAAGAGGACACAAGAAAAGCTTTCCAGAGAGCAAACCATATGCAAAGGCCCCGGGGCAAAGAAATTGAATGCTTAGAGCAGTGTTTTTCAAAATGCATGTTGTATCCCATTAATGGGTCATAACGTTAATCTAGCAGGTGCCAACTTTTTTAAAAAATAGAAAAAATTGGAGAAAATAGTAGTAAAGCTAAGTACTGCTTTGCAAATCTTTTGTTTGTTGTTACATATGTCAACTAGGTTACAATGTAAATTAAATTTCTTACTGTAGGTTGTAATTTAGAAATGTTTGAAAAACACTGTTTTAGAGAGATAAGAAGGCCAGAATGACCGCAGAGCAAGGATGGGACTTTCTACTAAGATGGGAGAGATTGACAGGGACCATACCACTGGCTTTGGAGAACACATTAACAGCTATCTTAATAACAATGCATTTGATGGGTTTTAAGCAGAGAGAGATGATCAAATTCCCATTTAGTGGAAAGTCACTGTGGCTACTGGGTGGGTGGTATCCAGCTGGTAAATACACTAACTGGCATTCCTACGGGAGTCAGAGAAGGCACTGTCCCTGCCATCAGGGGGCTCAGATTTTAGCTAGGGAAGAACATGACCTGATAAGTGTTCTGTTATGCTTCCATAGTACCAAAAATTTCCTCAGCACCAAAAACTACTCCCAGAGTTCTCAAACCTGCAGCTAACGGACAGAATCAGACCTCAAAATACTAGCACGGCATTTAATTTATTTTAAAATATTTATTTATGATTTTCATGACTGTTACGACATATTTATTTTTGACTTTCAGGAATTGTGCACTGAAAACTATAAACAAACTGTAAACAATTCCTGAAATTAAAGAAGACAGAAATAGATGGAAAGGTATCTCATGTACATGAATTGGAAGACAATATTGTTAAGATGTCAGTATCATCCAAAGTGATCTGCAGATTCCGTGCAATCCCTATTAAAATCTCAATGATGTTTTTTGAAGAAATAGAAACATTCATCCTAAAATTCATGTGGAACCTCCAGGGGCCCTGAATAGCCAAAACAATTTGGAAAAAAAAAAAAGCAAAGTTGGAGGACTGACACTTTCTGATTTCAAAACTTACTATATTAATAAAAACAGTGTGGTACTGGCATAAAGGAAGACATATAGATCAGTAGAATAGAATAGAGAACCAAGAAAGAAACCCTTGTATATATGGTCATATAATTTTCAAGAAGGATGCCAAGATCGTTCAGTGGGGAAAAGGACAGTCTTTTCAATAAATGATGCTGGGAAAATTGGATATCCACATTGCAAAGAATGAAATTGGATGCTTACTTCACACCATATACAAAAATTAACTCAAAATGGATCAAAAATCTACACGTAAGAGCTAAAACTACAAAACTCTTTGAAGAAAACATAGAGGAAAAGCTTCGTGACATTTGAGTTGGCAATGATTTCTTGAGTATGGCACCAAAATCATAGGCAGCAAAAGGAAAAACAGAGAAATTGGACTTCATCACTTTTGTGCATCAAAGAATACCATCAAGAATGAAATAATAACCCACAAAATGGGAGAAAATATTTGAAAATCATATATCTGATAAGTGCTTAATATCCAGAATATTCAAAGAACTCCTAAAATTCAAGAACAAATAAACATCGCAAAAATGGCAAGAATGTGAATAGACATTCCTCCTAGGAAGATGGTGTTTGCCAAAGTAGAGTGGTTACCAGAAGCTGAGGGGAGAAGGATATGAGGCATTATTGTTTAATGGGTACAGAGTCCCAGTTTGAGAAGATGAAAACATTCTGAAGATGATTAGTGGAGATGATTGAGCAACAATGTGCCTTAATGCCTCTGAACTGTATACTCAAAAGGGTTAAAATAGTAAATTTTATGTTGTGTACGTTTTACCTTAATAAAAAAGTGCACACACGCTCACCATATGATGACTGTTCTTAGGCAAAGCATGCCATTGCCAGTTCCTGTCCCCACCCCTCCTAATTATTATCACAGATGGTCTGATTCACTCATTCCCTGTCTGTCTCCTGAAAGCACTTGTTAGTAAATTCTGCAAATGTAAGTTACTTACAAGCTCAGCTCTTAGGTGAATGCCTAAAGGGCAGAGACTTTAATTGATTGTTCACTGTGGTGTCCACAATACTAGGTACATGGCTGGCACTAAATACTTACTGAATGAGTAATACTAGCAAATGTACTTGAGTCTGCTCAGGGTCACTCTCAGTTGGAATCTTATTTTAACTCAAATATGAGAGAGGAAAAAAAAAAAAAACCAGAAAAAGACACCAAGTAAGTAGAGTGAAGAATAAAAAAAAAGGTACAAATTTGAATGAAAGAGGGAAGAAGTTACAACTGAGAGAGGATCATCCAATCAAAAAAAAAAAAAAAGAAACTGGCTCTTTGAGACTAAAAACAGTGCCAACGCCATATGACCACACTGATTAAAAAAAAAAAAAAAGAAGCACGAATAAAACAAGAGGACAGAATTAAAGACACTGCACTGTTGAGTTTACCAATTTATGGACAATAAATCTGAAAACTTGGTTGAAATGGATTTCCTAGAAAATTATAACTTTCAAAAGTGGCTCAAAAATAAAATCATCTTCACATCCATAGAATGGCTATAATCAGGACCCCTGGGTGGCTCAATCGGTTGAGTGTCTGACTTCGGCTCAGGTCATGATCTCACAGTTCGTGGGTTCGAGCCCCACATCAGGCTCTGTGCTGCCCTCTTGCTCAGAGCCTGGAGCCTGCTTCAGATTCTCTGTCTCCTTCTCTCTCTGCCCCTCCCCCGCTCATGCTTTGTCTCACTCTGTTTCTCAAAAATAAAGAAATGTAAAAAAAATTTTTTTTCAAATATAATAGAATGGCTATAATCAAAAATACAGAAAAAAAAAAAAAGACAGATAATAGCAAGTGGTGATGAGGACAGGAAGAAACTGGAACTTTCGTAGATGGCCCGTGGGAATGCAGAATGGTACAAAGCACCCTGGAAAAGTTTGTCTGTTCCTCTAAAAGCTAAACACAGAATTACTATATGATCCAGCAATTCCACTCCTAGTTACGCATCCAAAATAAATGAAACACAGGAAGTCAAAGAGATAACTTGCATGTCAATGTTTATAGCAGCATATTCACTGTAGTCAAAAGGTCTAAGCAATCCAAATGTCCATCAATTGGTGAATGGATAAAAAGAATGTGGTATACACATACAGTGGAACATTTTCCAACCTTAAAAAGGAATGAAGTTTTGATACAGGCTGTACTACGAATAAACCTTGAAATACTATGCCAAGTGAAATAAGCCAATAACCGAAGACAAATATGATTCTACTTACATGAAGTATCTAGGAAATTCACAGAGACTGAAAGTAGAATAGAGATAACCAGGGACCGGGGGCACCTGAGTGGCTCAGTCAGTTGACTTTCAGATTCTATTTTGGCTCAGGTCATGATCTCACAGTTTGTAGCATCAGGCCCCACCTTGGGCTCTGCGCTGACAGCGAGAAGCCTGCTTGGAATTCTCTCTCTCTCTCCCTCTCTCTCTGCCCCTCCCCTATTTATGCCCCTCCCCCTCTCTCAAATAAGTAAACATTAAAAAAAAAAAAAAAACAGGGGCGCCTGGGTGGCTCAGTCAGTTAAGCGTCCGACTTCGGCTCAGGTCACGATCTCGTGGTCCATGAGTTCGAACCCCGCGTCGGGCTCTGGGCTGATGGCTCAGAGCCTGGAGCCTGCTTCGGATTCTGTGTCTCCCTCTCTCTGCCCCTCCCCTGTTCATGCTGTGTCTCTCTCTGTCTCAAAAATAAATAAACGTTAAAAAAAAATTTTTTTTTTTAAATGAAAAAAAAAACAGGGGCTAGAGGAGTGGGGATGAGAGGGATGGGGACTTATTGCTTCAAGGTTTCAGAGTTTCTGTTTGGAATAATAAAAATCTTAGAAATAGTTGCACAACACTGAGGAAGTACTAAAAGTCACTGAGAATTATATGCTTAAAAATGGTTGACGGAATACTATGTGGCAATGAGAAAGAATGAAATATGGCCTTTTGTAGCAATGTGGATGGAACTGGAGAGTGTTATGGTCACTGAAATAAGTCATACAGAGAAAGACAGATACCATATGTTTTCGCTCTTATGTGCATCCTGAGAAACTTAACAGAAGACCGTGGGGGAGGGGAAAACAAAAAAAGGTTAGAGAGGGAGGGAGCCAAAACATAGGAGACCCTTAAAAACTGAGAACAAACTGAGGGTTGATGGGGGGTGGGAGGGAGGGTAGGGTGGGTGATGGGTATTGAGGAGGGCACCTGTTGGGATGAGCACTGGGTGTTGTATGGAAACCAATTTGACAATAAATTTCATATTAAAAAAATGGTTGAAATGATGAATTTTATGTTATATATATATATATTCATAATAATAAAAAGAGTTAAAAAAAGAGTTACCGTATGAACCAACAATTCCACTCTAGGTATATATGCAAGAGAAATAAAAACATATGTCCAGGGCACCTGGGTGGCTCAGTTGGTTAAGTGTCCAACTTCGGCTCAGGTCATGATCTCACAGCTTGTGAGTTCGAGCCCCGCGTCGGGCTGTGTGCTGACAGCTCAGAGCCTGGAGCCTGCTTCAGATTCTGTGTCTCCTCTCTCTCCGCCCCTCTCCTCCTAACATTCTCTCTCTCTCTCTCTCTCTCAAAAATAAACATTAAAAAATTTTTCTTTAAAAACCATATGTCCATTAAAAAAAGTTGTGCATAACTGTATGAAGCAGCCTATTCATAATTAGCCAAAAAAGTGAAAGTAACCCAAATGCCCATTAAGTGATAAATAGATAAACAAATGTGGGGGAGGGGCATGAATACAACAGAGTATTATTCAGCCATAAAAAGAAAGTTCTGATATGTGTTATAACATGGATCAACCCTGAAAAAACTAGGCTAAGTGAAAGAAGCCAGACCCAAAAGACCACATATTGTATGATTTCATTTATATGAGGTACCTAGAATAGGTCAATTCATAGAGAGAAAGTATGTTAGTGGTTACCTAGGGCTGGGAGAGTACTGAAGGGATATGGGAGTGCCAACTTTTAAAAGGTATGGAGAGGTGGGGTGCCTGGGTGGCTCAGTCGGTTGAACGTCCGACTTCAGCTCAGGTCATGATCTCACTGTCCATGAGTTCCAGCCGTGCATCGGGCTCTGTGCTGACAGCTCAGAGCCTGGAGCCTGCTTCACATTCTGTGTCTCCTTCTCTCTCTGCACCTCCCCTGCTCACACTCTGTCTCTCCCTCTCTCTCTCAAAAATAAATAAACATTAAAAAAAAAAAAAAAGTATGGAGGAGTGCCTGAGTGTTAGGTCATGATCTCACAGTTTGTGAGTTTGAGCTCTGCTTGGGGCTCTGTGCTGACAGCTCGGAGCCTGGAGCCTGCTTTGGATTCTGTGTCTCCTCTCTCTGCCCCTCCCCCACTTGTGCTCTGTCTCTCTCTATCAACAATACATAAATGTAAAAAAAAATTTTTTTTAAAGGTATGGAGTTTCTTTTGGGGGTGATAAAAATGTTCTAAAATGGATTGTAGTGATGTTTGGACAACTCTGTAAATATACTGAAGACCAATGAGTTGTCCATTAAAAAAAATTTTTTTTAATGTTTATTTATTTTTGAGACACAGAGAGACAGAGCATGAACGGGGGAGGGTCACAGAGAGAGGGAGACACAGAATCCGAAACAGGCTCCAGGCTCTGAGCTGTCAGCACAGAGCCCGACGCGGGGCTCGAACTCACGGACTGTGAGATCATGACCTGAGCCGAAGTCAGACGCTTAACCGACTGAGCCACCCAGGCGCCCCTGAGTTGTCCATTTTAAATGGATGAGTTGTAGAATGTGAATTATAGCTCCATCAAGCAGTTTTTTAAATGGCAAAAACATAAT
This sequence comes from Neofelis nebulosa, assembly GCF_028018385.1. Lineage (NCBI taxonomy): Eukaryota > Metazoa > Chordata > Mammalia > Carnivora > Felidae > Neofelis > Neofelis nebulosa. The sequence goes on along the minus strand of NC_080783.1, from coordinate 204,675,270 downwards.
AAAGGGAGGGAAAGTCCCTGAGATGACCGACAATGGAGTCTTTGCGCCCAGTCCCATCTTTCCACCCGCTCAAGGTTGGCCATCTAGATCTATGGCCCAAGGTAGCCCCCACAAGTATAGTATCTTGGGCCTGGTCAAGGTCTTCTCATCTGCAACCCATGTCCCCGGTGGGGGGGGGGCACTGTGGCAGGGTTGTCTACCTTTGGAAAATTCTCAGCCCATTAACAGACTATGAGAGTCACTTTTGTCAGTTTCCTAAGGTAACTACAGTGAAAATTTGTCAGCTTAGGATTTGCTGGCAGATGAGAGGAAGTGGTCTGCCAAGGTCCTCAGCTGAAGAGTCCGGAAACTTAGGCTTCCATTTTGTAAGAGATCCAATCAAGTCTTCCCTACAAACTATCCTGCCCTGGGCTGGTAATTCCAACATGCAATTACTTAAGACATTTGAGTTGATGGCAAACTTTGCAAGGTGTTTGATTTGCTTGTCTCCGTTGAGAAAGATCCTGGGACACACCTTGAGCCAACATTTTGTAAGGGGTTCCATCTATGTCCCAGCAGCATACCATCCTGGACCTGTGACCCTCCACATGAGCAGGGAGGCTGAAAGGATATGACAGACCTCTGACCTCCGTTTCGTAAGAAGTTGGATCTACTTATTTCCATCATAACCGTCATCTGGAATCAAACCCAAAACAGCATGGAGAGGGAGAAACAGAATCCAAAGCAGGTTCCAGGCTCTGAGCTGTCGGCACAGAGCCTCATGCAGGGCTCGAACTCATGAACCGTGAGATCATGACCTAAGCCGAAATCAGATGCTTAACCAACTGAGCCACCCAGGTGCTCCATACTCCAGACATTTGATGCAATATTTAAGACTTAAGAGTTAGGGACAACTCAATTTTGTAAGAAGTTGGACCTGCCGGTTTTCATAGCAGCCATTCTCCAATAATGACCAACAGTGATGATTTACTCCAGACATTGGATGACATCTTAGAGTTGGGACCACACTTTGGGATTACATTTTTTTTTTTAATTTTTTAAGTTTATTTATTTATTTATTTATTTTTTTTTTAAATTTTTAAATTTTTTTTAACGTTTATTTATTTTTGAGACAGAGAGAGACAGAGCATGAACGGGGGAGGGTCAGAGAGAAAGGGAGACACAGAATCTGAAACAGGCTCCAGGCTCTGAGCACTCAGCACAGAGCCTGACGCGGGGCTCGAACTCACAGACTGTGAGATCACGACCTGAGCCGAAGTCGGACGCTCAACCGACTGAGCCACCCAGGCACCCCAAGTTTATTTATTTTTGAGACAGAGAGAGACAGAGCATGAGCAGGGGTGGGTCAGAGAGAGAGGGAGACACAGAATCGGAAGCAGGCTCCAGGCTCTGAGCCGTGAGCACAGAGCCTGACGCGGGGCTCAAACTCATGGACCGGGAGATCGTGACCTGAGCTGAAGTCGGACGCTTAACCGACTGAGCCACCCAGGCGCCCCAAGGGATTACATTTTTAAGGAGCTGAATCTACTCTTCTTCTTGAGAACCATCCTGGAAGCACTCCAGTTTGGCATCTTCTGAAAGACTGAAGAGCTGAGGACACACCTAGGGTGTGTAAGATTTTGCCAGGAGCTGGGTCTGTAAGTGAACTCAGCCAGCAGGATTTACTGGGGACCTTTCATACCGTCTGGGAGGCCTTCAGATGCAGGCCACATTGTCTGCCCCATCTCCTTCCAGTGGGATGAGGGGTTAGGGCCGTGGGAGTGGCCATTGTTGAGTCTCTGGCACAACTGTTTCTCATTTTGTTTTAGGTATCTTGTATCTTTCATTGTTACAGAAGAAGGAAGTTTTTCATTGTTTTCTAGTTTCTGGACTGTAGAAATGCAACTGGTTTCTATCTACGGATCCAACAACCTGCTAACATATCATGTTACTTCTAAGAATTCATTTGTATATTCTTTGAGGTTTTGTATGTGGACAATCACACAATCTGAGAACAGCGACAGCTTGGTTTCTTCCTTGCGAATTCTGATGTCCCTTATTTCTTTTACCTGTTTTATTGCATGGGTTAGGACCTCCCAAATAGCGCTGAGCACAGTGATACTGGGCACCCCAGCTCACTCCTGCTTTACAAGGCTTGCTTCTCAACACCCCCTTTTAGGTATAATGTTTGCTGTAAACTGTTAGCGTATGCCCACTTCTGGTCCTGCTTTAGGTTTGTTGTTGTTGTTATTCTGAATTACGAATGTGATGTATCAGGGGTGGCGCCCGGCTGGCTCAGTTGGTAGAGCATGCAACTCTTGATCTCAGGGTCATGAGTTCAAGCTCAATGTTGGGTGTGGAGCCTACTTAAAAAAACTACAAAAAAAAAAAACCCACAAAAAAAAATGTGACTTATCAAAAAATATTTCTGAAACTATTGAGATCATCTAGCTTTACTCCATTAATGTGTTGAATTCACTGGCATTTTTTTCTGATATTAAAGGCAACCTTAAATTCCTGCTATACAACCAATTTCAACAAGTGTTGTTATACTTTTATGACTGTTACCTAGATTCAGTTTGTGATATTTTGCTTAGGATTTTTTGCATCTTTGGGGGTGAATGGGTGGCTCAGTCGGTTGAGTGTCTGACTCTTGATTTTGGCTCAGGTCATGATCTCATGGTTGATGTGAATGAGCCCTAAGTCGGGCTCTGCAATGGCAGGGCAGAGCCTGATTGGGATTCTCTCTCTCCCTCTCTCTCTGCCTCTCCCTGCCCCCGCATGCTCTCTCTCTCTCTCTCTCAAAATAAATAAACTTAAAAAAAACTTTCTGCTCAGGTCATGATCTCACAGCTCAGTCAGTGCAGGGCCTGCTCGGTTCCTGTCTCCCTCTCTCTCTGCCTCTCCCCAGCTCATGCTTTCTCTCTGTCTCAAAAATAAAAGCATAAAAAAATTAAAAAAAAGAATTTTTTGGATCTTTATTTATGAGTGGATAGAGCTATCCTATTATTTTACTATTTTCCTCTAATTATGGTGTCAAAATTATGGTAGTGTTATGAATGACGTGAGGTGTGTCTCCTTTTTCCATTGTCTGAAAAACAGTAAGACTTCCAACCTCTTTGGAAGTTTTGCGTGACTCAACTGTAAAACCACCTGGGTCTGGTGTTTTCTTTACGGGAGGATCGTGTAGTACTGATTCGGTTTCTTTAAATGTTAGAGGACTTTCAAGGTTTCTATTTCTCCTTAAGTCATTTGGCTTAGTGCTTTTTTCAAGGAATTTTTTCATTTTATTTGTTTCAAATTTTATTGGTACAAAATCATCCATCTTATTCTCTGTAAAAAATTTAAATTTTGGGGGGCGCCTGGGTGGCTCAGTCAGTTAAATGTCTGACTTCGGCTCGGGTCATGATCCCGCGGTCCGCGAGTTCGAGCCCCGCGTCAGGGTCTGTGCTGACAGCTCAGAGCCTGGAGCCTGTTTCAGATTCTGTGTCTCCCTCTCTCTGACCCTCCCCTGTTCATGCTCTGTCTGTCTCAAAAATAAATAAATGTTAAAATTAAAAAAAAATTATTTTTAAGAGAAAGAGAGCAAGGGGAGGGGCAGAGAGAGAGAGAGAGAGAGAGGATAGAGGGAATCCCAAGCAGGCTCCATGCTGTCAGCACAGAGCCCAACTTGGGGCTCGATCTCACAAACCCTGAGATCATGACTGGAGCTGAAATCAAGAGTCGTACACTTAATGACCGAGCCACCCAGGCACCCCTATTCCCTTTTTAATCTTGCTGTGTAGTGTGTTTTCATTCCTAAGATTGTTTATTTGTGCCTTTTCTTTTCTTTTTTCTGTTTATTGTTAGTATTTCAAAGAATAAACTATTGGCCCTATTGATCATTATTCTATTCTGCTTCTTGAGTTTCTGCTTTTAATTTCATCACTTAAATATTATTTTCTTTGAATTGGTGCTCCGTTTCCACCCCCCAACCCTGCTTCCTGATGTTTTTACAATGATATTCCATAACTTATTAAATCTCAGCCTTGGGGCGCCTGGGTGGCTCAGTCGGTTAAGCGTCTGACTTCGGCTCAGGTTATGATCTCGCGGTCCGTGAGTTTGAGCCCCGCGTCGGGCTCTGTGCTGACAGCTCAGAGCCTGGAGCCTGTTTCAGATTCTGTGTCTCCCTCTCTCTGTGACCCTCCCCCGTTCATGCTCTGTCTCTCTCTGTCAAAAATAAATAAACGTTAAAAAAAAAATTAAAAAAAAAATCTCAGCCTTTCATTTTTCCCAATATAAATTTAAGGCTATACATTTCCTTTAAGTACACTTTTCCATTTTTTCCCATTTTTTATTGTGGTAAAATACATATAACATACAATTTATCATCTTAATCATTTTTAAGTGTACAGTTCAGTGGTATTAAATATTCATAATGTACAACCATCACTGTCATCCATCACGACAACTGATTTCATCTTGTAAAACTGAAATTCTACAGCCGGTACCCACCACTCTACTTTCTGTCTCTGTGATTCGAACTATGCTAAGTATCTCAGAGAAGTGGAATCTTCTTGTGACTGGCTGATTTCATTTAATGTTCTCAAGGGTTATCCATGTTGTATCATTGCAGAATTTCCTTCCTTTTTGACATTGAGTAACATATATGTGGCTAAGCAAACTGTGCAATATACAGGTGAAATACATTGAAAAGCAAACACATATGTAAGTATATTTCGGTTTGCTTATCCATTCATCTGTCAACAGACACTTGGGTTACCTCCATGTTTTGATGATTGTGAACAATGCTGGTATCAACATAGGTGTACAAATACTCTTTTTGAGACTCTGTTTTCAGTTCTTTGGGGTATACACCCTAAAGTGCAATTGCTGGACCGTATGGTAAGTCTATGTCTAATTTTTTTCAGAAAGTGCTACATTGTTTTTCACAAAAGTTGCACCATTTTACATTCCCACCAGCAACGCACAAGGGTTCCAATTTCTCCTCATCCTTGCCAACACTTATTTTCTGGTTTGTCTTTTTGTTTTTTGATAAAGCCATTCTGATGGTTGTAAAGTGGCGTTTCGGGGTTTTGATTTCTACTTCCCTAGCGATTAGTGATTCTGATCATCTTTTTATTCTTAGTGTCCATTTGTATATTTTCTTTGGAAAAATATATGTTGAAGTCCTTTTCCATTTTTAAATTGGTCTGTCCTTTGTTAGTTGAGTTTTAGGAGTCTACTACTTTATATTCTGGATTTTAATCAGAATATTAAATAAAATCAATATTTTATTAATATTAAAAATAATATTAAATATGTAATATTATCAGATATATTATTTGCAAATATTTTCTCCCATTCTGAGGTATGCATTCTTTTTTTTTAAACAAATTTTTTAAAACGTTTATTTATTTATTTATTTTTTTTTTTATTTTTTTTTTTTTATTTATTTTTGGGACAGAGAGAGACAGAGCATGAACGGGGGAGGGGCAGAGAGAGAGGGAGACATAGAATCGGAAACAGGCTCCAGGCTCCGAGCCATCAGCCCAGAGCCTGACGCGGGGCTCGAACTCACGGACCGCGAGATCGTGACCTGGCTGAAGTCGGACGCTTAACCGACTGCGCCACCCAGGCGCCCCACGTTTATTTATTTTTGAGACAGAGAGAGACAGAGCATGAACGGGGGAGGGTCAGAGAGAGAGGGAGACACAGAATCGGAAACAGGCTCCAGGCTCTGAGCTGTCAGCACAGAGCCCGACACGGGGCTTGAACTCACAAACCGCGAGATCATGACCTGAGCCGAAGTTGGATGCTTAACCGACTGAGCCACCAGGCGCCCCGCATTCTTTTTTTTTTTTAACTGAGGTTTGCTCTATAAATCCTGTTGGTGCCTTTGGATGCACAAATTTTTAAAATTTTCATTAAGTCCATTTGTCTATTTCTTTTTGTTTTCTGTGCCTTTGGTGTATCCACAAAATCACTACCAAATCCAGTATCATGAACTCTTGTCCTATGTCATCTGTCTTCCAAGAGTTTTATTGTTTTTGGGCCTTACGTGTAGGTATTTGATCCATTTTGAGTTAATCTTGTATGATATCAGAGAAGGGTCTAACTTCATTCTTTTGCACATAGATATCTAGTTTTCCCAGCACCATTTGTCGAAAAGACTGTTTTTTTCCCCCAGTGAATGTCTTGGCACCGTTTTCAAAAATAATTTGACCACATGTGCAAGGATTTATTTTGAGTCTCTCTATTCTAATCCATTTATCTACTTTATGTCTGCTTTATGCCAGTACCATGCTGTTTGGTTACTTAGTAACTAACAGTGTGTGTGTGTGTGTGTGTGTGTGTGTGTGGAATCTTCAGGGTTTTCTACATATCAGCTTATATCATCTGCAAACAGAGTATTTTACTTATTCCTTTTTAATTTGGATACCTTTTATTTCTTTTTCTTGACTAGCTGCTCTGGCTAGGACTTCCAAAGAGAAGTGGTAAAAGCAGGAATTCATGTCTTGTGTGTGGTCCTAGAGGAAAAGCTTTCAGTCTTTCACCATTGAGTATGATGTTTGCTACAGGTTTTTTTTTTTATATGGCTTTTATTATGTCGAGGTAGTTTGCTTTTAGTCCTAGTTTCTTGAGTGTATTTTTCACAAAAAAAGTGTTGGATTTTGTCAAATGCTTTCATCAGTTGAGATGATCATGTTTTTTCCCCTTCATTTTGTTAATGTGGTGTATTATAACGATTGATTTCTGTATCTTGAGCCATCCTTGCATTCCGTGAATAAATTCCACTTGGTGATGGTGTGTAATACTTTGAATATTTTGCTGATTTGGGTTTGCTAGTATTTTGTTGAAGAGTTTTGCATCAATGATCGTAGGGATATTGGTCTGTAGTCTTCTGGTAGTGTCTTTGTCTGGGTTGATAGGAGTTTAATTCTGGTCTCGCAAAGTTAGGAAGTTTTCTCTCCTAATTTTTTGGAAAAGTTAGTTCTTTAAACGGTAGAATTTGTCAAGAAGCTATTGGGTCCAGGGATTTTCTTTGACAGGAGATTTTAAAACTATTGATTCAATCTCCTTACTAGTTATAAGTCTATTCAGGTTTTCTATTTCTTTGTGATGCAGTCTTGGTAGGTTTTGTTTTTTGGAAATTTCCCACTTCATCTAGGTTATCCAGTTTGTTGGAGTACAACTGCTCATTAGTTTTCTCTTATAGTCCTTTTTATTTCTATAGAATTAGTAGTAATGTTCCCATTTTCATTTTTATTTTAGTAATTTGAATCTTCTTTTTTCATCATAGCTACAGGTTTGTCATTTTGCTGATCTTTTCAAAAAATGAACTTTAAAAAAAGTTTTTTTTTAGAGAGAGACAGTTCACATGCAAGTAGGAGAGGGGGGCAGAGAGAGAAAATCTTTTTTTTTTAATTAAAAAAAATTTTTTTTCAATATATGAAGTTTATTGTCAAATTGGTTTCCATACAACACCCAGTGCTCATCCCAAAAGGTGCCCTCTTCAACACCCATCACCCACCCTCCCCTCCCTCCCACCCCCCATCAACCCTCAGTTTGTTCTCAGTTTTTAAGAGTCTCTTATGCTTTGGCTCAGAGAGAGAAAATCTTAAGCAGGCTCCACACTCAGTGCAGAGCCTGACACAGGGCTCAATCCCATAACCCTGGGATCATGACCTGAGGTGAAATCAAGAGTTGGATGCTCAACTGACTGAGCCACCCAGGCGCCCTGAAAAAACAATTGTTTCATTTATCTTCTCTATTGTTTTTTGGTTCTCTATTCTGTTGATCTCTGCTCTAACATATGGTCTTTTCTTCAATCTTTCTTCTTTCAGTTCCTCAGGCTCCATAATTTCCATTGTCCTGTCTTCAAGTGCGGTATCCTTTCTTCTGCCTAGTCAAATCTACCTTTGAATCCCTCTGGTGAATTTCTCATTTTAGTTATTGTACTTTTCAGCTCCAGAATTTTGTGCGTGTGCGGTTTCTTATGTTATCTAGCTATCTATTGACATATGTTTCATTCGTACATCATTTTCTCGAATTTCTCCCACAGCTTCCTTTAGTTTTTTGAGCGTCTTTAAGGCAGCTGTTTTAAGGTCTAATGTATCTGCCATCAGGTCTTTTTCAGAGACTTGTTTTTAAGTTTCTGTTGATTCGCTTTTTTCTTTTGAAGGGACATGTTTCCCTGTTTCTTTGCATGCCTGGTGATTTGTTTAAAACTGGAAGTTGGAATCTAATAATGTCGTAATTCTGGAAATCAGTTACTACCCTCCTGGGTTTGCTGGGGTTTTGTTGTTGTTATTGTTTTTGTATTTTGATTATTGTAGGCTGTTTCTATGCTGAGGATAATCCAGAGGTATAAACTTAAGGTCTCCTCAGGTCTTTTCTGAGCCTTTCCCTGGGCATGCATGGTCACTTTCTAATTCTCCTCATACATGCAGTTGCTTTTGAATATCCTAGTTTTTAATGTCTGGCTCCCCAAATGGGTAATATTTGAATGGGAGAGGGGAGGGCACTAGCCCTTTAAATCCACTGGAAGTCACTTTAGCCCAAGGAGGAGGGGCTTGCAACAATGGGGGAGGCACAACAATGGCTGCCCACCTCTGTGACCAGAAGCAGCCATCAGAGATCCGAGCTCAAATCCCAGGTATTTGGAGGGCAGGGTCCTTTTTGCCCTCTTGGGCTCCCATGAGCGGTGTGCAAGTTGTTCCAGGAACACATTCATAGCTGCCTGTTCCGTGGCTGGGGGTGGGGAATAGGCAGCTAAGTTGACCAACACTAACCACAATTTACCATCCAAATCTTCCTCTGGAAGTTGGAGCCTTGGTAGACTCCACAGTTCTACAAAAGTTGCATCAAATTCTGCCAGTGCAATTGTGGTCCAGGTCTGGAGATAGATTCCTGGTGCCTCCTCTCTGCCATCTTCCCAGCATCCTCTCTAAAGACTTCATTCCATCTCACAAGGTTCAGTACATAGTGTTCTCAATATTATTCTAAGCATTTTCTCATTCCCTGTATGGTGCCTTCTTTGATCAGTGAGTTATTTTAAAGTATGTTTTAATTAGCAATAATCGTGCCTCGGATAAACCTCAGTGGCTATGATACTGCCACTGTGCAAAGCTATTTTAAGGTAGGTTTGAAAATTTCCAAACTATACGCTTTTTTCCTCCAGGTTTTTGTGTTTTTATGGTCCTTTAATTATGTTGCAGACATCTGTATGATAGTGCTCCTTTGGTATTTATATTTATAAATATTCCATGTGCTTGAGAAAACAAACATTCCTTAAACGTCGTGTTAAGATGTCTAAATATATCTACCAAATAAAAAAGAAATGGAAAATCTGATTAGATCTATAATTAAAGGGGGGAGGGGGGCTGAACTGGTAGCCAACTCAAAAGAAGCAGTATTAGAGAAGCAAAAAAACCAAGGAATTATGTTCTCTGTTCTGCATTAAGGAGACTTGGCGAGTCTTTTTTTTTTTTTTTTTTTCTTTTTACAGAAATATAAAGCTTTTTATAAGCAGTCCATATAGAAACTGGGAGAAGACGACTACAACATGCTTTTTGGTAGAAATGATTTGACATAAAAATTTATTTATTTGATCGTATTTTAAAAAGCAAGGCAGAATCACATTCATTTCCTTCATAATATCTCTGTAAACAAACTGGACTTCTGAGTCCCTAGTTTGCTTTGGAAACTTTCAAAGAGCTGACCACGTGCAGTCTAGCAAGCCTCTCCTTTCCCTTCCAGGCTCTCCACCTCTTGGAAGGGTGGGGATGACAAATGGCACTAGGTAAACAGCATGTGGTTGAGCTTGCTAAACCTTTTTCACCTCCTTCCACAGGCAATAGGGTGACTGGCTTATTCTTTACCTGAAGTCACTGAGTAAGGAAACAGGTTTCGAACACAGAGAATGGAGGGAAGTTTCCAGGGTAGAGAATTTCCCGAGTTGGGAAGAGAAGGAGGAACTCAGAGCTTAACCGATTAGTTCCTTCTGCTCAGAGAGGGACATGCTAGCCATGGATCTCAGATCCCTGATCCACAGAGACATCAGTACAGACGCTCAGTTCCTTTGATTAAAATGTGTTGGAAAATCCAGCTCTGAGTAGAGAAGTAGTTTATTACAACGATGGTGCTATAAGGGGAAAATCAAAGCAGCAAAGAGAAGACAGTTCTGCCTGAGCTCCAGTGGTCACTCCACTCCTATCAGCTTTATAGTCCAACCAAAGTCAACTGGGAGAGTAAGGAGTGGTAACCGGGGCAGATAAATGAGTAGACCTCCTTCTGGATCTGGAGACCATTTCAGATCTTTTTCGATCCCCAGCATCGTTATCTGCAGAAAGTAAAAGGGAATGATCACACATCAGTGCATTGAGTACAGAATACGGCTTGAACATGATGGGAGACGGCCACACCGGGCCAGGGGAGGGCAGACGGTCTAAAAGGGGAATCAAAATGGGGGAAAACTGGGGCCAAAGGGAAGAAACAGAGATGACCTCCCATTCCTTTAAAAAAAGTTACCTCTCAGAAAGGACAGACTGAGAGGCTCCTTACCTGTGTAGTCGAGGTAGTTATGGGGGATACGAGGCTTAAGACTCCATTTTCTGGCCAGTGCAGGAAAATGGCATAAACAGTTGTTTCTCTTGAGGTATACCTGGGAAAAAAGAAACACCATTGTCAGAAATACCTGGCTTGTGACCCTGACACATAACCTTATACATCTCCCTTTCAGTTATCTACCAACTCCAAGACCTTGAGTCTGTCACTGCTGCTAGGAAGTGATGCTTACTCGGACACCAGTTAAGGTCCGCAGGAAGGAAAGAAAACAGCCTTGGAAGGCTCTTTTTGGTGATCTCTTCCATTTTCCTGCTCTACTGGGCTAGAAATTGTCTTTAAAAAATTTTAACGCTTATACTAGTTATTCCACATTGAAGCCACTTCCCTTATTATTCAAATCTTTTTTCAACCCCAAATCCGTGGGAGAACAGCAGAGGATCTAACAAGGGCAAGATGTACAATAAAGACGCATTTGTTCTGAGAGTTCACCAGGCTTAGAGAAGAGGATGAAAGTCACTAAATAGAAATTCACTCGAAACGGAAGGATGAACGTGTTTCCCCCGATCCAAAGACCTATGTGCTATGGTGTAACACCTGCAGATACCTTTCACTGAGCACTTTGTATACGCTGGGCATGCTCTCGGGCGCTTTACATAAGTTATCACACTTAACCATCACAACAACTCCGGGAAGTTAAGTATCTTTGCTCTGCTTCGCACTTGAAAAACACAGGCCCAGGGTCAAATAACTAGATTCAAAATTCCAAGTTTTGATCACAACTTCTCCACTAGTTAGCTTTGTGGTCCTAGGGTTAGGAACTGTATAGAACTGCCCTGGGTCCCCTTCTCACTTGCAACATGGGGATGATAACAGTGTCCGCTTGGTGGGGCTACTGAAGGGATTATGTGAATGGGAAGAATTTGGATTGGAGCCTAACACACTGCAGGTGCTGTGCAAGTATTGGCTATTACTATTTTTAGAGATAGGGTAACAAGGTCAAGTATGTTAACAGATGCCTTGTGGCTCCTTCCTTCACGAAGCCCACCACACCTCTCACGAGTCAAAGATATCCTGGTGGCTTCAGACATAAACTGGGGTACAAATCTAACAGCAAAAGAACGGCTCCGGGTTTCCTCAATCAAGATGGCTTCCAGCCTGGCTTCTAACACTGCAGACCCGAGGAGACGCCAGTTTGGGACGGGCCGCCGTCCTGCTCCCGCCCGCAACGAAGGACAAGCTCACCACACAGACGTCGTGTTCTTCTCCAGTTGCTTCCTCCACGGTTTAGAGGAATAGATGGCCTCCCCATTGATGCTCAGCCACTTCCCAACAGCAAGAAGCCGTTCTTGGAAGATGGGAACTATCAGCCCGTCTTTAGTTGGTCCAATGTTGAGAAGGTAGTTGCCTCCCAAGCTCACTGTCTGAACCAGTTCCTGGAGAGAGCAGAACAGTGAAACCATAGCTACGAGTGCCAAGCCCAGCATGATGCTGAGAACACATAGGTATTTTTTTTATTTAAAAAAAATTCTTTTTTTAAACGTTTATTTATTTTTGAGACGGAGAGAGACAGAGCATGAACGGGGGAGGGTCAGAGAGAGAGGGAGACACAGAATCTGAAACACATAGGTATTAAGAAAAAGAATCTCCTTTGGTGAATAGCCTTTATCCTTTTGAAAATGCCATATATTTTTTGTCATTATGAAAGCAGGACGGGCTTATATGAGAAAACTGAAAAAATCCTGCTACAGAGTGAGTGGAGAAATAGATTAACTTGAATTCCAGGAAGTGATCATGGGTGCTTCCGTGTCAGCCTGCACTTCCCACGGTGCGGCACGCACTGGGAAGGTCATGTGTCAGAAGGGCAAAATGTGAGCAGGGAAGGGGAGGACAAAACACTTTGCTGTGATGTGATCCCATGGAGCCACATAGAATACGGGGATAAGACAAGAGAGATTTTGAGGGGGTGCTAGGGGCACTTTGGGGACATGGACGAGATCTGCAGAATTCGGGACGCTCTGTATGAAATGGGCTATGTAGCCTGGTGGCTCAGTCGGTTAAGTGTCCGCCTTTGGCTCAGGTCGTGATCTTACGGTTTGTGGGTTCGAGCCCCGCGTCGGGCTCTGTGCTGACAGTTCGGAGCCTGGAGCCTGCTTGGGATTCTATGTCTCCCTCTCTCTCTGCCCCTCCCCCACTCGTGCTCTGTCTCTCTCCCTCTCTCAAAAATAAATAAATAAACATTAAAAAAAAAAAAGAAATGGGCTACATAAATGTATATGCTGCCTCTCTGGGAAAAGATGCTGTAAAGAAATATATTCTTCAAGGCTTCTGGAGTCGGGTGTGTGTGTGTGTGTGTGTGTGTGTGTGTGTGTGTGTGTGTGTATGTGTGTGTGTATTTACTATGACCTCAAACAGGTGCACTTCAAGGAGGCCCAGAAAAATTATGGTTACACTCATAAAATTTTAAAAAGGAGACTTTGTTACAGTATCCCAAAGACACTACACCACCAACTTTTGATACTCCCTTCTGGTCTTTTTCCTATGCAGTGGAAATAGATTTTATATAGCTGTGGTAATTCATAACTTATTTTTTCACGCAATCCCCAGGCACTGACCCAATATTACATTCATAAACTTTTTAATGGTTAAGGAAAATCCCCAAATCTACTTAAATATCCCCTTACGGCTGCCAGAAATGAACACAATCCGCATGTCCAACTGCAGATAATCCTGGGAAGAACATCTCTGTATGTAAAACCTTCTTCTGTAATTACAATGATTTCCTTAGGACAGGTTTCTGTGGGTATGTTCAATGACCCCAGTGGGTCTATAGATCGACCTGCACTTCCATCCCAGAATGCTCCCACCACTCTTAGTTAGAAGGCTAGTTTGAGATAGTAGTTAACAAACACCTAACTCGTAAGTGTTCTTACCGAAACGATTTCACACTCAGTTGCGACGTCAGATATCACCATGTTGCGACGATAGCCCCAGGAGACCTTGTCTATGGAGCTACACATTTCCCACTTGTGATCTGGCAAGCTCTCTGGCTTGAATTTATCCTGACAGTTGTAGTATCCTCCATGGTGACAGGAACAGTTCTGACCCCATCGGTCATTTACCACTACCTTGTCCTAAAGGAAGAAAGAGTACTGGGTCACCAGAGGTAAAACCACCTAGCCTCCTTATGTAATGCTGTTTGGTAAATTAAGTATGTATCTGGACAGAAGGAGCAGACTTGGTCTACAACAGTGGTTCTCGTTTGGGGGCTGTTTTACTCTGGAGACTTTTGGCAAAGTCTGGAGACATTTTTGGTTGCCACAGTCGGGGTGGTGCTATTGCTATCTATGGGTAGAGGCCAGGGATGCTGTTAAATGTCTCACAACAAAACATCCAGCCCCAAATGTCAACAGTGCTAGGCTGAGAAACCCTGCTAGGCCCATAGGTAACGTCAGAGCTGGGAGAGCCTGTTTTAAAGACCATCTGGTAAACCACTTCTTCTGTAAAGGAGAAATGGAGAGAAGACTTGCCCAAGGTCACATCCCTGGGCAGAGTTTCAGGAAGCTGGGATTGTGAAGCTGGTAGGTGAACCCAGCCCAAGATGCTTTCCACTATATAACCCTGACTTCCTTTTCCTAGGTAAAGAAAAGTCAGCAAATATTCTTTTCCTTCCTTCAAATCTTTGCTGCACTCTGAGAAATTACGCAGATTATCTCAATGTTAATGATTAATACTACCATTATGCTCGTGCTGGCATATCTAAGGTGAATAAAACAGTTTTTGTCCTTAGAGATCCAGCAGAGACTGGCTGAGGAGACAGACGTGTGGACAATATGACAGCACAGCAGAGTTAATTACCTAACTTAAAGGGGAAACACTAATCCGGGAGTGTTTCTTAATTCTAGCAAAGAATATGAATTGTCAGGAGCCAGATTTAGTTAACATTTAACTAATACTTATTAGGTGCCTAACTGGCTAAGTACTGTTCTTGGGGTTGGGGATGTAGCAATGAATAGACCCAAAACCTTGCCCTCAGAAAGCTGATCCTTTACTGAGAGAGAGTTAAGAAACAAGGCAAGTGACATCTGAAAAATGTTAAGCCAGGCAGTGCTATGGGAAAAAGCCAGCAGGGAGACAGGGGCATGCTGCAGTTTCAGACAGGGGGACTAGGAAGGCTGCACGAATCAGATGAGCTCTGGGGGAAGACTGGAGGAAGCACAGGAGGGAGCCATGTGGGAATTACGGACAGAAGGAACAGTAAGGAAAAGGGACTTCTCCTAAAAGCACTTTCCCAAGACGAGCATAGCTCCGAAATAACCCTCCTTCCTAACGCACGAGAAAGCGTAGAACGAGAGTGTGCAGAACAGCATCTGCAGCGTCCCACCCGAGGGTGCACATCGGAACCGGTCCAGGGTGAGCACCTTGGGGAAAGCCCGTTTTAAGCTGTGCCCCCTGAGTCCCTCCACACTTGGCAAATCCCAGAAAAGCACTCTTAACTTCTAGGTGTCACATCGGTTTTTCCCTTTTTACCTCCTGAATTTAGTAACAGTTACCCAATAAGCTCCTTAGGAGGTTTATGAATCTACCAAGATAGCTCAGTACAACCTGGTGCTATACTTGGATTTTTCTTGAAAATCCACAACAAATCCAGAATATGCAGAATTGTTAAATTTTTGTGCGGTGAAGACCCAGGCTTCTGTGACTTTGTAAGCGTACGGAAATACAAACCAGAAACGGGCAGCTGAGTATGTAGCAGGGGGGAGGAGGAGGGGGAGGGGAGGGAGGCAAAGTTCCGTCAAGAATTTGGATAGAAGGGAAAGGAAATTTCCTCGAGAGTTAAACCACATGACCAACACAGATTAGGTACAGTCATAAATATGTACATCTCATTCCCATCATTTAATTTTTATGTTTTGTCTATTAATTTGGGGGGGGGGGCTGGGTTTTTTTTTTTTCCATTTATAATGTTCGTGTGGTTAATAGTATATTTTACTTTCTCTGAGTCTCTGGGATTTCTACATACTGCTTCTATTCTACTCCTTAAATTTAACAAGATGTAAACCTCTGTTGTCAAAGTCAAGAATCAAAGGTGGCTCAGCCCATTGAGCGTCCAACTTCAGCTCAGGTCATGATCTCACCATCTGTGAGTTCGAGCCCCGTGTCGGGCTCTGTGCTGACAGCTCAGGGCCTGGAGCCTGCTTCGGATTCTGTGTCTCCCTCGCTCTCTGCCCCTCCCCCGCTCATGCTCGGTCTCTCAAGAACAAGTAAATATTAAAAAAAAAAATTTAAATCAAGAATTAAAGAAGAAAAAGAAAAGCTTATACTCTAAGGAAGGGGGGAAAAGGAGAAACCTTTACTTTCCATGAAGTCCCCTGGTCCCTACCACCTCCCCGTTGCTATTAGTATTTATTATTGTTGCTGTTGTCACTGTTATTACTCCAGATCTTGGCTCCTTACTCTTTCTTTTCTCATAACAGACAAATAAGAGAGAAGTCATACAATCACATGCCTTGACTGGGCTATCATTGTAGAGCCAAGAAAGAAACTCTGTAGAGTTCCAGTAAGTATCAGGACATTCCCACTCTCCATCAGACCAAATCAAGTCAGGTTCATACCTGAAAGATACACAATTAGGAAAGTTTATCATCTGAATCTGTTCGCAGTAAGGTCTTACGGATCTATTTTGTAACAAATATAAAAATTTCTCCCATTTTGAAAGTACCAAAAAATTACGTGGTGCAGAGAATGTGGAAAACTAAAGAGACAAAAACAACAGCTGTAACTGTTATGGTTGCTCATATAACCGCTGTTTAATACACAATATTTTGGTATATTTCCTCCTAATCTTTTTTCAATGTCTTCCGAAAAAAGAGTCGTAATCGGTATATATACAATTTGATTTCCTTCCAGCAACTACTTCTGATCAAGAGTGGTGCTCCAGAACTGTAGGATTAAGGTGTCTGCTTTTAAGATGTATTAAGCGCTTCGGGGCGCCTGGGTGGCTCAGTCGGTTAAGCGTCCGACTTCGGCTCGGGTCATGATCTCGCGGTCTGTGACTTCTAGTCCCGCGTCGGGCTCTGTGCTGACAGCTCAGAGCCTGGAGCCCGCGTCGGATTCTGTGTCTCCCTCTCTCTCTGCCCCTCCCCCACTCACAATGTCTCTCAAAAATGAATAAATGTTAAAAAAAACAAAAAAGCTTCAACTATTCCACCAAATGCACTGTTTTTGGACAACTGCCATAGCCTCAACTATAAAGGATCTTTTGAGTCCACTTGAGCCACAGCTGCACCTTTCACATATTGACACTCTGAGCTCTGTGCGGCGTGAGCACACGCACCTATGAGGTAAGCACGATTATTCCCATTTAGAGAGCAAGAACCTGACGCTCAGCAGGGCAGTGTGTTTTAGGTGGCAAAGCCTGTAAGGAATAGGAGCTGAAACTCATGCGCAAATTTACCCGATCCTGATCCTGTGCTGTGCTCTGTAAGCAGGACAGCAAGTGGACTTCAGGAAAAAGACTGCCTGTCTGAGAGGCAAGATAAAACGCAGGTGGCCTGTGTGGTACCGCGTATGAGAAACTGTACTAGGCACTTTATACTCATCATTACCTCATTAGTTTTCACAACAGCCCTGCAGTGTCTATTAACCTCCTTTCACAGATGAAGAAACTGAGATCTAGACAGATTAAGGAGTTTGTTCAAGGCCATACAGCCAGCAAGAAAAAGAACCGGGTTTCAGATCCAGTTCCGTCGGGACTCCGAACCTCTGCGGGTCTCTTACGACCGTACTATTATTTCCTTAGGGAAGTCATCTGGATGCAAGGAGTTTTGTTTTTGTTTTGGTCTAAAATGAGAGTCCAGGGGCGCCTGGGTGGCGCAGTCGGTTAAGCGTCCGACTTCAGCCAGGTCACGATCTCGCGGTCCGTGAGTTCGAGCCCCGCGTCAGGCTCTGGGCTGATGGCTCGGAGCCTGGAGCCTGTTTCCCATTCTGTGTCTCCCTCTCTCTCTGCCCCTCCCCCGTTCATGCTCTGTCTCTCTCTGTCCCAAAAATAAATAAAAAACGTTGAAAAAAAAAAAAAATTAAAATGAGAGTCCAGGCAGAGATGGCTGCCGCTAGAGTCTTGAAGGTTCACCATCCTCTACGAGGTGGCACGCCCAGGTGCGAGAAGGGCAAACTAGAAATAAAACATGGTGAAGACTAGTGATGAACCCCAATGTGAAAGTGATCGTTTTAATGATAATAATGATAACGCCACCCTTTTTCTGTACAAGCAAGGTGACAGATACTTTTCACATATTGTTCTGAGCCCTATGTAAAAGGCACTATTTCCCTACTTTACACGGTGAGAATCTGAAGCTCAGAAGGGTAGTCATTTAAGGCTTGTAACAAGAGCCAGGGTTCAAATGCAAACCTGCCGGATGCCAAATCCTACGCAGGGGCTTGTTGCCCCTCTGCAAGGTCCCGACAGAGAAAACTACATGTAAAGAGGGACTGAAGTTTTGACTTAACCACCATCCTTGGTTTTGTTCATTTTAACCTATAAAGACAATTATGACCACATTATGGGAGTTTTGAGAAGTAGAGGAGGAAAAAAATATACTCTGTCTTAATACAAACCACCATTCTTATTTTGATGTCTTGTAGATTTTTTTCCATAGTCCTTCTTTTCCCCTTCCCCCAACTTAACAGTATCCTATAGGAAGCTCTAATTTCACTGATAAAAGTCGTAAGACCAAAAAGGATTTTTTTTTTTTTTTTTTTTTTTACCTGTAAACAAGGTCGTACAGTTCTGGCATTGTTTTTGCATACACAAAATGCTGTGTTTTGAAGCCATTTTTCTTATCAAGTAGGTAGAGTGGGTGGAACCATTCTAACAGTGAGTGATAGAGTCCATAACGCATGTTCCTGAAAAAGAAAAACAGAACAGTACCTGTCCAGTAAGCAAAGAAAAAATAATTTAGTTTAAGAAAAATCAGTGACAGCATTTTACATCTCAGTGAAAGTCACCCGTAAGGGTATGCAGGGCAGTGGGATCCCAAACCATTTCCTTAAATTATGTCTTATCATTAACTTAAACAAGATGATTGGGTTTTTGATAATACACATGACTACTTTTTATACATAACTATCTTAACACCAAATGTTCTTTAAACCATATTTTATCTATGTCCATTATCTCAGTAATGACACATAGTTCTTTTTTAAGAACTGTTTTTCTTCCAGTAAAGATACTGGAAAATAGAAAAAATAGAAAAAATAGAAAATAGAAAATATTATAAATATATATAAATATATATAATATATAATTATAAATATAATAATATATAATTATATATATAATATATTGTATTATAATATAATATATAATATATATTATATATAATTATATATAATATATTGTAATATAATATAATATAATATAATATTATATTATAAATATATATAAATATAAAAAATAGAAAAAATAGAAAAAAATATAAAGAATATCCAAAATCTTATCTCTCAGAAGTGATCATTAGTAACATTTTCTATTTAGTTGAAATTAATGAATACAGGTTTATTGTTTCATTTACCTAAGATTTACTAATAGTTCTTAACATTGAAATGTTAAGAATTCTTAGCCAAAATGAAAAAGGGTCAAAGTGACCTATTTTTGTACACAATAAAACTTGTTTTGAGTTCTAAGTGGTGAGTGTCACAGAAATGCTATACTCAGTAAGAAGTAAGGATAACATTGCAACCGCACAGATAAGGCAGAAAGAATTAAAGTGTTTCATCATATGACCTGGGGCCTAACCAGGTACAAAGAAGGTAAAAATCAAGGATGGTAAAATCCAGATCTCATCAACATCTCAGAGTTTTACAGCAGGACTGTGAGCCAAGCACAGCATTGGGAGACTGAATATTGAACAGGTGACCAGAGTCAGTAAACGCTTTCTTTATGGCCACATAGCATTTTAGACTTTGTGGGCCTCACGGTCTCTATCACAACTCTGAAGTTGCAGCCTGAGGCAGCCCCAGACATAACCCATAAATGAGTGGACGTGCCTGTGTTCCAATCAAACTTTATTTATACAAACAGGCAGCTGGCCTATCCCTGAAACAGGGCAGCAAGTTTACCAAATCACAAAAGAGCGGGATTGGGCAGGGGACAAACACTACTTTTCCTCTCTACAGGCAAACATACCTAGAATTGTAGGGCACAAAACCAGGATAATGGGGTTCAAAGCCCACCTCTACCATTTCCTAGCTCTTTGATCTTGGGAAGTTACTTTTTTTTTTTTTTTTTAATGTTTAACGTTTATTTGAGAGAGAGAGAGAGAGAGAGAGAGAGAGAGGGAGCGAGTGCACCAGCAGAGAGAAGGAGAGAAAATCCCAAGTAGGCTCCGAGCTCTTGGCACAGAGCCTGATGGGGGGGGGGGGGGGGGGGGGGCTCCATCCCAGGAACAGTGAGAGCATGACCTGAGCCGAAATCAAGAGTCTGATGCTTAACTGACTGAGCCCCCCAGGTGCCCCTTGGGAAAGTTACTTCTTATTAAGTTGATAAATATTAGGAAGCATTAATTAGAATCAACCAAGCGGCTCCTCGCCTCACTTTTCAGCTGCTCTAACTGCCCTTTTCAGTTCCCTCTGGATCTACCATTCAGCCAGACTTTCTCCGAATGCCTGCAAAGCTGCGTGTTGACAGCTAAGGGGGGCACAGAGATGACAGACCCAGTCCTTCATCAGCCACCAGAAAAGGCCTTGGGTTGCAAGGCCTTCCAGAAAGAATCCTTCACAGGGTGCAAATGAGGCATTGTGGGCTACTCTGGGTATCCTTCACCTAAACAAGGCCATGACCTTCTCTCACGGTATCATGGAAAGTTCAGGCATGAAAAGCGCTGGGCATCAGAGCCTGCTAATTCAAAGGCCAGGCTACTCGCTGAACGTAAACTTAGACGACACGTAAGATCGGAGGGAAATGGTGCATCAAAAGACATGAAAGAGTAACCATCTGTAGATGCCTACCTCTTCTGAACAGCTTTTCCCAACTCACCAACCAAATCTCGATGGGGACCCACATCCTTGGAGTTCCAGTTCCAAGACACAGGACTTGGCCAGTTTGTGAAGCCTTCGTGATGCTTTGTTGTCAGGACTACGTATCTGTGGACATCAAAACTACATGAGCAAAGGAAGCAGGCGGCGGCGGGCCACAAGCATGAACTTGCCCAGCATGCCTGAGGGTTTTAAAAATGGTCCGGAGAACGTGATTACAGAAAACGTACTTGCATATGGTTAATTGCATTAGCGACACCCAGGGAGCTGCTGCAGTCACAAACCCCCATGGGGAGTTTTAGGAATGGAAGCAAACTTAAGGAGGACCATTCTTTAGTCCCCAGCCAAGGAGGACGCCCAGAGGGAAGGGAGGAGTAGATAAGGGAAAAGAAGTGCACCTTAGCTCTCCAGTTCTGGAAATAGCAGATGATAGAAAAGTAAAGGCAAAGGTCACCTGGATTGCCTCTCACTTACAGAGGTGACAAAAGACCAAAAGAACTGGTGAGAAAAATGTTGAAATAACCAAATCACTCAACATCTCATTTGCTTTAATGGCAGAAAAACAGAGGAAGCCTGCAGGTGATAATTTAATCACTGGCTGAGGTAGGGAGCTCTAAGACTTGAAAGGCCAGATAGTACTTCAGCCTTTGTGGCCCCCACTCCTCTCCGTAGCATATCCTTTCTTTTTTAAACCCTTTAAAATGTAAAAACCATTCTCATCTCATGGAACTTATAGAAACAGGCCATCTCTCGGGCCACAGTATGCAGACCCCTGGTGTGGTGGAAAGAACCTTCGCCTTGGAGTCATGAGATTTGGATGCAGGACATTAGTTCCCTTCCTCTGTCTGGGCTAGTCACCTGGGCTACAAAATAAGGGGTCTGGACAAAGGATGTCTCCCAGATTTTAATTTTTTGTCATTTGTAAAGTATGGATCTCTAAGGCTCCCATTAGACAGTGACCACCACCTCCATTTGGTCAAGCCTTATGTTCCCACATATTTATTGGCAAACACTAGTAAGAGTCAGCTGTAATTTTTCTTTAGGACAAAAGAACTTACCCAAGGGAAACTAAAACCCAGAAAATGACTGAGAAGACAAGGTAAGGGTGGAAGGCCACTCTAAGCCAGGAGCCCAGAAACCTCCCTGCCTCCATTCTTACCCTCTTCCAACCTGCTTCCCTCCTGGCCGCCAAGCTGATTCTTCTAGAAGCTGAAGGGAACCATCCCCTGACTTCACACCTGACTTCACACACTGCCCTCATGGATTAGTCCTTCAGGATTGGCCCCAGCCTCTCCTTTCCCCATTTCAGCATGCCACACTCTCAGTTCTCTGCACCGACCACACTCAAGCTCCAACAGTTATCAAAAGAGTTCAGACATTTCTTGAGCACTTTCTGTGTGCAGGGCACTGAGAAGAAGCAGGTGAGTGAGAACTGGTACTGTCGTCCAAATGGACTGCACACCAGAACTCCCCTCCCCTCCCTCTTCCCCTGGGAGATATTAATGCTGAAACGAACTAAATACACCCCCTTTCTATCACCATGGAAGGAGGCTGCAGGGAGGTAACAAAACTCCAGACCACTGGATTAAAATTCTGGAATCCTGATTGTTTTGTTGACCTGGAAGGACATTAGGTATCAGAGCTCAATCGTCTCGATCAACAGGTGTAGACCAGGGGGCTTTCCAGACCACCACCTCCCTGAAAGCTTTATTTTCTTCGAACCCCCCAGCAGACGCGCCTTCTCCTGATCAGGAGTGCTACATTCAGTTCTGCATCCTTCAGGAGGCAAATCACAGGCCCCGGGGGGGACCTTAAGTCAGCCGGGCAGCCGTGCGACCCGGGGACAGCGGCCTCGCCTCCCCCCCCCTCCCGCCCCGCCCCCACTCAGTTCCCACCTGCCCAACGTCAGCCCGAGCCGGGAACGCGAGCTCCGCCGGTCCCCGCGGCGACACTCACTTGGCCCCGGCCGCCTGGAAGAGATCGGCCCAGCTGTCCGGGTTGAAGAAGCGCGCGGTGAATTGCGGCCCGAAGTCGGCGTAGCTGAAGCCGGGCGGGTAGTTGTCCCTCATGAACTGCTCGTACTGCGGCAGCCCCTCGCCCTTCCAGTGCCACCAGAACCACTCGCTGCCCCAGGCCGGCACCGAGAACACGCCCCAGTGCACGAACACCCCGAACTTGGCCTTGTCGAACCACTCCGGCAGCGGCCGGGAGTCCAGACTCTGCCAGTCCGGGGTATAACGGGGCTGAGGCCGGAACCCGCGCACGTATGCGGCTCGGGGCAGCACCAGCAGCAGCAGCACCAGCCCGGCGCCCACCTCCCGCGACTTCATCTCGGAGAACCGAGTGGCGGACTCCGAGCCTCCTCTCCGCTTCTTAACGCGCAGGTGCGGGCCGCCCGGTTCCGCCTACTCCAACTAATGATTGGCTCGGAAGGGAAAAGGGGCGTGTCAACCTAGGCGGCTTGGCGACTGTGTTCCTCTCCGCCGCGGCTTTTCCTGCAGCGCCCTCTGGCGCTCAAAAGGAGAAAAACGCAAAGGGTCGTTGACCGTGGTCCCTGAGGGATGAGGGAGTCACAGCTGGGTTAAATCGTGGGGGTGAGGAAGGCCTGGCGAGTGCTGAGAGCTGGGACTAGTGCATTTTGTCATTGGGAGCCATAGAGGACTTTTCGAACGTTAGTAGAGAAGAGCCAGCCTGGAGGCAGGAATACCAGATGGAAGGGCATAGTGACGGCCCAGGCAGAAATGCGGGCTAGAGGGATGGTGGAGGCATTGCCAGGGAAGAAGAGGGGGAAGAGAGGGCGCCGAGAGAGGAAGAGCCTGTGGTCACTGTGCCCGTCTAATATTTACTGAACTTGCTTTGGGCATTCTGAGGCAATTCAAAGAGTGTAATATCTAATTGGAAAAATGAGACCCTAGAGAACAAACCGAGGGTGGCTGGAGGGGCTGTGGGTGGGGGGATGGGCTAAATGGTCAAGGGGCGTTGAGGAAGACATTTGTTGGGATGAGCACTGGGTGTTATACATAGGGGATGAGTCACTGGAATCTACCCCTGAAATCATTATTGCTCTATATGCTAACAAGGATGTAAATTAAAAATAAACAAATGAAACAAAACCAAACAAAAAAACAAGACCCGGGCACAGGCTGCCACTAAGGAACGTTTTTAGAAGAGCAGAGTGAGAAAATTGAGAGCCCCAGGCCCAAGGAGCGCCCGTGTCAACTTTGTCTCTCAGGGATGTCGCCAGCTTCTCTACCCTTTTAACGCCGTGTGCTCAAACAGGTGAGGCCAGCAGGTGGGGGAAGCCCAATGACCCCATGTGGCACAGCCAGTCCCCATGTATCAGTGAGAGAGCTGAGGCACATCAGAGTTTGAAGGGACTTTGGAGACCCTGGACACTATCCGCTTCCCTACTTATGGAGGAGGAAACTGAGAGCCAGAGAGGGGACTGGAGTTGCCCGCGGATCACGAGGCTAGTTTGAGCCGGAGGTGGGACCAGAATCCAGGTCTCCAGATGTGGAATCTGTGCCTCTCCTCTATAGGCTGCATCTTTCTGGGAGGGGTTGGAGCCTGTGTTGACAAAACCAAGCACTTCCTCATTCAAGGAGTGATAAGGAAATACAGTGGTGTTGCTGATTGAACAGCTAGTTTATCTTCTGTGTGTCTTTCTCTGCAAGATTATGTTAACATAGTGCCCAGAACAGTAAGCATGGACCACCTCGAGAAACCTAACCCAACCCATTTGCACACATCTTGTAGTGATCAGAGTGAGTAATGGGCTCTGACGTTATGGAACTTATCTTGGGGAAGGTAAAATGGGACACTGTGACCTTCACGTCTCCTTATTCTCCTCACCAAAATGTAAATCTGCAGGGACAGGTAGGTGAGAGGCATGGTGACGGTGTGGACAAAACCGGAAGTTGGGAGACCTGCATTTTTGGCACTGGGTATCACCTTGTTGGCTCTTCTTGGGCAAGTCTCGTCCACTGTCTAGGTCCGTTCCCTCATCTCAATAATAAGGAGAGTTCTCAGTGAAATCCACGGACCCCTTTCCCCACTTGCTCTCCTCCTCCATAAACTCGAGTTCTTTACTTAGAGCAGAAATTGAGTGTGAATGTGAAAAGAGAGAGGTAGGAAGTGTGGAAGTGCAAATGATTTTTAAACTCCAGTTTCATTCGTTAAACAATAAATATTTGCTGAGTGTCAATTTATGCCAGGCACTTGGGGCATTTTCTTTGCTAAAATGAGAGCAGACCCCACGAATGATTAAAGAAAGGCATGCCCAAACTTTAAGGAATCACAAATTCACCTTAAAAAAATCATGCCAGGATGCCTGGATGGTTCAGTCGGTTAAGCATCCGACTTCAGCTCAGGTCGTGAGCTCACAGTTCGTGAGTTCGAGCCCCACGTTGGGCTCTGTGCTGCTGGCTCAGAGCCTGGAGCCTGCTTTGGATTCTCCCTCCCTCTCTCTCTCTCTCTCTCTCTGCCCCTCCCCCACTTGTGCTCTCTTTCTCTCAAAAATAAATAAACATTTTTAAAAAATTAAAAAAAAAATCATTCCATGTCTTTGCCTTACAAAAAGATAGGCATCTGGGTTAAAAGAAAGTTTGATTTTCCAAAATGGTTTTCAGGAGCAGTTTAGTCCCACAAGTATTGACCAGCCCTCTTAAGACTCTATGCTGGGTTGTCAGGGAGCACTGGGGACCAGGAGGTGAACGTGTAGCTCATCTCATGGGGGGAGACTAGCCAGTGACTGCCATTTAACACAGTCCATGATCTGGGCTGTAACACAGGGGTAGGATTTGTCCTTGGGGGTTGTACTGAAATGAATAATGGCCACCCCCAAACTTCATGTACACTCGGAACCAGTGAATGTTTCCTTATTTGAAAATAGCCTTTGTAGATGTCATTTGTTAAATTATGATGAAGTCATACTGGATTAGGATGTGCCTTTAATTCAATGATTGGTGTCCTTAAAAGAAGATGCCGGGAGAGGTGGGGAGGGGAGGGCCATATGAAGACGGAGGCAGAGATTGGAGTTCTGTTGCCACAAGCCAAAGAACATCAGGAACTCCCAGAAGTGGGAAGAAGCCAGGAAGGATACTGTCCTTGAACCTCTGGAAGGAACATGGCCCTGCCGATGCCTTGATTTTGGACTGCAGCTTCCGGAACTGTGAAATAATGAATTTCTGTTGTTTTAAGCCACTCAGTTTGTGGAACATTGTTACAGGAAATTAACACAGGACATACAATGAAGTGCAGTGAGAAATAATGGTGAGTTAAGAGAGCAACAATCTGATGTTACAGAAATCGAGTATTATTCCTCATTGACAGAATTTGGCTGAACTAAGCCAAAAGGTTAGTGGGAAAGGGTTGGAAACCCCAGTTTGGGGTACATATCGGCAATGTGACCTCAGGCAAGTGATTTTGCCTCTTCGATAGTTCCTTATCCATAAAACAAGGATCTTAAGACCCTCATGGTCAGGTTATTATGAGGACTAAATGAAATATCTCATTTGAAAGCACTCATCCTGGTGTGTGGCACATAGTAAAGACTCAATAAAAACCTTGGGGCGCCTGGGTGGCTCAGTCGGTTGGGCGTCCAACTTTGGCTCAGGTCACGATCTCACGGTCCGTGAGTTTGAGCCCCGCGTCGGTCTCTGTGCTGACAGCTCAGAGCCTGGAGCCTGCTTCCAATTCTGTGTCTCCCTCTCTCTCTGCCCCTCCCCCGTTCGTGCTCTGTCTCTCTCTGTCTCAAAAAGAAATAAACGTTAAAAAAAAAAAATTTAAAAAAACCAGCTGACATTTATGACCAACCTAAAGTTGTCTCAGTTAGTCCCTTTCCCTTGACTAATGAGTTCCTTCATTGTACCACCAGTAATTATCTTCGTTAGTGGCTGTCTTTCCCACCAGAGTGTAAAATGTAAGTCCTTTTAGGTGGGGGCAGAGTCTCATTTATGGCTGCACACAGGACCTAGCACGAAGCCTGGCACGTATTTGTGAGATGGGTGCATGAATGAATGAATGAATGAATTAATGAATAGTGGACACCTTGTCTTGTAAACATTAAATGAAGACATGTTTAAACAATATCTTTCCTTTTACTCTGTCTGTGGTCCCACATAACTGCATTAGAATGCCTCTGTAATCTTCCCCACCAACAATAATTTCTCTTGCCTGTTTTAAGCTTCTTTGGTAGGAACGCAGCTTCCCTGATATGTAAAATATGGGTGTCCTGGAATCTTCGGAAGCATGGGGCTGTGTTCTTGCTGGCGATAACAGACTGTGGGATGTCAGTCCCATGCCTGGCACATAGGAAGGGAATTTCTCCCTCCTCTCACTTGCCCTGTTTATTTTTTGCTGTAGGGGTGTGGAAGAGACAAAGGGGCCGAATTGAGGGACAGCGGAGAACAATTTGGGAGTTTATGAAATCCTAGTGAATGTCTTTCTTTTTCTTGGAGCTGTATTAGATTGGGGCACTGCTTGCTTTCAGGGGAACCAAACCATCAAATAGGACTTCACAGGGTCAATAAAATGCTCTGAAAATTCTGTGTCTTGCACAGTGCCAGCCTCCCCTGTATCCCCGGGACCTAGGTCACAGTGGCTGTGAGTGGAGATTCTCAGGATGTCAAGTGGGGCCATTGCCCTAATAGCAAGATTCCCTGAGCTGGAGGCTTGTCAATTACCTATGAAAGAGGTGGATCAACCCCCTTGAGCCTTATCATATCAAAGTTTTTCGGTTCTCAGTAGGAAAGGATGACCAGAAAGTGGGGTCTTTCATAGCCTTAGAGCCAAGGAGGCCCTGACAATTAAGCAAGAACAGGGTTGGCCAGCCATCCCATCCGATACTTTGAGATCCCAGGAAAAGAATCCATTCTTCTTCCCAGATGTCCTCCAAGTCCCTTGTTGCTGAGCCTGGAGGCTCCATCTGGCTGCGGTCTCTGTGGTCTCTGGAGGATGCAAGCACTAAGCCATCTTGTTGGGGAGGTTCTCCTAACCTGACGAGCACTGAGCCTGCCCAGGCCTCTTGCCCACGTTGCCACTCCTCACAGGGCCTAGCTCTCCAACAGTCTGTGTGCAAATAGGCGTGGCCAGGCTACCTGCCAAGGGTGGGTGCCATCAGTCATCAGTGAAAAGGGGTAAGTGTCCAGGCCCCTGGGGCTGGCTCAAGTAAGACAATAGGGTCAAGGTTGCTCTCTCTCCTCCAGGGAGTGAAATGATTGGCTCAGCTTGTTGAATTGTGAAAGGCCTCATCAGCAATCAGAGCAGTATAGTCCTCTGGAATCTGGCCATGGGGTGATTTTCACATCAGCCTCTGTCTCAGTAACTGAGGACCTCGGGACTTCTTTGGTTCCTTCAAGCCCACGTCTCCTCAGATGCTTCCTCCAGTGGGCCAGGCAGCGGTGGGCAGAGGAGCGGATCTCCCCACTCCTCAGGGCATAGATAATGGGGTTGACCATGGAGTTGACAAGGCAGAGCAAGGAGCAGAAGGCGAAGACCTTCTTGACCTGGTCGCTTAGGGTGGCGGTCAGGCTGTAGACCATGAGGGCCAGCACCGGGAACCAGCAGATGAAAAGCACAGCCAGCACCACCCCCAGGGTCTTGGCCAACCTCACATCCAGCCTCATCCGTGCCATTCCTGGCACCTGCCTGTCCTGGTGTTCAGCCAAGCTGGCTACATGCTGATGGGCCTTCCAGAGGACATGCCCGTAAGTGTAGATGATGCCAAAGAAGAGAAAGGCAATGAACAGGAGCCAACCCAGCAGATAGTCATTGGGAATCAGGGGGAAAAGCTCAGAGCAGGGACTGGGACAGCAGGTCCATCCCATAAGGGGCAGGTAGGAGACAAATGCTGAGAGGACCCACATGATGCCCAGGGTTGCCAGCGCCCTCCCACGGGTGAGTAGGGCTTTGTATGTGCGTGGGTAGCACAGACAGAGGTAGCGGTCAATGGCGGTCAGCAGTAGGCTGCCTACAGAGGCTGTGAAGGTAATGGTCACGCTGCCAATCTTCAGCAGGAAGACAGCCTTAGAGTCCACACCGTGGAAGACGTGGAAATTGACAAAGTTGCAAGCAAAGATCACGCTGGCCAGGAAGTCAGCCACAGCCAAGCTGCTGATGAACAGATACGAAGGCTTCCTGCGGAGCCGGTGGGAGGACAGGATCAGGTAGAGCACAGCCAGGTTCTCCAAGGCGCTTAGCAGGGCCAGGGAGGTGCACAGCACCGCAATAGCGATCCTCTGGGAAGCGTTCAGGACCATGTACTCTTTCATGGGGTTGAAATCCAAGCCATCCTTGCAGCCATTGGCCGCCTCCATCACCCAGCGTCTCTCCATGAGGCGGGTCCCTTGGCTCCTGCCGGGCTTGCCAAGAAGCCTTTGCTGTAGTACAATGAGGGGAAGAAATGAGTCTTTCTCAATTAGCACAATAACGACTTCACACAATCACCGGCTCTAGCCACACCCTTTACCTGTGCCGATGGATCTTGCGTTGCCATAGCGATTTAGACCTTTCAACTTTTGAAAAAAATTTGTGTTTTGTTCCCCTGTATTTTGCCCTTGCTCTATCCCACTGGGTCACTAGGTCTGTACTGGTTGCTTTGCTTTAGGAGAGGTATGTGGGAATTCAAGAAGCAGAAGTGTCCTGCAAGGTTTTTGGTCTTTTGTTTTCAAAAAGACCAATCCTGAGACTTCCCTTTGAAAGTAAAAGAAATCTCCAAGCATCAGAAACTGAGAGGAAATCAAAACCAAGAAAAAAATGGAATCCAGAGTGATAAGGCGGGAGGGGATTTTTTCCATCGGCGTTTTGTTCGGTTTTGTTTTGTTTGCCGGTTTCGGTAAGTAAGATGCCGAAGTTTTAACAACAAAGATGAGTCTTTGGCCTCACGCCAGTAGGGTTGCCAGATAAAATATAGGAATGCAGATAAACCTGAATGTCAGATAATGAATCATTTTTTAGTATAAGTATTCTAAATATTGAGAAAAACCGAACCAGGGTTCCCAAATATTATAGGGGACATCATTAGATATTACTAGAAAGCAGACTGGAAATTCCTCTAGAGAGATACACTTTCTAGCCAGGTGATCCAAGATTCCCACATGGAGAAGCCCATGGTGTTTGAGCTCACAATACAAAATTACAAAATACTTAAGAATCTATGGACAAGAGTTAACAGAAATGTCAGACAGTAGAATGAGACTTCCCAGGACTTTGTGTCATTCTTGGGAATATGTTTAATATAATTAAACAATAAGGGCTCAAAAACATGAGTACATAATGGGAGACTGTCTAGGCAGATTTAAAAACGAATCAAGTTGAATTTCTGGCACTGAAAAATTAAGTCTTTGAAAAAAGAAACTCTTAAAGGCAGGTTAAAAAAACAGAA
Source organism: Neofelis nebulosa (assembly GCF_028018385.1). Lineage (NCBI taxonomy): Eukaryota > Metazoa > Chordata > Mammalia > Carnivora > Felidae > Neofelis > Neofelis nebulosa. The sequence continues at coordinate 204,645,329 of NC_080783.1, read as the reverse complement.
CAGGGGGGGCGCCTGGGTGGCGCAGTCGGTTAAGCGTCCGACTTCAGCCAGGTCACGATCTCGCGGTCCGTGAGTTCGAGCCCCGCGTCAGGCTCTGGGCTGATGGCTCGGAGCCTGGAGCCTGTTTCCGGTTCTGTGTGTCTCCCTCTCTCTCTGCCCCTCCCCCGTTCATGCTATGTCTCTCTCTGTCCCAAAAATAAATAAAAAACGTTGAAAAAAAAAATTAAAAAAAAAAAAAAAAAAACAGAACAGGGGCGCCTGGGTGGCTCAGTCCGTTAAGCGTCCGACTTCGGCTCAGGTCACGATCTTGTGGTCCGTGAGTTTGAGCCCCGCGTCGGGCTCTGGGCTGATGGCTCAGAGCCTGGAGCCTGCTTCGGATTCTGTGTCTCCCTCCCTCTCTGCCCCTCCCCCGTTCATGCTCTGTCTCTCTCTGTCTCAAAAATAAATAAAAAACATTAAAAAAAAAAATTAAAAAAAAAAACAAAAAAAACCCCAGAACAGATTCGTTGGAAAGCACTGAACCCGAAAGTAGAGCTGAAGAGATTTCTTGAAACGTAGCACAAAGAGACAAAGAGATGGGACAGATAAAAGAGAGGTTAAGAGGCATGAAGGATTGAATGAAAAGTCCTATAATATATCTAATTGGAGTTTCAGAAGGGAAAAATAGAATTGAGGGTAGGCATTGGGGAGGCCAAAGAGGGAGGCGGATGGTGGAGAATCGTCCAGAATTCTCCTCAGATTCAGAAATCACAGTGAACTCTGAGCAGAATTTTATTTTATTTATTTTATTTTACAAGTATCTTTTTAACGTTTATTTATTTATGTTGAGAGAGAGAGAGACTTTGCGCGTGCATGCAGGTGGGGGAGGGGCAGAGAGAGGGAGAGAGAGAACCCCAGGCAGGCTCTGCACTGTCAGCACTGAGCCCTAGGCTCAAACTCACAAACCATGAGATCATCACCTGAGCCGATATTGGATGCTTAACTGACTGAGACACCCAGGTTCCCCTGCGCGTCCCCAGCATAATTTTATTTTTTTTTTTTAATTTTTTTTTAATGTTTATTTATTTCTGAGACAGAGACAGAGTATGAACAGGGGAGGTTCCGAGAGAGAGGGAGACACAGAATCTGAAACAGGCTCCAGGCTCTGAGCTGTCAGCACAGAGCCTGATGTGGGGCTCGAACTCACGGACCGTGAGATCATAACCTGAGCCAAAGTCGGACGCTTAACCGACTGAGCCACCCAGGTGCCCCCCAGCATAATTTTAAAAACAAACTCATTCAACGTTCACATATATCATAATTAAACTTCCAAACACCAAAGACAGAGAAAAAAATTAAAAGCAATCAGAGGGAAAGGACACAATACCTGCAAATGAATCATAATTACATTTAAAAGCTGATTTTCCAAAAGCAACAATAGATGCCAGAAGAAAGAGGTGGGAGGGAGGTAACTAAACTACAACTCAAAATAAATAAATAGAAGTAGACGTATCTAGTAACAGACCTTTACTGAAAGAACATTTAAACGATGTGCCATCACCAGAAAGAAATTTTTCATAGAGGAAAGAATAGGAAGGCAAGAAGGAACTGTGAACAAATAAATTGCTAAATGTATGTGTAAATAAAAACAACAGTTTGTATACAACACTAATAAGAATGCTGATGATCAGTTTGGAGGGCATAAAGAAAAAAATGGAAGCAAAATTGTGAATGACAGTAACACAAGCCAAGAAAGAGAAAGAGTGGAAGCTTTATTTAGGAAGTGAGTAAAGGCATTGATCTACTTCAGGATTTTAAAAATCAAGCATCATCTCCTACCTGGTTGACTTTGATAGTTTACTAACTGGGCTTCTGGAGTGATCCTTTTAAAATATGTCAGAGGGTGCTACTCATTGTCTGAAACTTTGTATAGGACCCATTCCATTTGGTGTAAAAGCCAAGGTACTTACAATGGCCTAAAGGGCTTTATGTGTTCTGGCCCTATTATCTTTAATATCATGCTTTCCTTGGTCAACCAGCTTTAGCCACACTGGATGCCTGAGGTGTCTAACCTCCTGCCACAGGACGTTTGCACTGGCTGTTCCCTCTATCTGAGCACACTGTCCCTAGATATATGCTTGACTTAGTCGCTCACCTTCTTCAAGTCTTGGCTTGAGTTTTACCTTTTCAATGACATCTTTCTTACCACTCTATTTAATACTGTAACTCACACCAACCTCCTGCTCTTCTGGTTCCCCTCCCTGTGCTCTATGTTTTATTTTTTCCCATATCACTTATCACTTTCTAACATACACTTTACCCTACATAACTTATCTATGTATTATGTTTTATTGTTTATTGTCTGTTGTTCCACTAGAATTTAAGCTCCATGAGGTCAAGGAGCTATTTTGTTCACTCATATAAGGTCTTACAATAGTATCTGGTACATAATAGGTACTCAATAAATATTGTGGACTTGAAGTGAAGTGAAATTGAATAATGACTGACTTTAGCATTCCTTTCTCAGAAATTGATAGATTAAGTTGACAACATACTAATTAATAGAATGTATAATATTTGAACATTCAATGAACAACCTTGATCCAATAGTTAATATGGATGGGCACCTGGCTGTCTCAGTTGGTAGTACATGCGACTCTTGATCTCAGGGTTGTGAGTTCAAGCCCCACGTTGGGTGTAGAGATTACTTAAAAATAAAATTAAAAAAATAGTCATATATGGAACTCAGCACCCAAGAATTAGAGAATATACACTGTTTTCAAGCAACATTTACCAAAACTGGATAAGTCTTAGGTGAAAAGTAAATTTTAACAAATTTAAAATAATCTGTAACATATAAACCATGTTCTCTGACCATAGTGCAATTTATTAAGAACTTAAAAAAATATAACTAACAAACTTCATAGTACGAAGCTTTAAAAACACTTCTGAAGGGGCGCCTGGGTGGCTCAGTCGGTTAAGTGTCCGACTTCGGCTCAGGTCATGATCTCGCGGTCCGTGAGTTCGAGCCCCGCGTCGGGCTCTGTGCTGACAGCTCAGAGCCTGGAGCCTGTTTCAGATTCTGTGTCTCCCTCTCTCTCTCTGCCCCTCCCCCGTTCATGCTCTGTCTCTCTCTGTCTCAAAAATAAATAAACGTTAAAAAAAATTATAAAAAAACCCCACTTCTGAATAATTCTTGGGTCAAGAAATCATAAAGGGAGTCCGAAAATACTTAGAATTGTAACATTAAAATTCGTGGGATGCATCTGAGCAGCACCGAAAAGGAAATCTATAGCCCCACATGCTCATAGTGGAAAAGGAAAAAAAATGTGCTAACCATCACAAAATTAGAAAAGGGACAACAACATAAATACAAAGAAGGCAGAAGACAACTCAGAAGAGCAGAAATTAATTACATAGGAAACTAATGGAGCCTGGAAAAGACTGAGGCTAGTTTTTTGAAAAGGTGATAAAATAGGCAACCCTCAGGAAAGATTTTTTTTTTAATGTTTATTTATTTTTTTTATTTTTGAGAGAGAGAGAGAGAGAGAGCACAAGTGGGGAAGGGGCAGAGAAAGAAGGGGGAGGAAGATCCCAAGTGAGCTCCGTGCTGACAGCACAGAGCCCTGTACGGGGCGCAAACTCACGAACCGTGAGATCGTGACCTGAGCCGAAGTCAGACACTTAACCTTGCCTGAGCCACCCAGGTGCCCCTTCAGGAAAGATTTCTGAAGAAAAAAGGAGAGAAAAATAATGGTGTGAAAGAGAAATGGTCAACGATCCTTTGTTGTTGACATTGTTGCTCTTGTTTTTGGTCAATGATCCTTTGAAAAGATGTTTAACCTCGATAACGGCCACAGAAATGTAAGTTTCGCTCCAAGCAGGGTGGTAAAAACTTAAACCTGAGAGGGGCGCCTGGGTGGCTCAGGTCACGATCCCAGTTCGTGAGATCCAGCCCTGAAACTTGCTCTGCACTGACAGTGCGGAGCCAGCTTGGGATTCTCTCTCTCTCTCTTTCTCTCTCTGCCCTTCCCCCACTTTCATGCTCTGTCTATCGCGCGCTCTCTCTCTGTCTCTCAAAATAAATAAATAAACTTAAAAAAAAATTAAGCCTGACGATACTGAGCAGACCAACAAGGCGACGGGGGTGTAAGCTAGCACAACCACCGTGGAGAGCAGTTTGGCAAAATCTGGCAAAGTTGATGTGCCCCTGCCCTTGAATGCACCACTTTCTCTGCCGGGAATATGCTCCTGAGGGACACCGACACGTGTGACCGAGGAGACAGCAACAAGGATGTTTACTTAACTCTCCTGTTTCTATGTATTTACTTATTTAAAAAAAAATGTTAATGTTTGTTTTTGAGAGAGACAGAGAGAGAGAGGGAGAGAGCAAGCAGGGGAGGGGCAGAGAGAGGGGGAAACACAGAATCCGAAGCAGGCTCCAGGCTCCGAGCTGTCAGCACAGAGCCCGAGGCAGGGCTCGAACTCACGAGCTGTGAGATCATGAGCCAAAGTTGGATGCTCCACCCACTGAGCCATCCAGGCGCCCCCTTACTTATTTTTTAAATGACATGTGGCTCACATGAAGCCTTCGCGGGATGGCGCTGGCCCACGCCAGCATGCTGTGCTGCGAGGGGACGGCCAGGCAGGGCAGGGCACAGCGCCCAGCAGCCACGGCTGGCAGTCCTATCCGGCTCAGCTGCTCCACCAGATGCCCCACTGGTTCCCAGATAGCTCTGCTTTCTTGCACCTCTGCCCACACCTTCGCCCCAGGGTTCCTTTTTCTGGCTCACCTTCCTTCTTTTCCTTCCTTCTGGACTCATCTTTCGCCCAGTGAAGGCTTCCTCGATGCCCCATCACTCTGGAAGCTCCCAGCCTTACTCTGCTTATGTTGTAACCAATTCTGCACTAGGCTTTTCTCCAACCGGAGGAATAACCGCACTAACCAACATTTGTATGGGACTGAAATTCTACAAAGTAATTTGCCACCATCCACTTCATACAACTTGACAATATAAAGATTATGGTTATTGTTCTTGCATAGATAAAGTGGGCTCAGAGATGTTAAACCACTTGGCGGAGGTCCCACAGCTTGGCAAGGTCAGGGGCTGGGCTTTCGTTATTTCTGGGTCTTTTAGTGCCTTGCACAACGCCTGCCATCTACACAGTAGGTGCTCAAAAACTCCCTAATGAATGGACCCCATTTGCCTCAAGTGGAGTGGACCCCAAGGAAGAATGTGAGGGGGAGGGGAGCACATCCTGTAGGTTAAAATTCCAGCAGGGTGGCCTTGTTGAAGATACCGAATGCCTCAGTCTTCCCATTTCTCATCTGCAAAATGGGTTTTGTGAGGCTTTAAGTACATTAATATACTATCTGAAAGTGCTTCTGCTGCTGCTGCTGAGCATCTTCCAATGGGGATAACTCACCTACTCCATGAGGTTCTTAAGAATAACATGCCAGGGGGCGCCTGGGTGGCTCAGTCAGTTGAGCGTCGGACTCTTGGTTTCCGCTCAGGTCATGATCTCAGAGTTCATGAGTCCGAGCCCTGCATCGGGCTCCGTGCCGATGGTGCAGAGCCTGCTTGGGATTCTCTCTCTCTCCCTCTCTCTCTGCCCTTCCCACGTCTCTCTCTCTCCAAAATAAATAAATAAACTTAAAAAAAAATAATAACATGCTTGGCACATCACAAGAGCTTGATAAATGTTAACCCTTATAATCCAGGTTAAAAATTTAAAAAAAAAATTTTTTTTAACGTTTATTTATTTTTGAGACAGAGAGAGACAGAGCATGAACAGGGGAGGGGCAGAGAGAGAGGGAGACACAGAATCTGAAACAGGCTCCAGGCTCTGAGCGGTCAGCACAGAGCCTGATGCGGGGCTCGAACCCACGGACCGTGAGATCATGACCTGAGCCGAAGTCAGACGCCCAACCGACCAAGCCACCCAGGTGCCCCAATTTTTATTTATTTTTGAGAGAGAGACAGAGCGTGAGATGAAGAAAGCAGAGAGAGAGGGAGACACAGAATCTGAAACAGTTTCGGGCTCTGAGCTGTCAGCACAGAGCCGGACATGGGACTTGAACTCGTGAACTCTGAGATCATGACCTGAGCCGAAGTCGGACGCTCATCTGACTGAGCCACCCAGGCACCGCTAGGGCTTCAAAAATTTTAAGACAGCAGAATAATTTTTACAATTGATGGAACCCCTATTCGTAAGTCAGGTAAAATCTGAGCTCACGTCACTGGTAGCCTCTCTTCAAGGCAACCCGAGGAACGTCGGAAACCTCTCGTCTAATCCAGCTCCATCATTTTACCGTTAAGAAAACAGTCCAAGGGTGGGGATACAATCCCTGAGGTCGCCCAGCAAAAGAGCAGCAGACCTGAAACCAGACTTCACATCCCCCCAAATCACAAGACAAGACTCTTGTTCTGTAGGCGCAGAGGTGACCCTACCGACAGAAGTGTTTCCCTGAGACGTACAGTTTGCTGAATGTCGGTAAAGTCACATCTGAGCTGAGACAGGAAATGGTGCTGGCCGAGTTCTCAGCCCTGGTCATGAATGAGTGACAGACAGTGCAAACCTTTCTCGGTTCCCACGTCCCCACCCTGTCACTTCTGGAAGCTTCCTCCCTGCACCCTGCGGCCCCAGCCAAACTCCCCTCTCCCTGAATCTCCCTGGGAAAACGGTCCCCTTCCCACCAGAGCATGGCTTACCCCACGCAGCGTCCAGCCTAGAAGAGGGATGCCGGAGAGGTGGCTGCCGGCATTCTGTGCTGCCCCCAGGTCTGGCGTGGACACTGACCTGTGGTGGTGTCCAAATTCGGCAAGGTCAGGAAATGCAGGCCCTTAGAGGGAGGGCCTGACAAGACAACATCCAACGGCAACAGGATGAACAAAGCAACAGGAAACCCAGCTCCCTGTCTGGTTTCCCGGTGGGCGGATAGAAATACCTTCTGGAGTCAGAGCATCTGGCTCCCGGACGGGCCTGCCTCCAGGGCGAGGACTGGTCTGAATGCCCGGCACGGGGAGAGGCCCAGCGTGGGCTGCGCGACAGAGGTGGAACCGTTCCACCTCTGCCTTGTCTCATCACGTGACTCCGGGCAAGTCCCTTCGACTTTCTGAGCCCCTTTTCTCAGTTACTTATTTTCTTGAATGTTTACTTATTTATTTTGAGAGAGAGCGAGCGAGACAGAGGACAGGGGAAGGGGCAGAGAGAGAGAGAGGAAGAGAGAGAATCCCAAGCAGGCTCTGAGATGTCAGTGCAGAGCTCGAGCCCACGAGCCCGTGAAACCATGACCTGAGCTGTCATCAAGAGTCGGCCGCTCCACCGACGGAGTCTCCCAGGCGCCCCCCATCCCCTTTTCTCATTTATGAAACGGCAGTGACAATACCTGTCCCATTCTCCTTGGAAAAACCAATTGGTTGATGACCTCCACCATGGCTTTTGAAGCCAGTGAGCTGTGATGGGTGTAGCCATCTTTTCAAAGTGTGTGTAAGACTTTATGTCTGTACATTTTTTAGGGGAAAGCGTTCATATTTTTTTTAATTAATTTTTTTTGCATTTATTTATTTTTGAGAGACAGAGACAGCAGGAGCAGGGGAGGGGCAGAGAGAGAGGGAGACACAGAATCCGGAGCAGGACCCAGGCTCCGAGCTGTCAGCACAGAGCCCGACGCGGGGCTCGAACCCACGAACTGTGAGATCATGACCTGAGCCGAAGTCGGACGCTCAACCGACTGAGCCACCCAGGCGCCCCCATATATATATATTTATCACTGTGTCAATGAAGTTCCCAATAGTACGAAGCACCAAGTCATACAAAACCATTTTGTGGCCGACTCTGTACAAATGCAAGATGAAAAGAGAACCAACCTTGGGGCTCCTGGGTGGCTCAGTTGGTTAAGTGGCCTGCTTTGTCTCAGGGCATGATCTCGCGGTTCGTGAGTTCGAGCCCCGCGTCGGGCTCTGTGCTGACAGCTCGGAGCCGGGAGACTGCTTCGGATTCTGTGTCTCCCTCTCTCTCTGCCCCCTCCCCGCTCATACTCTGTCTCTCTCTGTCTCTCAAAAATGAATAAACGTTAAAAAAATTTTTTAAAAAAGAGAACCAACCAGGGACGCCTGGGTGGCTCAGTTGGTTGAGCCTCTGACTCTCGATTTTGGCTCAGGTCAGGATTCCAGGGTCATGGGATCGAGCCCTGCATGGGGCTCTGTGCTGAGCGTGGAGCCTGCTTGAGATTCTCCCTCTCCCTCTCTCCCTCTGCCCCTCTCCCCACCTCGCTCTCTCTCTCTAAAAAAAAAAAAAAAAAAAAAAAAGGAACCAGGCAAGTGCTATCCCCACCTAAGAAACATGTCAAAGTCCTCAAACTGCCTGACACTCTTCTCAGACAGCATGTCCATGGCTGTGGTGGGTTGGCAGGGCCTGCAGTCCTAGAGCCCTCATGCTGAGTGTCTGGGAAGGGAACCTTCAGGCAGGGGGATGTGGGGGGGCGGTGGTGGTGGGTGGGTGCCCCTGGGGGGTTTTCCTACCTGAACTGAAAGTGTGAAGTGAAAAAGTGAGCGCCACGGTAACAGCTGCCCCCACGTTAAAGCCTGAGGGCACTAGGGACGAGGAGGATCGTAACCCTTTGAATGTGGCTGCTACACCTGCAGTGAAAAGCTGAGATTGGAGGTCAAGAGTGGTCATTTTTCTCTCTGACTGGGAGTGCGGAGGCCTGGGTTCTAGTCCCTGTTCTGCTACTGATCGTCATTGGGCAGCTCCCTTCTCCTTTCTGGGTCTTTCTTTTTGCATCTTTAAAGCAGGTGGGTAGACTGGGTGATTTCTTAGGTCTCCTCCTGGAAATTCACCATGTTGAATCCCAGACCTCCTTGGATTCGAATCCAGCTCTCCATTTCGTGGGCTGTGTGACACTGGGCAAGTTACCTCCCCTCTGTTTCATTCAGCTGTGAACCGGTGAGAAATACCACCCACATGGCATTGCTGTACCGATTAAGTAACCGAAGTTTCCTAAATTCATGGTGCTGTGCCTGGCTGACAGTACGTGTCCAATAAAAGGCAGGAAAGAACTCAGTTGAGTTAGAATTCTTACAGGATTCTGTGCTCAAGGCTTGTCTGACCTTCATCTGAGAGCTGAGGCAAATAGAAAGATCTCTGCTCGTTCTTAGCTGGCACTTTATCACCATGAAGGCCAAACCATCACATTTTTAAAACCCTGTTTGACCCACATGACCTTCTTGGCCTGCTTCCCAGCAGTCTGGGCTCTTGGTGCTATGTCCAGCTGTAGGAAGGGAGTCACGGGGCCTTCCTTCCACATTTCTTCTCCTACTTCCCTTCTGTGCTTGATAGCCCTTGGCTGCAAGTTGCAAGGAAGTTCTCTGGGATTTGGGGCTGTAGGCTATTGTCCTTTACCCAAATCTTATCTATTTTTTTCAGGTCCTGTATCAAGGCCACCTTCTCCAGGAAGCATTCTCTGGTTTCCCGTAACCCTTCCAGGTGGTTGAAACTCATTGAGTCCTGCTGTATGGATCACCATCTACCTTCTGTTATTTGTATCAGTAATATTTGTCTCCTCTTGCTTCCTGGATTGTGAGCTTCTAGTTTTGAGAGTTGAATCTGGGGGTCAGGGAGGGAAGACATCTTTGTATTTTAGTTCCCTTTACAATGAAACGAAGTTCTTGTAATGAGGGGTTCTGAGCTAGGCTCAGCAGCCCTCATGGAGGTGGAACTCAGCCCAGCTAAGCAAGACAATTAGGTGGCCCCGAGCCACCACTCCCTGTTCCCAAGCCATGACAGACAGTGCCCATCGGCCCCAAATCCCCCTCATCCTGAGCCTCACCCTAGTGCCCTTTATCCAGGGAACCAGCCTTCTAGAAAGAGATGGGAACCACAAACAGCAGGTCTAAGGCAGAAAGTGAACTAAAAGGTTGGCAACTGTCCAGGCTCTTTTTGACCTTGTAAATAGACCACTACGGTAGTCATCCCAGAGGAGGTGGGACAGATTGTGAGTGAAGGAACTTAAAAATCTCTCCAGTGATGTGGACGCCTGGGTGGCTCAGTGGGTTAAGCGTCTGACTTTGGCTCAGGTCATGATCTCACGATCTGTGAGTTCGAGCCCTGCATCAGGCTCTGTGTTGACAGCTCAGAGCCTGGAGCCTGCTTCGGATTCTGTGTCTTGCTCTCTCTCTTCCCCTCCCCTGCTTGTGCTCTGTCTCTCTCTCTCTCTCTCTCTCAAAAATAAATAAACATTAAAAAAAAATTAAAAAGAAACCTCTCCAGTGATATAAGCCCTAGGAGAAGCTTATGGATGTGAGGCAAAATATGGAAATTGCCCTAGGGGAGGGATACAAAGGGCTGCGCAGACCGATTTCTTCTATTTTTTTTAATCAAAAAAAAATTTTTTTTTTGAGAGGGAGAGAGAGAACGAGCAAGAGGGGAGAGGGACAGAGGAAGAGATAGAAAGAATCCCAAGCAGGCTGCATACTCAGCGCAGAGCCTGAAGCCGGACTGGGTCCCCCAACCCTGGGATCATGGCCCGAGCTGAAATCAGGAGTCCGACGCTTAACTGACTGAGCCACCCAGGCGCCTCAAATTGATTTCTCTAATACATTTTTCCTGGGATTTCCAGCACTTGAGCACAAGGCCTGGCATAAAGCAGGCACTTAAATATTTTGAAATCAACACGTTGAATAAACGAACGAACAAATGTCCTATTGGGAAAAAAGCAGGCTTCTTCAGAGAGACTTTGTATTTTCTTTTCCCTCCGCTGCCAGGAAGTTCAGAGCTAAACACGATGCAAGCCTGCAGTCCTGGTTCGTTCAGTGTTGGTTCCTGATTCATTTCTTCTCTCTTTCAGTGGTTTCTAATGCTTTGCTTTTATTTCCACTGCCCTAATTCATAAGATAGACCTCCACCAGTTCTTTAAGGGAAGGATTTTTAATTTATAGAATTGGCGCAAAAGATCACCATGAAGGCCTTTCTCAAACATCTAACGGTTGGCAAAAAAATCTCACTCCCCATGAGTCTGCCCTGTGGGCCTGGAAGTTTCCGTCCTGTCTGCTATCCACTCGCTGTTCATCGCTCCCACCAGGGGCCTGTGGGATCACTACCTGCTGTCTGGACACTTGTTCTCCCTCAACCTTCCTTCCTCGTCTTTCTGTATCGTCTCCAGCCTCCCTTCCTGGGAGGAATTAAGCTAAACGGTGTCTGAGGTCTCTTTCCACGGTAGCAAAGGTTAAAGGGCCAAAGCTTTGGAATGAAACATTGCCGGCTTCAAACCCCAGCTCTGCCAGTGGTGGGCTGTGGGACCTGAGGGCGAGTTACTCAAACTCTCTGAGCCTCAGTTTCTTCATCTGTGACTGGGGAAACTATTACTGCCTGCATTCTTGATGTGCAGATTAAGTAACGATTTAAAACAAGCAGTCCCGTGGGGGCCTGAATGGACTATAGCGTGTTGGTGTGTGATGTGGCGGAAAGAAAAGGGTCTCACGCTAAGCCGCGGATGCTCAGGGTTTGAGCCTGGCTCTGGCACCAGTTGGTGCTATGGAGAGGTCACTTTCCCTCCCTGTCCCCAGTGCTGCCATCTGAGAAGAAGACCGAAGGATAATGATGACGAGGGCTTGGCATGGTACTAGCGCCCTCCACGCATTATCTCACTGAAACCTCAAAACAACCCTGCAAGGCTGGTGTAATTATTTTCCACATTTTCCAGATGAGGAAAGCAGGGCCCAGGGATGGATGTAAGAAACGTGCTGGGGGCACCGGGCACGTGTTCATTCCTCTGAAGACGCAGGGTCCCATCCTGTTGGTTTCTGTTCCTTAAGTCTTGGTAATTAACTGACTGATCTGAAATCTTCCCACAGGACAGGGTGGTTGAGTCTTTTCAGATCTTTTCTTCCTTTTTTCAACTACCTTATGTTCCAGCAACTTCCCTTTCAGAGAATGAACCAATGGTGCCCACATCCATATCATATTTGACAGTTTGCACAGTGGGGAGGGCTCACGATGGTATCTGAAGCAGGTAGCATGTCTTGAGCAAATGGGTGCAGAGAGGGCAAGTCACTTACCCAAAGTTCACAGCAAGTGCCAGGCAAAGCTAGGACTTGAGCCCCAGTGCTCCGACAAAGTCAGGTTGGTAAAGGGACAGGATCCAATGCATGACCTTGCCCGGGGGCGAGGGGCCCTAACAACAGCAAATAGGCGATCTTTGTCCTTTAGCCCCAGGGGCAAATTGCATCGTTTCTCTTTCTGGCTTTTTCCTTTTTGGACCAATCTCACTCAGCAATGCCTCCCTTGCTTACATTAGCTGATCTAGATTTTAGTCTTATCCCCGCCAACCAGATGGAGTCCTGACCTCCTCACCCCCAAGGATTTGCCAGTCAAGCTCTTGGGGCTTTGGAGTCAGACAGACCCGACTTCCAGAACTGGCACAGCCAAGTGTTAGCTTTGTGCCCTCAGATAAAGTCACTTCTGGCGGTGCTTGGGTGGCTCAGTCGGTTCAGCGTCAGACTTTGGCTTAGGTCATGATCCCCCGGTTCATGGGTTTCAGCTGTCAAGGCAGAGCTCACTTCGGATTCTTTGACCCCCCCCAACCCACTCCCAGTCGCTGCCCCTCCCCCCTCACGCTGTCTTTCTCAAAAATAAACACTAAAAATGTCACTTCATTCACTTCTTTTCCTCTGTTTCCTCATCCATAAAATGGGAATAACAAATAGTTATTTGTTGGGACAAATGGGACATACTTCACCGGTGGTGGTGAAGCACGAGAATTAATTGAGATAGCATCATGCTTAATACAATGCCTGGCACACATATATATATATATATATATATATATATATATAGTAGAGACTATATATATATATATATATATAGTAGAGACTATATATATATATATATAGTAGAGACTATATATATATATATAGTAGAGACTATATATATATATATATAGTAGAGACTATATATATATATATATATATAGTAGAGACTATATATATATATATATATATATAGTAGAGACTATATATATATATATAGTAGAGACTATATATATATATATAGTAGAGACTATATATATATATATAGTAGAGACTATATATATATATATATATATATAGTAGAGACTATATATATATATATATACACACACACACACACACACAATATGTGTACATATTACAGCTTTCTCCTCACTTCCCCAAGTTCTTTGCTAATTGACACCGAGGGACAATGTCATTTCTGTCGTGCCCTTGGGCTGGTGGAGGGGGGTCTAGGAGAACAGAGCAGTTGAGAGGCAGGATGGAGAGTGGGACAGTGTTAGGGGAGCAGAGGGAGAAGATCCTGTTTCCATTCAGGATGTTAAGAATTGAGTGAACCGGAAGCTGAGGATGTGCCGGGAGCCTGATGGATTATTAACCAGGCTGGGGTAAAGCAGTCAGCACCTGCCAGCCTGCAATTGGGACAAGAGCCCTGGGCCAAGGAGACAGGCTTCTGGTTCCAGCTTGGGGTGGAAACGATGGCCGGGTAACCTCAGGCAAAACAGTCTTCTCAGTGTGCCCATCTGTACCAGGAAGGGGTTTTTGATGACATCTCAAAGGGTCCTTCTTTCCAACTTGAAGTTGTGCAATTAATCACATGGGGCAGGGGGGTTGTTGTTCACTTGCCGAAGAGCTGGGCATGAGAAAGTCAGCTTAGGAAAGCCTGGAGCAGCAGATCTCAAACTCTGGGCTCTCTGCACCCCTTTACTATCTTAAAAAAATCACCAGACCCTGGAGGGCTTTCATTGATGTAGGTTACATCTCTCACTCTTTACTGTATTAGAAAATAAACCTGACAACTGAAAAAATATGTTTAGTGAAACTATATTACATGTTAATAGCAATAACCTATTTTTAAAAAATATTTATTTATTTGGGGGAGAGCATAAGCGGGGGAGGGGACCTAAGAGAGGGGGGGACAGGGGATCTGAAGCAGGCTCTGCGCTGACAGGCTGATAGCAACGAGCCAGATGTGGGGCTCGAACCCACAAACTACGAGGTCATGACCTCTGCCAAAGTTGGACGCTCAACTGACTGAGCCAACCAGGTGCCCCTAGAAATAGCCTATTTTTTAAAAAATGTTTTAACGTTTATTTATTTTTGAGACAGAGAGAGACAGAGCATGAACAGGGGAGGGTCAGAGAGAGAGGGAGACACAGAATCCGAAGCAGGCTCCAGGCTCCGAGCTGTCAGCACAGAGGCCGACCCGGGGCTCGAACTCACGAACCGTGAGCTCATGACCTGAGCCGAAGTCGGACGCTTAACCGACGGAGCCACCCAGGTGCCCCAGAAATAGCCTATTTTTAATGAAAATAGTTTTGGGGGAAAGGAAATCTCTTAATTATCTGGCAGCCGGATTCTCATCTCTGCTTCTGCAGTCAGCCTATTGTCATAGGTCATTGTGGTTAAAGTATGTGAGGAAAATGAATTTGTCACCACCCTTTACTACTTCCTTTGTGGCAGGCTCTCCAAGAGGCTTTTTACCTGCATTGTTTCCTTTATCCTGCAAACCGCACTTGTGGGTGGATTGTCTTATTTTCCCTATTTTAAGATGACAGTGCTGGGGCCCAGCTGGATGGATCTGCCCCAGGTCACACGACTTGCAGGTGGCTTGGGTGGCTATGCGCGTGGCGGACCCTGTCCACGGGAGGGACGCACTCGGGGCGACAATCTCTTCCCTTTCCTTTTCATCCTTTCCTCTTTGGACTCTTTCCTCCAACCTGGGCCTCTAGCACGACCCTTAGCTGCGAGGGCGGTAGAACCTCAGCTCCAAGAGAGCAGGTGTTCATTGTCTGTTTTGTTCACTGCTGTGTCTCAAGTGCCTGGCACATGGTAGCTGCCCAATTAAATGTTTTCCGAATGAATCGGCTGAAGGGCTTCTCTCTGACGCTTGTGAAAATCCTCAAGGAGGGTGATTTTCAAAGGGGACACAACTGATCTATTTACAGAGGGGCGCCTGGGTAGCTCAGTCAGTTAAGGGGCCGACTTCGGCTCAGGTCCTGATCTCAGGTTTGTGAGTTCGAGCCCACGTGTGCTAACAGCTCAGAGCCTGGAGCCTGCTTCGGATTCTGTGTCTCCCTCTCTCTCTGCCCCTCCTCCATTCACACTCTATCTCTCTTTCTCTCAAAAATAAATAAAAACATTTTTAAAAAATGTATGGGGGGGGAAAGGGCTGATGGAATGTATATCAGCAGGAAGAACATGCGGGGCTTGACGTTTCAGAAGTGATTCTCAAAGGATCTGCGACAAGAGCACTTAGGACAAGCCTTTAGGAGATTCCCCTGCCCTGCTGAAAGGTGCAGGAGAGGGTGGGGACTTGGGGGATCGAACCTAAATACTAACAGCTTCCTGTGCGCCAAGCTTGGCTTTGCATGTGAACTCAGTTAATCTGCATGATAATCACTGTTATCATCGGCTCCCTTTTGCAGACCGACACGAAGTGACTTGCCTGAGGTCATACGAAAGGGCAGAGCCCAATTCAAACCCAGGCTTGGCCCGTAATCATGGGACCTCTCCTCCCAGTTGCTCAGTGGGTCCCTGCAGCTTTCTCCTGAGGACCTCTGTCCTTTCTGAGGAGGGGGCGGGGGCGCTTCTTGAAATTCTGGAAGTAGCATGAGGTCCCCTGTTTCCTGCTTTACCAGATCCCAGGGTTCAGGGTCTCAGGATGGGGTGTCTGATGACAGGTGTCTTAGTTTTGCCCTAGCAGGGAGCCCCCCTGTGATTCAGGGCCTGTTACTCTGATTCCCTGCCTTTTACCTTTATCTCTGTAACAGGGATTTAAAAAAGGCCTATACCTCTCTCTCAAAGAAAACCTGCTACAGAAAATTTTGGAAACTCAGTCACGTTAAAGTCTGCATGACTGAAACAGTGCATGGATCTCCCTGACCCTGAGGGCGAAGCTTGGTCATTGGTCATTGGGAAGCGTGTGTGTGTGTGTGTGTGTGTGTGTGTGTGTGTGTGTATAGCGGCTGATCACCCCTTCTGACCATGAAGTGCTCCCTGTAGGGCAAACAAGGCCTTATAACCAGAGAGGGGGCAGAGAGGTGTGATGATGGGGACTTTTCGGGGTGGTTTCTCTATACAGCAGAGAGTAGGCAAGGGCTAATTAAGTGGTGGATATTCTGAATCACCTGCAGCTTCCCCCAGGTTCCTCTACTCCTTCCTGGCTTGCCCAGATCCCAAAGGGTGTGGTCCCTGCCCTAACCTTGATTCTGGTTGTTTCTAGCTGCACCGTGGGGGTTGCAATTCAGACCAGCTCTCCAAACGGAGGTGGGAGTGGTGGGGCGACAGAGCCACGGAACACAGTGGTGATCATGACAATAATGGAAAGTAACACTGAATGAGCGCTTACTGTATACTGTGTGCCAAACCATTCTATGCCCTTTGCACAGTAATTCATATAATCTGCACGACAAGCCAACGAGGGGACTGGTAGCATTCCCATTTCATAATCGAGGAAACTGGCATCAGCAAAGGGGCTGATTCATAAGACTTTGGGCCCCTAACATCTGGGGTGACAAAGTGGCTAGAGGGCCACGGGGACAGCTGGATGCAGGCTGATGAATGAATGAAACCTGCTGTGGGCAGTCAGGCCATGGAGAGATGCGGAGAAGCCAGAGATGGGCCAGACATCTGGGGAGGTGACCCTCACGCACACTCCACCTACTGCTTTCTACAGAGCGAATTAATGTGCCCCGGTGGCGCTGTTTGCTTTGGGCCCTGGGGCAGTGAGGACGAAAGCATGTCACCATTTCTGGCCTAGAATTTGGGATCAGACCCAGCACACTGATTCCCTCGGTACACCAACTTGCAAGGAGGCCTGGAGTTCCATCTCCTGCTTCCGTAAGGAGAGGTGGTCAACAGATAAGGATCGACTGAGAATAAGAAGGAAATTTACAAGCAAGCTCTGTGCTGTCAGCACAGAGCCCAACATGGGCCTCGATCTCACAAACCGTGAGATCATGACCTGAGCCGACATCAAGAGTCAGACGCTTAACCCACTGAGCCACCCAGGCGCCCCTACAGACGGAGGTTTAAGAGGCCGCCCCAAGTCACGGTTGTGAGTTCTGATTCTGCCTCTTATTAGGTCCGTTGTGTCTTGGGCAGATTGCCTCACCTCCCTGAGCCTCAGTGTCCTCATCTGTAAAATGGGGATAATGAAAGTACTCAGGGCTGTTGTGAGGAGTATATGGGGCAGGGGGCATGTAGCAGATGCATAGCTCAGTACCTGGCCGGCACTTAATCTACCCTCAATTAAGGTCGTCTGTCTGTGTGCCAGGTTATCTAAGGGTCATGGCCAACACTGAAAGAGTAAAACAAAACAGAGTGAGGGCGTCAGACTAGAATATCTCCAATCTCTTCCGACTTGGGAGCCGTTTCACAGTAATATGTAATGTTAGAAACCCCAATAGGAATTATTTGAGCCATTTTGTAATTGTGTATGGCTTGTGAAAAAGGAAGCGATTTTAAGTTACACGTACTATTTTCAATACACGTGTATCATTTCAGAATTTTCCCTAAGATTTATTTTAAACCCTTTAAATTATATGCATGATGTGTGAGGATAACTTTTGACTTCTCCCCACCTTCCAAGGGGCATGTATGCTCCTTTCTGCTTTGCAGTCACAACAGAAGAAAATGCCTGGTTACTGAACACATTTTGAGGGAATGTTAATATTGGGACCAAAGGGACGTTACAATAGGCTGCGATGTAAGAAGAGGATGGGAATCACTTTCATGACCTGAGGGTTTGAATTCTTTTTTTTTTTTTTTTTTAATTTTTCTAATGTTTATTTATTTTTGAGGAGGGGGAGGAAACAGGGGCAGAGAGAGAGCACACACACACAGAATCCAGAGCTCCAGGCTCTGAGCTGTTAGCACAGGGTCCGACAGGGGGCTTCAACTCAAGAACAGCGGGATCATAACCTGAGTTGAAGTGGGATGCTTAACGACTGAGCCACCCAAGTACCCTGAAGGTTTGAATTCTTGCATTCAATGCTTAAAAAGCCAATTTGTACTTAAAAAAGTTTTTTTAATTCCTCATGGCTTTATTTTGTCATTTTTAAAAATTTTATTACTTTTTTAATGTTTATTTTTGAGGGAGACAGAGACAGAGACAGAGTGTGAGGGGCAGAGAGCGAGGGAGACACAGAATCTGAAGTAGGCTCCTGGCTCTGAGCTGTCAGCACAGAGCCCGACGCAGAACTCGAACCCACAACCACGAGCTCATGACCTGAGCAGAAGCTGGACACTTACCCACTGAGCCACCCAACTGCCCCTAGTTTGTACCTTTTTAAAAAGAATCTCATGTTTGTCACAGGCAAGAGAAAATAATCTGAGGTCCCTATTTGCAAGCCTCTCTCTGCATTTGCCTGGCAAGTGTGGATCGCCTTTATGCCCAACACAGGAGAAGAAAGAACACGTTATTTTCTCTTTTTAACAATCTTGAAATGTGGAGAAGCATAAGAACTTCCCTGAAATGCTTTGTAAGAAACTTGATCAGATAAACACAACTCATGAATCTTGAGGCAAATTTTCAGAGGAGGTATTATTTTCCTTCTTATTTCCTTGTGTTTTTGACATCAGAGTTCCTTTTGCATCCTGTCTTTGATCATTGGTTCAATAAGGGTGTAAATTAAATAATAAACAATTAAGAATAAGACCAGTGTAAAACCATATATATCAGCTAAAGCCACTCTAGTCGCCAAATAAGAAACATCCCGGGTGGAAATTCATTAGGTTATCATTCATTTGCTCACCACTGACTTCTGCTTTTGATTCTTTTTATTTTAAGAACCTCTCAGTCTGAATAAAAACAATCTTCTAAATAGCAAAAATAATTATTCGCTAATTTTTTTAAAAAATGGAACCAAGCACCATGAACTTCTAGTGTGTGGACCTTCTGGAATACCTTCCTCCTTGTTGGGAAAACCTCGTGGAAAGTAGTGGGAGCACAGAGCTGAGCTTGACTCTGGTCTCTGCCATTTGCCCGCTCTGACTGGGCCTTGGTGACCTCATCTGCCAAGTGGGTATTATTAAGATAGGACTCGTGTGAAGTCTTCGAGAAGGTCCGTGAGACACCCTGCACCCCCGCCCGGTTCTCAGCAGGCTCCCACCCCCTCCTCTCAGCTCCGTCAGATTTCCCAGGACCCAGGCAGATCCACGGAGACCCACAGAGGACGATTCACTGTCCAGCAGAGGCAACACCGTGAACGCAGCTGTGGTTCTCGGAGGAACTTTGGGGTGGCCCCAACCCCCCAGGGAGAGGAGGGCGGAGGGGGGGTGGTAGCTGTAGTGGGAGGGGCTGCTTCTGACTCACTGTGCAAGCAGAAGATTGGGGGCCTCCTCTGGAGGGGTAGGAGCAGGTGGAGGGAGGAGAAGGGAGGCAGCAAAGCCCATAGGACACTCAGCCCAACCCATTTCTGTCCGGAGGTCTCCCCAACATTCTTCTGATTTGGATGGGACCTCGGCAGCCTTCCTTCCCAAGCTTCGCTTTTAAAAAAAAATGTTTTTTTAATGTTTATTTATTATTGAGAGACAGAGAGACACAGAGCATGAGCAGGGGAGGGGCCGAGAGATGGAGAGACACAGAATCGGAAGCAGGCTCCAGGCTCCGAGCTGTCCGCACAGAGCCCCACGCGGGGCTCGAACTCACAAACCGCCAGATCCTGACCTGAGCCGAAGTCGGCCGCTTAACCGACGGAGCCACCCAGGCGCCCTCCCCCAAGCTTGGCTTTCATGACACTGGGGGGCTCCTCCCCTTCTGATCTACCCTATTGATGATCTGCCTTTCTCTGCCATTTTCTTTCCTTGGCATTTGGGGGGGGGGGGTCTTCCCTGCGTGGGGGTGGGGCAGGATACACCCCATGTTCTGTGGACCCTATCTTTCCCCAGGAGATGGAGGGAAGAGGGAATTATGGTCTTCAATTTCCTTTTCCGAGCTCGGCTGGAAGAGGGCTGATGGCTCTTCAAGGCTGCATGACACCTCAGTGCTTGCAAGGTACTCTCCACACCTGTTCTCTTTGGGTCTCACTGCAGTGCAGCCGGTTCTGGCTTCAGACAGACCCAGGTTTGAGTCCCGGCTTTGCGTGTGCCACCCGCTGTGTGAGCTTGGGCTAGGTCTTAGTCCTGGGTGAGCCTTAGTTTCTCACCTCTCAGATGTGGGTGGTGAGAGCATGTGTCTCCCTCACAGGCTGTCGTGAGCACTGGACAACGTGAGGCAGCCGTGCCGGCAGACTTCCAGCAGGTAGTGAACGCTCACTAAATGTTAACTTAAGGAAAGGAGCTCCCCTTGGCGGCAGATTGGTAAGGCTTTGCTTCATTTTTGGAGGTGGACAAACTGTAGGTTAGAAAGGTGATGCGACTCCCCCCAAGGCCATCTGACTCGTTGGGGAGGGGGACTTGTGTCTTCCACAGGATTCAGCGATTGATAGCACAGGCTTTGGAGCCCAGAGAGCTGGACTTGACACTCTTCCTTGGCCTTGAATTCAAGGTCAACCTTGAATGAGTCACCATTGCCTGTGAGCCTTGTCTCACAGGCTGCCTGCCTCCCTTCAAAGAGTATCCTTGGTTTCTCCTGGCTCAGGGCCTTTTTGCATGGGTTGGGGTAGAAAGCAGAAACTGTCTGAAGACAGCCCTTCTTCCTGTCCTTTGTGAAAATCTGAGTGCGGTGCGGTTAAGTGGGTGTCCCAGGAGGGTGGGGAGAAGAGCCTACATCTGTGACCCAAAGCCAAGGACACAGGACAGATGGCCCCGGGCTAAAAAGGGACCAGAGGTCACGGGTCCCTTGAATGTTGACATCCTGGGCTCTGCTGTCTTGGGGAGATGGTGGGGCCTCTGGGGGAAGTTACTGGGTGGCTCACCCTGAAGTTGAATCCAAAGCACAGTGGTTTCAAATCCTGGCAAAGAATCCAGGCTCCAGGCCTGCCAGGGAAGTGGACAGGGCTGGACTTCAGGGAAATCAAACCCCTTTGGACAATGGGCATCTATCACAGGAGGAACCAGGGTGGCACCAAGGCCGGGCGCCTCCCTCGTTCTGTGCTCTGTATGAGACCCTAGGACGCCACGTGCGTTGCTGGAAGGCGAGAGAAACTCGCTACGCACCGAGACCCCATCGCTGACCAGCTCAGTAGGGTGAGAGCTCGGAGTCCTACTGAACATGCTTTAATAAGAATGAATAAAAGAACATTCTGTGCACGTTTGAGAGCACAGGGTAAGTAAGATTAACAGGTGCACCAAGATGAGGAGGGAACAGAAGAGATACACTGGAGGGCTCTGCTCGGCTGGGCCGTGCTCCCATTTTGCCCACCTTAACCACATGGTCTTAACCCTCCCAAAGGTAAAGGACACGCTTCATTGGTAGAAATTAATGCTAGGGCCAGAGTCGTTAGGGTGCTGACTCCCAGGGACTCCCTGGATTCCTCCACGGCCCCTCCTCTGCCCTAGTCCTGGCCCCTCCTCTGCCCTAGTCCTGGCCTTTGCGTCCTCAAGGCATCTACCTGCCACCCTTTCGAGAGAAAAACAGCCCGAAGCCATGACGTCCTTATCTCTACTCCATCGCAGGAGCCGATGGATGAAGATCAGAGTCTCTCCACTGTAGTCATTTGCTGACCCAGGTGCCCGCCTGGCGTCAGCATCATCCAGCCCGCCCTCACCACAGGCCCACGAGTGCTGGCATCGGGCCCAATATTCACAGAAGAGGGAGCCGCGTGGGAAGGAAGGGGACCGATTTTCCTGAGGCCGTGGAGTTACCTACCAGCGCTGAGATGCACCTGGGTGCTGGCCCAGGGCACACTCGGAAACACGACTGTCCTGCTAAGTGGAACCTCCATGGAGCGGACCCCTGGCCTCCTGAGTCTAGTGTGGCTCTAACGCTGTGGAACTGCCCCAGACGGGGAAGCCGTGCTCCCTGAGCCTCAGCCTTGCCCCCCCTCCCGGCCCCCCCGTCCAGCAGAGGGGCCCTGTACTCACCAGATGACCTCTAAGGCCTCTTCCAGCCGATCTATTGGGGTTCTTTCTGGGCCCACTGTCTGCTCATTAGGCCTGACCTTGTAAGGCAGGACACCCCGGTGGTGAAAGGGTGACTGTGGAGCAGAGAGTCTGAGTTCAAGCCAGTGTCTCACTGAATGTGACATTAGGTAAGTCACTTCTCCCCATCTGTGGGGCGGGGAGGGATAACAGTCCTGACTGCAGACAGATGTGAGAGTTAACTAAGTCAAGCCCTGCATGCAGTAAGGCTCTCTGTGTGTCGGTGAGTGTCTCCTTCTGTCCTGACCTTGGTGGTCCTGTCCAAAGGGGAGGACGGCACCAGCCCTGAGCCTTCCTGTGACTGGTCCTCAAAAACCTCAGGAGTCCCCCTCATACGGCAGCAATTTCCCGGCCCCAGGCAGTCCTCCCCCTCCCAACTCCTTACATCCCTGGAGGGAAGGGGTGAAGTAAGAGCACAGGTGTTCTGGAAGGCAGCTATATGCTAACTAACCGCTAGGCCAGCCGCGCCCCACAGAACACAGTTTTCCGAAATGAGGAAGAGGCCCCAAAGAAAACAGCTGCAGACAGCTACTCACGGTGATCTGTGGCTGAGCTCCCTGATCCTGCTGGGCGCTGAGGAGTCCTGGCAGTCGTGTCTAGGTGGTGGGTCTGGGTCCCAGTCAGAGCCCCTGTTGAACAGCCACCCCAAGCAGCTTTCACTTGCTTTTGCTCTTTCTCACAGATGAGTGAGTGTGGGGAGGCCTGGCTTTCCGTCCCTGTCACCACTTCCCCTCTGGGACCCCACTGCCACAGCATTCTTGTCCCTGTAGCTGAGCTGTTTCTCACAAGGAACTCGGGCCAGCGTAGGGCACAGGTATAGGCCCTGGAGCCAAGGGACTTGGATTCTAATCCAACATAGCGCTCATGACCTTGAGCAATTCGCTTTAACCTTCCCAAACCTTAGTTTTTTTTCATCTGCAAAATGGAGATAATGCACCAGCCTTACACAGATCACCTCAAAGGACATTCCGTTCCAATCAATCCCTCTTGCGTGTCAGATCAGAGCTTTGAAATCCAATGCCCATCGGCACCCGCCAGATAACACAAATGGGTGAAGGGTGCTGGTATGGGGCAAGAGAGAGTAGCGGGGACTGTGGGGGAGTGGAGACACATGACCCAGTCAGAGGGGGCTGGCATCTCAGCTCCAGCCAAGCCCTGCTGCATGGGAGTGCAGACCCCGGCTGCCAGCTGTCCCAAACATTTGGAACATGTTCCCCTTTTTCTAAGAGATAATAGAAATCCTGACCTTTATGTAATGGCTTCCAATTTTAGAATGTTGACCACAAAGTCAAATATTTTATTTTATTATATATATATTTTGTTTAACATTTTATTTATTTTTGAGACAGAGCATGAACGGGGGAGGGTCAGAGAGAGGGAGACACAGAATCCGAAACAGGCTTCAGGCTCTGAGCCGTCAGCACAGAGCCCGACGCGGGGCTCGAACTCACGGACCGCGAGATCGTGACCTGAGCCGAAGTCGGCCGCTTAACCGACTGAGCCACCCAGGCGCCCCAAAGTCAAATATTTTAGAAATGCTATGTGGGTCAAACCAACACCATTTTCCGTTCACGTTTGCTAGATCACGGGCTCCCTGAAGGCAGGGATCGTGTCCCTAATGCCCGGTCCTGGGTGTTTTCATACCTGTTAGCAGATAGAATGTTTATGTATTTATGTATTGTTTCAAGTGGTAATCTAAATTCCAGTGAACCTACAGTGTAATAGTAGTCTGCGGGGTAGAATTTAGTGATTCCTGATTTACATACAACGCCCAGTGCTCATCCCCACAAGTGCCCTCCTTAATCTCCAGCATCCGTCTGGCCCATCCCCCAGCCACCTCGCCTCTAGCCACCCTCAGTTTGTTCTCTATAGTTAAGGGTCTGTTTTATGGCTTATCAGATAGGATATTTAATGAGATCTGCTTCGACCTAGGGGTACAGAGATGAGTGCGGTAAACTTCCTGCCTTCCTAGATGAATGGCATTTGATTATCTCATTAGATATTTTTACTTACGACCCCCACTTTCCAGACCCCAACGGACGGATCTAGGCCTGTGGTTCTCAGGAAGGGAGACCGTGCCCCTGAGGCAGAGGTGCCGGACTCAGTAAGAATGTAGGAGGGCGGGGCGCCTGGGTGGCTCCGTCGGTGGAGCGTCCGTCTTCGGCTCAGGGCACGATCTCGCGCTCCGTGAGTTCGAGCCCCGCGTCGGGCTCTGGGCTGACGGCTGACGGCTGGGAGCCCGGAGCCTGCTTCGGATTCTGCGTCTCCCTCTCTCTCTGCCCCTCCCCCACTCGTGTTCTGTCTCTTTCTCTCAAAAATGGTCAAACATTAAAAAAAATATATATATATATATAAAAAGAAGTTTCAAGGTTAAGGTAGGAAGAACACTGGGAATCTGGGTTCTAGTGTGGTCTTGGCTACTGCCTGGCCGAGTGACGTTACTTCCCTTGTGTAGTATCCATTTCCCCATTCCTAAAATGAGGAAGTTGGAGCTAATCGGTGTTTCTATAACTTCCGCATGCATCTGCATCGCCCAGAAGGCTTGTTAAAACACAGATTGCTGTCCCTTCCACCCCAGGTTTCTTTTTTTTTTTTTTTAATTTTTTTTTTCAACGTTTATTTATTTTTGGGACAGAGAGAGACAGAGCATGAACGGGGGAGGGACAGAGAGAGAGGGAGACACAGAATCGGAAACAGGCTCCAGGCTCTGAGCCATCAGCCCAGAGCCTGACGCGGGGCTCGAACTCACAGACCGTGAGATCGTGACCTGGCTAAAGTCGGACGCTTAACCGACTGCGCCACCCAGGCGCCCCACCACCCCAGGTTTCTGACTGAAGTATTCTGGGGGGAGGTCTGAGAATCTGCATTCTTAACAAGTTCCCAGGTGATGTTGTTGGTCCTTGGACACACTTTGGGGAGCCTGAAGGAAATGACGGATAAGAGACCTTCTTGCCGGGGCGGTCCAGGATCCCCAAGTTTCCTGGGTGCCCTGCGCAGGGCTGATGGGACCCGCTAAGGAAGTCTGTTCTCTTTTTTTCCCCAGAGAGGGCTAGGTGCATCGGCAGGGAAGGGTCCAGGAGCTGGTTTTCTCCAGCTGGCTTTCCCCTCTGGACAGCCAGCCTCACCAGCCCGCGCACAGTGAGATTCTGCCATCTACTGGATGCATCTAGCCCGTGCCGGGCCTCTCATGGTGCTACATTTAGGACCTGATTGAAGGAGGGACATTCAGGGGTGACGTATTTCCCAATGGGCCCCAGGGAAGCAGACGTTGTCAGGTCTGGGCCTTCTGACCCCTTCAGATGACTCAGTTTCCGGTATGGATGTGGGAGCCTGAATTAACCTAGGAAAATGAAAACGAAATGCAGTTGCAAGTCCGTGGGGTAGAAGTTTTCACCAAACTGTTGCTCCTTGAAGCTTCTGAAAGCCCAACACCAGTGATCTGAATTCATTAAGTGCAAATGCTGGTGGTGATATATATATGGGAAAGGGTTGTGTATCTGTACGAGTCTTTACCACAGGTACTCTTTTTTAAATATTTTTTTATGTATTTAAAAAAAATTTTTTTTTGTTTAGCCTTTATTTATTTTTGAGACAGAGCACGAACAGGGGAGGGTCAGAGAGAGAGGAAGACACAGAATCTGAAGCAGGCTCCAGGCTCTGAGCTGTCAGCACAGAGCCCGACGCGGGGCTCGAACTCACGGACCGCGAGATCATGACCTGAGCTGAAGTCGGCCGCTTAACCGACTGAGCCACCCAGGCGCCCCCACAGGTACTCTTTTAGGTGGCTGCATAAGGCGTGTTTAAAATGTGGTGATTCGTGTATCAAACTAAGAAAAAACCCAAACCAATGGCGACGCTGGCAAGCAGGCAGTGAGACAGACACAGTGGGCGTGTGGCCTGGAAGGAAGCCGGCTCCGGGTTTTGCAGTGTGGGATAGAGGTTTGAGCGCAGCCCCTGGACCCGGGCTAGACCTAGGGAATTCTAGCCTGGGGGGAACATACTGTGTTGGTCAAAGCACTTTCTTAATTTCTTCAGCCTTTGAAATGAGCAACTGGGAGCCGGCCGATGTTTGTCAGACTTCATCAGATCACCAGAAGGGCTAGAAGAGTTCGAGGCACAGAGATGCTCGTCCGACGGGTCCAAGTGGGCGCGACAGTACACCTGTCTTAACCAGCTCCCTTGTCACCTATGTGACACCCTGGTGAAGCCCCCTGCAAGCCTTAGCTTCCTCACCTGGGAATCTCCAAAGGGTGATCGCAGGTAGTATGTGAGGCGGTCCTGCACAAAGTTGTGGCTCCTCTCGTGAATCTCAAACACGCCCACAGAGAGCATTTGAAACAGTAATTAACTTGTGGAAACTTATTTTAACAAACTAATCACATGATCAACGATGTTACATTGGTATCATTTATGATGGTGAGAACCAGGAGGCATTCTAAACATCCGATAATAGAGGAATTATTTAATAAATTATGGTACATCCATGCGTTGGAAGGCAATACAGCTATTAGAAATGAAGCTGTCTTTTTTTTTAATGTTTATTTTTTGAGAGAGAGAGAGAGAAAGAGTGGGGGGGGAGGGGCAGAGAGAGAGGGGGACAGAGGATCTGAAGCGGGCTCCAGGCTCTGAGCTGTCAGCACAGAGCCCGACGTGGGCCTCGAACCCACGAACCGTGAGATCATGACCTGAGCTGAAGTCGGACGCTTAACTGACTGAGCCATCCAGATGTCCCAGCAATGAAGCTTTCAAAAAAAAACAAAACAAACAAACAAAAAAACCCATCACAATGACTTTGGAAAATGCTCACAATATAAATTAAGACGAAAAAAAAAAAGCAAAAGGCTTGGATGTTATGAGCTGATATCCACTTGTTAAATATACGAAGACGTGCTCAACAGGGGCAGGGGCTGGGGGTGGGGATTTGGGGTGGGGGGATCGGCCTCTACCCCTCTCCCCTCTACATTTGAGCCACTGGGGCATGGGTCCTTATTTTAGTTTCTCAAAGATCCCACACGTCCTCCCACCTCAGGGCGTTCAATGCTGTTCCCTCAACCAGAAAGCTCTTCCCTCCTAATTCATTGTTAAGACGTCAGCCGCAATGCCATTGCCTCCCCTGAGAAGCCCTCCCTGACTACCCAGGCAAGGTTAAGCCCCACTGTTATAAGCAGTTCTTATATTTATAACTCTTGCCCTTCCCTGTCTGAAGACTATAAACCGCATCGCATCACAGATCCATCTACTGTATTCACTGTTGTCGCCTCTGCAACTGGCTGTAGTGCCTGGCACATACATAACGCTCGAGAAAAATCTGTGCACGAGTAGACGTTGGTGAGGTCACTCCAGTGTTATTTGGGAAGCACGTGGGAATCAGGGGTAGACTTGGTGAGCATAGTGTTAATCCTTGGGCAAGGCTGTCCTCAAGCTCCTCAAGACCTTGGGCGAGTCCTTTTCCCTCTCTAGGTCTTGGTCTCCTCTAGAAAATGAGACCGTTGGGTTTCCAGGAATGGCAGATAGATTTTAGCTTCAGTGCTACGTCAGGTATTTTGGTGGGTGTTATCAGACCATAGATTCCGAAGCTGGGTGTATGAACTCAGTGGGAAACCATGTCATGGTCAGTCAATGAGGTCTGTAAATGAGGTCTGTAGTGGTGTAAGAGGGGCAGCAGTTGTCCACAAGCCAAGTCTTGGCACCCTTGGAATGTAATTCTTAGGGTTTTGCGGGATCATGATCCTCTTTAAGAATCTGATAAAATTTGGGGCGCCTGAGTGGCTCAGTCAGTTAAAAATCCAGCTTCGGCTCAGGTCCTGATCTCGAGGTTCTTGAGTTCGAGCCCCGCGTCGGGCTCTCTGCTGACAGCTCGGAGCCTGGAACCCGCTTCAGATTCTGTGTCTCCCTCTCTCTCTCTGCCCCTCCGCCACGCACACTCCGACTCTCTCTCTCTCAAAAATAAGTAAACATTAAAAAAAATTAAAAAAAAAAAAGAATCTGATAAAATCTAGGGCAAGTATTGCAAACGCAACTTTGCGTGGGGGCAGGTGTGGCATCAGATGGAGGCTCGTGGCCAGCCAGGGAGCCCTTGCCCAGCTCTGTTGCTCGGTCCTTGTGGGAACGGGCTCAAGGGGCCAAACCACAGATTTTTCAAAAGAAGTAAACAATCTGGATTTGCATGTGAAATTCTTCCAACTTTTTAATCTCACTCTGTGAGCAACAAATAACAGGTTACTGTGGGCCGGACCTGTCCTGAAGGCCTCCAGTCTGCCACCTTTGCCCGAGGGCCCTTCCCTGGTGTTTCTGTGTTGCCCGTTTGCTCCCTCTCCTGCCCTTCCCAGTGAGGATGGCTGGAAACTTCTAGATGAATATACCCACATCCCCTCCCCGGGGGTACCTTCCCTTTCCCAAAGCATGCCTGTGTATTTCAACTTTTTTTTTTTTTTTTTTAAATTTATTTTTGGGACAGAGAGAGACATAGCATGAACGGGGAAGGGTCAGAGAGAGAGGGAGACACAGAATCGGAAACGGGCTCCAGGCTCTGGGCCATCAGCCCAGCCCAGAGCCTGACGCGGGGCTCGAACTCACGGACCGCGAGATCGTGACCTGGCTGAAGTCGGACGCTTAACCGACTGCGCCACCCAGGCGCCCCAATGCCTGTGTATTTCAGAAGAAGGAAACAAGAGACTTCACAGCCATTCCCAGCTCCCCCTGAAATCCATCAGACTCAACTTTTGTTACTCCTTAGGCCTTTTTTTCTGACTATGAAAGTAAACAGAAGTAACAATGTCCACCTATGTGCCAAGGTAAAAAAGAGAAGAAGCAGAATAAGACACTTAGGACACTACTCTTTTTGTAGATTAGAAAACACACTTACAAAACAGTACAGCATATTTTACATGCATGCATTTAAAGTCAAGGATACTTAGGGACCAAAGAGGTACCCCAGAGGGGTTATCTGTGGTGGGGGTGGGGGGAGAAAAGGGTTTAAAACAAGCTCAGTGCATCAATAAATCAATGGACGAGAGGGGCCTTGCACAGAGTAGTGACAGCGAGCCATAGACCCAAGGGGTCTGCTTAAGACCGTAAACTCACCCAACGGTCCCCTAGAAAAAGCAATAATTTTCAATGCAACCTTTTAAGAAATTTTACATATTACAAGGAAGAAGACAAAAATGCCCCTGGATCCTGCCACAATGGGGGAGGGAAACATTGCTAACTTTTCGATGTGTTTCTCTCTAGGCTGCCACATATCCAGGCCAGGGGTGTTGAGGGGCTCAGCGTGCCCATGGGGGCCGTGGGCACAGAGGAGGGAGGACAGTTGAACAGATATATTACAGGGTTGATCAACAGAATCTGACTTTGGAGCCAACCTTGGGCTCCGGTGCCCCGGCCACTGCCGGGGTATTTCAGCCTGTTCTTTGCCCTTGCGGCCCAGCCCCAGCAGTAAACAACCGATGCTATAAATAACAGCGTGGGCAGGGGCTGAGGGCAGATCTGAGCCTGCCAGGCTCTGAGACTCAAAGTGTTCAATAATAGCCTCGACTCTCCTGGGGGGTTTCAGGCAGATAACACCCAGGCTCCAAAAACAGCATGGTGGCAGGCATCTTCAGTAGAACACTGGATTTGAATTTTCAAGCTGGGTTCTGGCCGCGAGAAGCAACATAGCACCGTGGTTAAGCATCTGGGCTGTAAACACAGATGGACCTGGGCCCCTCTTCTGCCAGCGAACAGCTGTGTGACCTTGGTCAAGTGACTGGATTTTCTTAAACCTCAGTTTTCCCATCTATTGCTACTTCCTAGGATTTAATTTTTTTTTTTTTTTACATTTATTTATTTTTGAGAAACAGAGTGAGACAAAGTGTGAGCAGGGGAGGGTCAGAGAGAGAAGGAGACACAGAATCCGAAGCAGGCTCCAGGCTCTGAGCTGTAGGCACAGAGCCCGATGTGGGGCTTGAACCCACGAACTGTGAGATCACGACCTGAGCTGAAGTCGGACGCTCAGCCGACTGAGCCAGCCAGGCGCCCCTTACTACCTAGCATTTAATGCAAGAATCAGAAAGGACCATATAAATATCAGAGACAAGGAAAACACAAGATATAGAAGACAGATGGAAATGCTGTCTGACAAAGGATCTCTCTGACCAAACTGTAGTTGGGTTCCTTTGAGCCCTTCTTCCAAGTAGGCCTTGATCTTGGCCCTTGTGCTGTCTGAGGCCTGCCCAGCCTTGTCTTAGCAAAGAATCCTGCTAAATCCACCTGTGATCCGTGATTAGGTTATTCATCTCCCACCTTTGAGGTTCAAGTCCTTGGCCTGCCTTCAGCAAGAATCCTGTTAGGTCAGTTTAGCGAGGGTGTCCCCTACCCTCGATGTCTCCTGTCGGTGACCATCTGTCCACTGACCCCCTCACTGTGCTCCTCGACTGTAAACCCCCAGCTGTCTGTGCTGTGTTGGGAGTTGAGCCCCATCTCTCTCTGCGTTGCAAGATTCTCGAATAAAGTCTTCCGTGCGGTTTAAACAAGTGTCAGAATACTCCTTAACATCCCCATCTGAAACCAAAAATTTAAAAAGTTAACCCAGGTACGAGGCAGTAAATCCCACACTGGCACTCTAAACGGCATACTATTCCTGTACGTGGCACAGACGCCCAGCCCGGAGTAGGTAGGCCCTCAGCAAGGATTTATTGGACTAATGAAAGTGGAGTGTCCCTGGATGTTCAACATCGCTCATCGTCAGGGAAATGCAAATCAAAACTGCAATGTGCTGTCACCTCACACCTGTCAGAATAGCTAAAAATCCACAATGCAAGAGACGACAGGTGTTGGCGAAGATGCGGAAAAGGGGGAACCCTCTTGCGCCGTTGGTGGGAATGCAAACTGGTGCAGCCACTCTGGAGAACAGTATGGCGGTTCCTCAAAAAGTTAAAACCAGAACTACCCTAGGATCCAGCAATTGCACTGCTAGATGTTTACCCAAAGGATACAAAAATACTAATTCAAAGGGATACACGCACCCCAAGGTTTACAGCAGTATTATCTACAATAGCCAAACTATGGAAACAGCCCAAGTGTCCAACTGACAAATGGATTAAAGAAGGTGTGGCGTATATATATATATGGCATATATACATATATATATATGCCACACCTTCTTTATCCATTTCTATATATCCATCTATATATGAATATATAGATATCCATATGTAGATATATATACCTTCTATATATCCACATATATATACCTTCTATATATCGATATATATATAATATGGAATATTACTCAGCCGTCAAAAAGAAAGACATCTTGTCATTTGCAACAACGTGGGTGGAACTGGAGTGTATCATGCTAAGCGAAAAAAGTCAGAGAAAGACAAATACCATACGATTTCACTCATACCTGGAATTTAAGAAACAAAACCAACTAGCAAAGGGGAAAAAGAGCGAGAGAGGCAAACCGAGAAACAGACTCTTAACTATAGAGAACAAACTCTCCTCCCAGAGGGGAGGTGGGGCATGGGGGAAATAGGTGATGGGGATGAAGGGGTGCACTTGTGATGGGCACCGGGTCATGTATGGAAGTGTTGAATCACTCTGTTGTCACCTGCAACTCATATCATGCTGTATGTTAACAAACTGGAATTTAAATAAATTTTTTTTTTTAAAAAGTGGAGGGGTGTCTGGGTGGCTCAGTCGGTTGAGCATTTGACTCTTGATCTCAGCCCAGGTCTTGATCTCAGGGTTGTGAGTTCAAGTTCCGTGTTGGGTTCCATGCTGGGTGTAAGGCCTACTTTAAAACAAAACAAAACAAAACAAAACAAAACAAAACAAAACAAAACGTGGAACATTGGAACTAATAGGAGCCAGAGTGTTAAAGCACCGAGTTCCATCTCTTCCGTCAGCTGAGGAGGGTGGGATATTGTGGAGAGAGGAAGTGGGGTGGGGCGGGGGGGAGGATAGTGGGGCAGCAGATCCGGGTCTAGGCCCCAGTTCTGCTTGAGCTTCCTCTCTGAGCCCCAGTCTCCTCATCTGTAAGATGAATAGGGGTTGGTAAGAGATTTTTTTTTTTTTTATATAATTCTGTTTAAGTGTAATCCATTCATTTTACATCATGACCCCGTACACTTAATTATATATACTTAATACGGTATATAAAATTGCAAGGTCAATTTTAGGCAATGATGATAATCCTTACTATGTGGGATATGCTCAGACGTTTTCCTTTCTCTTATTTGCTTCTATTCTGTTTCAAAAAACACAAACAAAAACAAAAGGTATTTGTAGCCAAAGAAATCATTTTGATCACTCACCACCGGGTTACAAAAGTCGGAAAACCACTGGTTGGAGGGCCTCCCGTCTCGGTCTGAATCCCAATCCGCTGGCCACGTCTCAGTTTTGCCATTCTGCCAGCCTGTGGGCCCACCCCTGCTGCTCACCTGTTTGACCTCTACTCCTCCAGGCTTAACTCAAGTCCTTCCTCGCCGGGAGTGATCTCTGCCACAGTACTGGTCTCACTTCTCAATCTGGTTTGCTTGTTTTTCATAAAGGGCCATGTCTACCAATTAGTATTTGCTTGGGTACTCAAGTGTCTCCCTCCATCTGTGCTTGGGACAGTGGAGGCGTCAGAAAGGCCCGAGACACATTCAGGGTCCAGGTACTGCGTTGGCATGAGCGAGACTCAGAGAATAGGGATCATGAGAAGGCCGCCTATGAGCGGGTGACAATCTCCTGGAGGAAGGAGGGACCCTCTTCACTCCGCAACTGCACCCCTGCCCGAAGGAATTCAGAGGAGTGGAGGGAGGGCAGACAGAGGGCTGGAGACAAAACGAGCTTCCAGCTAGACAGGAGAGGAGCAGGAAGAACTGTCCCCTGAACAAAGAGGAGGCAGCATCCAAGGGCCCGGTGCAGGGGTCAAGGGAAGTGGGTCAGAGGGAGGCGCTTCCTGCCGCCGGGCTGGCTGGGCCCCCGGTGATTAAGCAAAAAGCGTCCACCTGGCGGGATACTCCTGACCCAGGGTTGGCTCGAGAAGCCACGGATCGGTTTAGCGTGAACCTCCCAGGGAAACGAAGCTATTTCATGGTTTTAAATCATCCACTGAATAGTGACGAAGACTCTCCCCTTGACCAAACTCCACTCAGTCTCTCCTGAGTTTCTCAGGGATTTCTGTGTTCGTTCCTGCATTGCCCAGTTGCAGCAAGAATCTCGTTAGGTCAGTAAGAATCCTTCCTTACTCCTGCTGTGTCTTGTTAGTCATTTTTCATCCACAGCCCCCTCCCCCCCCCCCCCCCCCGCACTGCCCCTTATGATCTTAAGCGAGTGTCGTGAATAATGTTCTTTAACGGTAGCTTGCAGGACCCATGAGTGGACATAGGAAACAGTCCACAAGTGCAGGGGTGGGGGGTGGGGCACCGGGGGGGGCCTGGATGGAGGAGGAAACAACAATGCAGGGATGAGGGACCGAGCTCTAGTTCTGGCTCGGCCTCGCCGTGGCCGTGTGATCTTGAACAAGTCTAGGCCTTAGATCCCTCTTGCGTAAGATTTAGAGAAGGGGACAGACCATCCGGTTCTGACCTTCTGCGGCTACTTACACGTGCACTGAGTACATGAGAGGAAAGCGATATCAATCTGCATGCAGTGAGCTGCGTACCAGGCACAGATATATCTGTGTCTCAGATATTTTCTCTTCAGAGCCTCACAACACTTAGCAGCAGTAAGGACTTTTATATCCACGTGATGTTACGCGTGGAAATATAACACAGTATTCTCCAGGAAGGAGTAGGCCGAGCTCCAGGTGCTTTGGGTCAGTCCTTTGCGCCCTGGACTCTCATCTTCACGTGGTCCCATAGGCCAGGAGGTAAAGCTCCTCCCTCCTCACCCCAGAACCCCATCTCCTTGTTTTTTCCAAAGCCCGTATCATCAGCTGAAGCCCACTGTATCCTCCACTTAGTAGTTCATTTGCCTGCTCCTCCCAGAAATATAAACTCCCTTAGAGTGGAGATCTGTGTCTGTTTTGGTCATTTCTACATCCCTGGTGCCTAGAGCAGTGCGTGGTGCTCACCAGGTGCTCAGCTAATATTTGTTGAACGAAGAAATGAATGAAGGAAAGTAGCCGAGCCTGAGGGAGGTTACATAAATTGCCCAATGTTATCCAGCTAGCAAGGGGCAGAGCTGAAACTCAAGCCCAGAGCTGTGACGCCCTTGGCCTCGGCCCATGTAACCTTTATCCCTTAACTGCTTCATTCGTTCTGAGAATGTTTATTGAGATCCTAATTCCTGTTGGGCACTGTTCTAGGTGCTGGGGATACAACAGTGAACAAAATAGACAAAAATCCTCGCCCTGCTCTCATCCTGGTATCCTCCCATTGAAAACAGGTGTGACATTTTGAGACTGGGAAGGTGGATGCAAGGCCTGAGGCTCCCAGTGACATGTCAGTGGTAGACAGGACTAGTTGATCAAGGTCTTTATTTCTGGGGGGTCCAGATGCTGCTCCCGATCATCCTCAGGGTCGCACTCCAGGCTGCCATTGTCGACCGCAGGTGGCACCAGATAAACCTGGTTTCATGCACGAAAACACAAGTCAATAAAGGCATGAATCCCTCGCAACCCTGCACTGTGCGGCCAGAACCTCTGAGACCACAAATGGTGGTCCTGTGGCTACTGGCACAAGACTTGGGGTTCCTTCCCACTGGTCCCATACATCGTCTCTCTGTTCCTTTCCCCAACTACTGACCTGCTCCGGAGAAATGGAGGGCAAGGAGGTTTGCCAAGGTACAGGTGGAAAGGCCCTAGAGTCGACCAGATTATGTTGAGGCTGGGAGTGTAGCTTGATGTAAAGAATGGGCAAAGGTTCTAGAATGGGCAGTTCTGGGTGCAAATCATGGCTTCTCCATTCACGTGACTTTGGGTAGATCACTGTCCCATTCTGAGCCTCAGTTTCCTCACCTCTTAAGTGGGGATAATGCATTCACTTCCAAGGGTTGACATGAAGATTAAGTGAAATAAATAATCAATATAAATGGCCTGGCTTAGTGCTTGGCACATAATAGGTGCTCAACAAACGTTTGATGCGTGAACAAATTTATGCATGAGTGGTTGAATGAATAAGTGTTCTAGCAGGGAAGGCAGACACAAAAACGTGTCTGGCAGATTGTATATATATATATATATTTTTGGCAGACTGTATTTTCTAAAGATGACCTCAGTAGACTCTCCCATCCATATGACTTCTCCCATATGTCCCCTCCCC
The DNA here is from genome assembly GCF_028018385.1 of Neofelis nebulosa. Taxonomy (NCBI): domain Eukaryota; kingdom Metazoa; phylum Chordata; class Mammalia; order Carnivora; family Felidae; genus Neofelis; species Neofelis nebulosa. The sequence goes on along the minus strand of NC_080783.1, from coordinate 204,610,063 downwards.
CTTGAAATTAGGAAGGCTTTTGTGATGATTTCAACCCATGGAGTATTGCAGAAGTGATGCTATGTGACTTTCAAGGCTGAGAATACTCCCTCCCGGAGCCTTCAGTTACCATGACGTAGCCATGCTGGGAGCCACCCAAACTCTCCCACATGGAGGGACAACCTGGGTGGGGGGAGGCTCTGAGAGTTACGTGAGGACACAGAGATGGCCAGCCAGCTTCCAGCTGTTCCAGCTCCGTCTACCCCCGCCCCCCCGCCCCAGCAGCCCCACGATAGACCCCAAGTCAGACCGCCCAGCCGATCTCTTCCTGAATTCCTGACCCTCAGAGACCTAGAAAGATGATAAAATGCTTGCTGTTGTTTTAAACCACTGAGCTCTGGGGTGGTTTATTGTGCAGCAACCGAAACTGGAAGAGCAGGTAACCCAAATGCCCTAGATGTACAGTGTGTTGGAGAACACAAGGGTGGGGCGGGGGCAGCCATTAAAGGTGGTGGAATGTTCTACATGAAGAAGGAAATTACGTTAATATATCTAAGAGGATACACCATCAAACTGAGTTGTTGGAAGTAATCTTTAGGTGAAGGCTTTTGGATTCAGGAGCTTAAGAAAAGTCTGCACTTCGTACCGTCTTAGGAAACCTCCCTGGGTTTCCCCTCCCCACTCCCACCTCCATCCTTTCCCCCAGCCCCAGGGGGGAAAGACTCCCATAGCTTTTCAGGTGCCAAACAATGGAAAGAGCACTGGACTTGGAGTTGGAAGCCCTGGGTCCAAGCTCCCCCCTCCCCCCCGCCCTCCCCCCCCCCCCCCAGCTGAATGATTCTGGGCAGGTCAGTTTAAAGCTCAGCCTCCTCGTTTATGAAACGGACAAGCCATAACTGCTGACATTTCTTGAATGTTCTGCACATCCTGGCGCAGAGCCGTTTAAAATTTTTTAAATGTTTATTAATTTTTTTGAGAGAGAGACACACAGAGACCAAGCAGGGAAGGGGCAGAGAGAGAGAGGGAGGCACAGAATCGGAAGCAGGCTCCAGGCTCTGAGCTGTCAGCACAGCTCGAACTCACAGACGGCGAGATCGTGACCTGAGCCGCAGTCGGCCACCCAACCAACTGAGCTGCCCAGGCGCCCCAACGCAGAGCAGTTTAAATGGACCACCACAACCAGTCAGTGAGATAGAGAATATTGTCTCCATTTTACCAATGAGGAAACTGACCCAGAGACGTTGAATAATTTGCCCAAGGTTATGCATCCTCTGGACAGCAGAGCTGGGATTCAAATGCAGATTGTCTAGCTCTAGAGCTTGTGTTCTTTCTTTCTTTCTTTTAATATTTATTTATTTATTTTTTTTTTTTTAATTTTTTTTTTCAACGTTTTTTATTTATTTTTGGGACAGAGAGAGACATAGCATGAACGGGGGAGGAGCAGAGAGAGAGGGAGACACAGAATCGGAAACAGGCTCCAGGCTCTGAGCCATCAGCCCAGAGCCTGACGCGGGGCTCGAACTCACGGACCGCGAGATCGTGACCTGGCTGAAGTCGGACGCTTAACCGACTGCGCCACCCAGGCGCCCCAATATTTATTTATTTTTGAGGGAGAAAGAGAGAGAGAGAGAGCATGAGCCGGGGGAAGGGGAGAGAGAGAGAGAGAGAATCCAAAGCAGGGTCCAGGCTCTGAGCTGTCAGCACAGACCCCGATGCAGGGCTCGAACTCACGCACTACAAGATCATGACCTGAGCTGAAGTTGGACGCTTACCCCACTGAGCCACCCAGGCGCTCCGTCCAAAGCTTGTGTTCTTAACATTGTGTTGACCCAGCTGGGGTGGGTGAAACTCAAGGAGAGCTTCACAAAGTAAACAAAAGTGGCACCTCGTGCAAAGGTGAGGAGCCCGCTTTATGGTGTTTGCAGCTCCCTTGTGGCCCTTGGCATGCTCTGCCCCACCGTAGACACAGTTGCTCCCGATTCTGGGTCCTACTGGCAAGGCTTCTTTTTTTTTTAAACGTTTATTTATTTTTGAGACAGAGAGAGACACAGCATGAGCAGGGGAGGGGCAGAGAGAGAGGGAGACACAGAATCGGAAGCAGGCTCCAGGCTCTGAGCCGTCAGCCCAGAGCCCGACGTGGGGCTCGAACTCACGGACCGCGAGATCGTGACCTGAGCCGAAGTCGGCCGCTTAACTGACTGAGCCACCCAGGCGCCCCAAGGCTTCTTAAAGGTAAGACCCAGAATTCGTCTCTGCACCTGCACAGCACCCAACCCAGCTCCAGGGACTGAACTGGGGCTCTGAGATAAAAATGTGGACAGTGTGGATTCCCCTTTTAAGCTGAACCGTGAAGGCAATTATATCCGCTCACAGAAACGTAACGAGAACAAGCACACCTCTCAACATTTCCGAGCCACTTTTAGCCCAAGATTTTTATCCTGGGCTTTAAAACACAACCCAGTGCTTTCCTTCTCAGAGTTTGCAGATGTAATCACAAAAGAAGGGGAGAAAGAGAAGCAAAGAGTCTTTGTGACTCCTTCAGACACTCCCTAAGGCGTTCCCCAGGCTGGGAAAGAGGCCTTTGGTCCCAAGTGGCAGAATCCAACTGGGGAGGAGGTGGGGTGGGGTCCTTTGAAAGCAGAATTCTCTCAGGCCAAGAAGTTCTGTGGAGACTTGTTTTCACAAAGTTCTCTTGTGTGTGACCTGACCCAGAAATCGGGGGAAGTTCAAGAGAAATTCGATGTTATGAGGCAGCTGCCCCTGAAATCGGGTCCCGAAGCTTCCCTTAGCTGAGGTCCTTCTTTTAGAAGCCTGGAGAACCTAAACAGGCTTCAGGGTAGGCAGCAGGGAAATTCTTCAACATGCTCCAGTTAGTGACTTTGTCTTTCCTTTTCCACAGTGGGTGGCAATTTCCGTAAGAAGTTGACGTGGAACCAAAATAGAAGAATTTTTCAAACTCATTTGACTAGTGCCAAACACAGCTGAAATAGCTTATTTTACTCATGAGCAGTCATCTGAGATTTGGCCAGTCATAGATGTAAACTCTAAATTATAACTAATAACATTTTACATGCATCTGAAATATTGAGGCAGCCAAGTGTCCGTGGTTCATACAGCTCTTAAAAGTACAGCTTTGGATTTAGACAGGTTGGGTCTGGATCCCAACTCCAGCATTTGTAGCTGTGGGGCCATTGGTAAAATAATTTAGTCTCTCTCTTTTAAACATTTTTAAAATGTTTATTCGCTTTTTGAGAGACAGAGAGACAGAGCGTGAGGAGCGGAGAGAGAGGGAGACACAGAATCTGAAGCAGGCTCCAGGCCCCATGCTGTCAGCACAGCTCGAACTCACTACATGGGGCTCGAACTCACAAACCATGAGATCGTGACCTGAGCCGAAGTCGAATACTTAACCGACTGAGCCACCCAGATGCCCCAATAATTTAATCTCTTTAAACCTCAGTTCTTTCTAGTAAAATTTAGGTGTAATAATAGCTCCAGATTCCCAGGGTTATTTTCAGGATTAAATGACTATATATACATATTGCTTACGTATTAAGTCCTTAATAAATGTTAGCTATTGTGGTAGGTAGCCCCTAAAATGGCTCCCAGTAATCTTTGCCTCCTGGTATTCACAGCCTTTGTGTAATCCCTTCTTGATTGTGGGCCAGACTCAGTGGCTAGCTTCCAACAAACAGAACATAGCAAAAGTGATGAGGCGTTAGGGACTCCGAATAGCCAAAACAAATTTGAAAACAGAAGAACAAAGTCGGAGGTCTCACGCTTCCTGATTTCAAAACTTACCACAAATCTACAGGAATCAAAATATATGATGCCGGCATAAAGATAGATATGCAGGTCAATGGAATAGAACAGACAGCCCAGAAGTAAATCCTCGCGTATATGGTCAAATGGTTTTCAACAAGGGTGCCCACGCGATTCGGCAGGGAAAGGACAGTCTTTTCCACACATGCTCTGGGAAAACTGGAGACCCACCTGCAAGAGGATGAAGTTGGACTCAAATCTTACCTTTGTCAAATACCTTAGACAAAAAATAACCACAAACGGAGAAAGATCTAAACGTGAGGGCTGAAACTTTTAGGAAAACTTGGGATAAAAGCTTTACCGATTTACACTTGGCAATGATTTATTGGATTCTGACACCAGAAAGGCACAGACAACAAAAGAAAAGATGGGCACATTGGATTTCATGAAAATTAAATACTTTTGTGCATCAAAGGACACTCACTATCAACAGAGCGAAAAGGCAATGCAAGGCCCTTATGTGTCCACTGCTTCTGATGGACACAGCGGTCACAGGACCATTGGATACGCCACTAGATCTTGCCTTCATTCCTACCAGATTCTAGGGATAGATCAGCAGATACATTACCTCCTATTTCAGGCAAGAGAGGCCCTTGCTTTGGGCCTGACGATTGACAGGGCCCCATCGCAGACACACATAAAATAAATGTATTGAATAAGAGGTAAAAATGAAATCTCGAAATCAAATTGCAAGAAATCATTGTTATCAATGATGTACACAAGCAGGCGATTAGCACCCTGTCTCAAAATGGATCCAGAAATGTGAACCAGAATGTCCGAATAAACCTAATTCTATCAGCCAGGAGTTGAATGACAATTTGACGAAGTAGGAATATAGAACAACTTTCATTTAGTTTGCCCCAATTAAATATTTAGACAAATACATGTGGGTGTCTGTTTGTATCCCTACCTCAGATCCCACATATGTCTAGCAAGTATGATGGTATGTTGAAAAAGATTCGTGGTATAAAGAAATATTGGGGCACCTGACTGGTTCAGTAGGAAAAGCGTGTGACTCTTGATCTCAGGGTCGTGAGTTCGAGCCCTGTGTTGGGGGTAGAGATTACTTAGATAAATAAAATTTAAAAACAAACAACAACAAAGAAGTATCTTTATTTCACTCTCTTGTCAATTCAGCATTTGTCAATTTTAATGCCAATTAAAATGCATATGGCATACAATTTACCAATTTAATCAAAAAAAGGTGTGCAGTCCAGTGATTAAGTACATTCATATTGTTGTGCAACCATCAGCTCCACTCGCCTCCAGAACTTTTTGATCTCGTAAAACTGAAAGTCTATACCCATTAAACAGTAACTTCCCATTCCTGCCCCTCCCCCAAACCCCCGCAGCCCCTGAGTCCCTGGAAAGCACCGTTCTATTTTCTCTCTGTGATTTTGACTACTCAAGGAACTGTGTGTAAGTGGAATCACACAGTATTTATCTTTTGGTGATTGGCTTATTTCACTTAATGTCATGTCCTCAAGGCTGATGGACTGAATAATACTACATTGTACGTATATACTACATTTTGCTTATCCATTCACTTGTCCGTGTATATTCGGTTGCTTCCATGATTAAGCTGTTGTGAATAAGCTGCTGTGAACAAATATCTGTTCAACACCCCACTTTTAATTCTTTTGGGTATATACCGAGCACAGGAATTGGTGGTTCATAAGGTAATTCTATTTTTAATTTTTTTCAGGAACCACCATATGGTTTTCCACAGTGGCCATAGCAATTTACATTCCCCCTAACAATGCACAGAGGTTACAGTGTTACCACATTCTTGCCAAAAGTTGACATTTTCTGTCTTTTGTTTTTGTTTTTATGACAGTCATCCTAATGGTTGTGGAGTTAGGTATTTCCCTAATGATCAGTTATGCTGAGCATCTTTTCATGTACTTATTTGCCATTTCTAGATCTTCTTTGGAGAAATATCTATTCAAGCCTTTTGCCCATTTTTGAACTGGGTTGTTTTGTGGTTGTTGATTTTTAGGAGTTCTTTATATATTCTAGCTATGAAGCCCTTAAAAGATATACGGTTTTCAAATATTTTCTCCCAATCCATAGGTTGCCTTTTCATTCTGTTGTTAGTGTCCTTGGATGCACAAGAATTTTTAGTTTTCATAAAATCCATCCAATTTGCCTATATTTTCTTTTGTTGTCTGTGCCTTTGGTGTCAGAATCCAATAAATTATTGCCAAATCTAATGTGGTAAAGCTTTTATCCCAAGTTTCAGCTCTCATGTTTATTTAGGTCTTTATCCATTTGTGGCTATTTTTTTTTGTCTATGGTATAAGATTTGAGTCCAACTTCATTCTCTTGCAGGTGGACCTCCAGTTTTCCCAGAACCGTGTGTGGAATAGACTGTCCTTTCCCTGATGAATGTCCTTGGTACCCTTGCTGAAAAATCATTTGACCATATACAGAAGGATTTACTTCTGGGCTGTCTATTCTAGTCCATTGACCTGCATATCTATCTTTGTGCTGGCATCATTTTGTCTTGATTCCTGTAGATTTGTGGTAAGTTTTGAAATCAGGAAGTGTGAGACCTCCAACTTTGTTCTTCTGTCCTTCTTGAAAGATTGTTTTAGCTATTTGGGTTTGTTTGTTTGTTTGTTTGTTTGTTTGTTTTGAAATTCCACATAAGTTTTAGGATGGATTTTTCCATTTCTGAGAAAAAATATCGTTGGGAATTTGATAACAATTGTATTGAATCTGTAGATCACTTGGGCAGTATCGACATCTTAGCAACATTAAATCTTTCAATCTATGAGTATTGATATCTTTCATTCAGTTATGTCTTCTTTAATTTCCTCTAGCAATGTTTTCTGGTTTTCATTGTACAACTCTTTCACCTCCTTGGTTAACTTAATTACTAAGTATTTCATTCTTTTTGATGCTATATAAATGGAGGTGCTTTCTTAATTTTCTTTTCATATTTTCATTGTTACTATATAGAAATGCAATTGATTTTTGAGTGTTGACCTCGTATCCTGCTACTTTGCTAAATTTATTTCTTAGTTCTAATAGTCTTTTGGTAGAACCCATAAGGTTTTCTATATATAAGATCATATCAGGGGTGCCTGGGTGGCTCAGTTGGTTAAGTGTGCAACTCTTGATTTTGGCTCAGGTTATGATCTCACAGTTCATGGGATTGTACCCTGTGTTGGTACAAGCCCTGCTTGGGATTCTCTCTCTCCCTCTCTCTGCCCCTCCCCTACTCACTCTCTCTCTCTCTCTCTGTCTCTCAAAAGTAACTAAGTAAACTTTAAGAAAAAGATCACATCATCTGTGAGCAGAGATAATTTTACCTCTTCCTTTCCAATTTAGATGCCTTTTATTTATTTTTCTTGCCTAATTCCTCTGTTTGGAACTCCCAGCACTGTGTTGAAAAGAAATGGTGAAAGAGTGTTTTTGCCTTGTTCCTGCTCTTAGAGGGAAAGTTTTCAGTCTTTCACATTGAATATGATGTTTGTTGTGGGTTTTTCAGATATGGCTTTTATTATGTTAAAAGCAGCAGTTTGTTTCTATTCCTAGTTTGTTGAGGGTTTTCATCATGAAAAAGTGTTGAATTTTGTCAAATGTTTTTTCTGCATCAATTGAGATGATCGTATGTTTTATCCTTCATTCTGTGAATGTGGTGTATTACATTGATGTTTGTATGTCAAACCATCCTTACATTTCAGGAATAAATTCCACTTGGTCATGGTGTATAATTGCTTCACTATGTTATTGAATTCAGTTTGATAGTATTTTGTTGAGGATTTTTGTAGTAATGTTTATAAGGGAAATTGGTCTGTAGTTCTCCTTTCCTGCAGTGTCTTTGTCTGGATTTGGTATCAGTGTATTATGGGATGAGTTAGGATTTCTTCCCTCTTCTTCAATTTTTTTTTTTTTTTTTTTAAATATTGGTTCTTGAATATTGGTAGAACTTACCAGTGAAGCCATTAGGTGGAGGGCTTTTCTTTCTCAGGAGATTCAATCTTCTGATTAAATCACCTTACTAGTTACAGGTCTAATCCGATTTTCTGTCTTCATGATTTAGGCTTGGTAGGTTTTGTGTTTCTAGGAATGTTTCCATTTCATCTAGGTGATACAATTTTGGGGGGTACAATTGTTCATAGCACTCTCTTATAATCTTTTTACTTTTGTAAAATTGGTAGTGACATCTCCACTTTCATTCCTGATTTTAGTAATTTGAGGGTTTTTTGTAGTCAATCTAGTTAAAGGTTTGTCAATTTTGTTGATTTTTTTTCAAAGAAACAACTTTTGGTTTCATTGGTTTTCTCTCTTTTTTTTAATTCTCTATTTCACTTATCTCTGTTCTAATCTTTATTATTTCCTTTCTTCTGCTAGGTGTGCATTAAGTTTGTTCTTCTCTATTTCCTTAAGTTGTAAAGTTAGGTTGTTGGTTTGAGATATGTCTTGTTTTTTAATGTGTTTATATCTAAACATTTCCACCTTAGCCCTGCTTTCACTGGGTCCCCAAAGTCTTGGTAGGTTGTACTTTCATTTTTACTCAACTAGTATCTTATAATTTCCCTTGTGATATATTTTTTGACCCATTGGTTGTTTGAAAGTGTGTTGTTTATCTGTCATGGCCGCATGCACAGTTAGTGTTGTAGTGAGAGGGTGAAGACCCTGAAGCAGAAGGGAGGTGTAAGCCGTCTCTGGGCCTTTTGTGGGGGACCTACATGGTGTTGCCATTGAATTTACACTTGCCCCAGTATATAAACTATTAATTATGTGTTTTTCATGAAATTGCCAAAACACAGTAACATGTATATAATGGTATAAGACCTTGAAAAAAATCTATATATTGTGCTTTTTATCTGTGAATGGGAGAGTCGTTTTTAGTGGGTGACTGCCGTTTGAAGATTCAGTTGGATGTATACCTAAATGTCGCATTGTACAGTATTGTAAAGTATGCATATTATTGTTTGTGGTTGCATATGGCAATGAAGTGTTTGTTTTATTTAAAAAAAGACATCTGGGGGCACCTGGGTGGTTTAGTCGGTTGGGCGTCAGACTTCGGCTCAGGTCATGATCTCACAGTTTGTGGTTTCGAGCCCCGCATCGGGCTCCGTGCTGACAGCTCAGAGCCTGGAGCCTGCTTCCGATTCTGTGTTTCCCTCTCTCTCTGCTCCTTCCCTGCTCAGTCTCTGTCTCTCTGTCTCCATCTCTCTCTCGAAAAATAAACATTAAAATTAAAAAAAATAAAAATAAATAAAGACATCTGTTATGTACAGTTGAAATAAAATTTGCATTTGCTAAGAAAAAGAGTGTATTGTTTAGTTTAATTTTTATAGTTTTGAGAATTTTCCAGTTTTCTTCTGTAATTAACTTCTAACTTCATCCTGCTATGGTCCGAGAAGATACTTTGAAGGATGCCTAGGTTGTTAAGTCTATTGAGATTTAATTTGTCACCTAAAAGGTGATCTATCCTGGAGAATGTGCATTTGAGAAGTGTTTGTCCCACGTGCATTTGGGAAGAAAGTGCATGCTATAGTTGTTGGGTCGAGTATTCTCTACATATTTATTAGCTCTAGTTCATTTATTATGTTGTTCAAATCTTCTATTTCTTTACTCATCTTTCTTTCTGGTTGTTCTATCCATTATTGAGCGTGCGGTGTTGAAGTCTTAAACTATTACTGTGGAACTGTCTATTTCTCCCTTCAGTTCTATCAGTTTTTGGTTCATACACATAATGGTCTGCGACTAGTTGCATAAACAACTTCTTTTTCTCCTCCTCCTCCTCCTCCTTCCTCTTTTCCTCCTCCTTCCTCCCTCCCCACCCCTCTTCCTCCTCCTTCTCCAAGATTTTATTTTTTAAGTGATCTCGACATGCAGTGTGGGGCTTAAACTCACAACCTGGACATCAAGAGTTGCATGCTCTACCGACTGAGCCAGCCAGGCATCCCAAACTTATTCTTCCTTTAAATATACTCAAGGCTGATAATTCTTCTCCAACCAATGGGCAAAACATCCATTTCCATGGCAAGGTGACCTTTTTGCTTACCGCTAGGGAGGGCTGACATTCAACCAGTATGTTCCTGATGGCCCTATTGGCTGTCTAATGTTGATCAATCAGATGTCTGATTGGATGTTGTGTGTGCGACACTAGTTGATCTTTTCATTGTCACTCTTTCTTTCGGGTAATAGAATTCAGCGGTCATTTTAAATTTTAAATTCAATTTTGATTCAGTAATTAAAATTGGTCAGCCCAGGGAATAATCAGAACTCTGAGCTTGATTGACAGTTGAATGCTCTGTCCTTCCTTCCTCGGCCTTCTGCAGCTGGCTAACTGCCAGATCCCTGACATCTCTGGGATTGCAGTCAGGGAAGAAGGGTAAAGGAGAGCAAGAAATTTCCTTCTGGACCGAAAATCTGGTCAGATGGCTTTATGGTTTCCTAGCCTGATGGATATCTAAAGCTGCCTCTTTCTATCATGGGCACTTTGGGGGGCTCTTCACCAACTCCTCCTCATGAGTTCACCTGGTTGCCATTTCTCTACGGTGGGCTGTGTTCCTCCTTAGGCCCTCACTGCTGCAGAAGCTCCTTCGGCTTCTGCCTCTTAGCAGTATCCTTTCATGGAAGGATGCCCCCTCATGGGCAGGATGCCTTTGAAAACAACTCCATATACGGAGGAATATATAAATACTCTGTTTTTTCTTTGCTTTCTTTCCAAAAGGAGTTAAGAATAGATGTGCAAGTTTACTGGGCTGATGATAGCCTGGACTCAGAAGAGTGGCTACCTCTTATTCTACAGCAAGCTGTATTCTGAGATCCTCCTAGAAATATGGGCTCTGAAGACTGTGCCAGCATAGCAGAGTGGCTACAAGCAGAGGTTTTGGTATCACACTCACCCAGGTTTGAGTTCTGAGTGTGTGACTTTGGGCAAATCACTGAACCTATTTCTCCAGGCCTCAGTTTTCTCATCTGTTAAATGGGGATAAAAATACTACTGACCTCAGTAGAGTTGCAGGGAGAAGCAAACAAGATAACGCACATAAATCGCTCAGTGCGGTGTCTTGCTCATAGTAAAGTGGTCAATACTTACTGCTAACGAGGAGCACCTTTAGGGAATGCAAAAGAAAATCCTTGAATATTCTTGAATTCTAAAAGGTAACAGTTATAACAAAATAAAATAACGATATATCAGTTACAGGCAGGGAGATGATACAAAAATTCATCCATGGTGAACCAGAGTCAAGAGATCGGATTGTCCTTAGGCAGGTTACTTCTCCCCGTGGGTGGGTTAATGTGGGTTTAACGGAGGCTCCCTTGATGTCTGCTATTCTCAGGAGTGGGAGGTGTCCCATTGGTGTCAAGCAGGCTCAACACTTTTAATCATCTATTAAAACTATGTCAGTCTGTGTGCCTTTTTCTGTTGTGGCAAAACATGGGCTCTTGTGCCATGGCGGCTTGACTCACAGTCTCTGCAATCAGCTAGAGGACAAACACTGGCCTGCCTGAGTCAGCGGAAAAGTCCAGATGTTTGTGGCTCATTAACTGCCGGACTGACAGCTATGGAGGTTGTCACCTATGATGAATAAGTACTTCTTATTAGCATCAAGTCCCCTTATAGAAAGATGTCCCACACGCGTAGTTCTTAAAATTGGGGGCAATACATAACCTGTGGTCTTTTAAAAAAACTTTTGAGGCACTTGGGTGGCTCAGTAAGTTAAGTGTCTGACTTTGGCTCAGGTCATGATCTCACAGTTTGTGGGTTTGAGCCCCGCATCGGGCTCTGTGCTGACAGCTCAGAGCCTGGAGCCTGCTTTGGATTCTGTGTCTTCCTCTCTCTGCCTCTCCCCTGCTCACGATCTGTCACTCTCTCTGTCTCTCAAAAATGAATAAACGTTAAAAAATAAATTAATTAAATTAAAAACCTTAAAAATTCTTTTGACTATTTCTTTTCTATGTAAATTCACCAACTCCTCTTTCAGATCCGATGTCAGAGAAGCAGTCATAAATAACCGGGTGGGAGTATAGCATCCTTAAGGCCAGAAGCCGGAGACTGGATTTTAACGCCCTGATGGTGGGGGGGTAAGTCAGAAGTCTTACCTAGATATTTACTGTAGTAATTTCACCTCTACAATGTATTTAAAGGAAATTTATTTAACAAAATGAAGATGTATCTACAGGGACATTCAGATCAGCATATAATAGCAAAAAATTGGAAATGACAGTAGGGGATGGTGACATTCATAACACGGTCATAATATAAAATACTGTTAATGATCTAGGTACGTATACATACACAGAAACAGGTTCACAATATATTGAGTTTATTTTTTTAATGTTTATTTATTTTTGAGAGAGAGCGAGAGAGCGCAAGTGGGGGAGGAGCAGAGAGAGAGGGAGACACAGAATCAGAAGCAGGCCCCAGGCTCCAAGCTGTCAGCACAGAGCCCAACACAGGGCTCGAACTCATGGACTGCAAGATCATGACCTGAGCTGAAGTTGGATGCTTAACCGACTGAGACACTCAGGCACCCCATCACAATGTATTGAGTTTAAAAGGAGGTTTAAGGGGTGCCTGGGTGGCTCAGTTGGTTAAGCATCCGACTTTGGCTCAGGTCATGATCTCGCGGTTTCTGAGTTTGAGCCCCCGCATTGGGCTCTGTGCCGACAGCTCAGAGCCTGGGGCCCGCTTCAGATTCTGTGTCTCCTCCTCTCTCTGCCCCTCCCATGCTCATGCTCTGTCTCTCTCTGTCTCTCAATAATAAATAAACATTAAAAAAATTTTTTAACATGAAAAAGAAAATATACCATTCATTACCATTTTTATGAAGAGAAAAAACCCACAAAGATCAGTAATTGGAAGCTAAGTACTTCAAAATTGTTGATTTCAGGCATTGTTCTGAGTACTTCCAATATGTTGATTTGTTCAATCCTCACACTGTTAGGTGTTGTGATTATTCCCATTTTATAGGTGAAGAAACTAAAACAGAGAGGTTGAAAAGCTGCAGAGCGGGGACTGCGGGCAGGCTGTGGCGTCTGTGCTCTTCTGCACACTGCCTCTCAGTATGGAAAAAAGACTGGAAGGACATTCCCTCAAAACCTTAACAGTGGTTACCTCTGGGAGGTAAGATGTTGAGTGATTTTGTCGTTGTTGATCTGCCTTCTACGGTTAATACATGTTACTTACGTAACAAGACACACTCTGACAAAAATGTTTAAGGTGGATGCCTATTGCAGACTTGAACCCGTCTCTCAGAGCCTCGGTTTCTTCACCTATAGAATGGTAATAATGCCTATCCTGTCGCGCTAAGGCCGAGATTGAGTGAGATAATGTATGCAAAAAAACTTTGATAGTGTAGATTTGGAACGTGTTCAAAAGGCTATAGGTGCTGTAATACAAGGCAACACAAAGTAGAAAGCGGGAAGACAAAAACGTCCACGGAAATTCAGAGACTGTCGAGCTGAACAAACATGGCAGGAGCTTGAGTGGTTTCCTATCTCACCAGATTCTCTTTAGAGGCTTCCATGATACCTAAGGACAGTGTGTCTCTTCTTCTTCTTTTCTTTCTTTCTTTCTTTCTTTCTTTCTTTCTTTCTTTCTTTCTTTCTTTCTTTCTTTCTTTCTTTCTTTCTTTCTTTCTTTCTTTCTTTCTTTCTTTCTTTCTTTCTTTCTTTCTTTCTTCTTTCTTTCTTCTTCTTCTTCTTCTTCTTCTTCTTCTTCTTCTTCTTCTTCTTCTTCTTCTTCTTCTCCTTCTCCTTCTTCTTCTCCTTCTTCTCCTTCTTCTTCTTCCCCGTCCTCCTCTTCCTTTTCTATTTCTTCTTCTTCCTCCTCCTTCTTCTCCTTTTCTTCTTTTTCTTCTTCTTCCTCTTCCTCTTCTTCTTGATAGTGTGTCTCTTCTTCATATCATAGGTGTGATAATTGGGAGACAGGTATAGTCATGGTCTTACATAGAATTCGATGGCTCCCATATTCCAGTCTTTTTTTTTTTTTTTCCAGTGAGTATAGTATTGGGTGTCCCAGACTTCTTCTTGGTATCAATCCGGTTGCCAGTCTGAGCCTGTCTGGATTGTTCTTCTCAAGGTTGCTGCCCACCTGTCTGTTCATACAGCTTCTGGCCTGAAGGACTGGGAGCTCACACCTCACAGTGGAGCAAGAAATGGACAGTTTGGATCAACAGACTAGCAAGGAAACTGGTGGTAGACCTTGGGAGTCCGCCTGTGTGATGAACACTTTAAAAAGCTGATCCAAATAACTCTGGGTGTTCATTTTTTGTGGTTGTCTGGTATAATCACCGCCTTTGAGGATTACAAAGGACAAAGGAAATCCCCTTCACACATACAAACCACCTCCCTCCCATCAGGGGAACTGCTCTTGGAAAAACCGAGACCAGTTCTCAACCAGAGTGAGACAGTGGAATCAGCTGTGTCGGGGAAACAAAACCTTAGCTCCACCCTCTCAGGGTCTCTGGCCTGAGAATTAAAATGACAGAAGGCATTAACAGGAGAAAAACACACAGATTTATTTCATATAAATTTTAGGTGAGAAGGAAATAAAGACCCAAAGAAATGACAATGCCTAAATGCCTTCCCATTAGGTTGAACAAGAGATAAATCGTGGAAGAGTAACTAAAGTACATGGGGAGGGTAAAGGAAGGTAAGTTATTTTGACAAGGTCTGTTAGGACAGAATTCTCCAGGCCTCCACTCCCATCTCTGGTGATAAGAATGTTTCTTTCCTCCTGGTGTTGGAGGACATCTTTCACATGGGAATTTCTGTTCTGTCTTCAGGAAGACAAAGGGAGGAGAGGTCAGAGTGGCCTTCTTGCACCTGCTGTTTTTCAAGTGCCTTTAGTTCAAAATAATCCTTATTTGCCACAGCGGCCAATCTGTGAGTGGCACATTCGCCGCTCTTTGAGCTCTGCGGGAACACCCACGCAGCCATCCTCAAAGATTCTGATTCTGGGGTGCGAGTCCATGCATCAGAGCCCCTTAAAGGTCCTGGAGGCTGAGAACCCCTGGGTCAGAGTCACAGGAAGTGTGGGAGTTTAGCATTGACTTCCTGTACCCCATTTAGTAATTCGGCTGAAATGGCTGTGATGACTGAGAACTGATTTGCAACAGCTTGGGAATGTGTGAGCAACCGGGGAAGCGCAGCAGATGCTTCCCCAGGAAACGCATTCACGGTGTGTGGAGGGGTGTGTGTTCTGATACCAGTTTGGCAACAAGAGTAGAGCCCTAAGGGACATCAAAACATCAGACAGGTGTTCCACTTTGCTTTTTTGGCAAGTTCCAAGAACTCACTTCTCCTAACTGAAATTAGCCATCAGTTGACCGGCCTGCAAGCGTTCAAAGTTGTATTTTGAATTCACAGGTGAGCTTGAGAAAGACAAATAACCAAACCAGCTTGTTTTGAGATAGACAAACTGGGAGGTACATGATGAGCCTGAAAGCCAGTGGGTCCAATTATAGACTTGTTTGAAAGGTGTGGCAAACCTGGGTGATTGCCTCACTGCCCTGCCACTCACCGGGTCTAAAATACAGTAGCAGCCTGCAACTCGCCAATCCTACAAAGCCAGACTTTCCAAAACACCTTTTTGCCCCACTTCTATTTACAGATTAGGTGGGTAAATTTTATGTCACAGATTTTGTTGATTTTGGTTCCTGCTGAGACATAATTCAAAACGCATCCTCCTGGGAAAGGATTCCTTCGAGGGTGCGAATCCCTTCCTTTTCCCCTCCATTCCAGGGGGTCCGGGTATAATGTCTGTAACCTGCACTCCATAGCAGGTGGATTTTTGGGTTTCCAATTGGCACTGTCTGTCCTTGAGTCTTACGGGAAGAACCGAGGAAATGAATCTCCCCAGACATCCAGTTTTCCTCTCTGATAACTTGTCCAGGGAAGAGCCTTTTCTGTTCCTTTACCCTTGGGATGGAGCCTCATTCACTTTTGTATCCCCAGGGCTTGGCAGAGTGCCTGCTGCAAAGAAGGCAGCAGATAAATCTTGGTTAAATAAATGTTTTGTATTAAACACCCACATACTTATTATGCATGTGGCTCCCAGCGTTGGTGGCTGATCTACATCCCGAGAGCTGTTTCTCTGTATCACCATTTTCCTGTTTGAACTGAGAACCACTAATTGGATTGTGTTGGTGGCACTGACTTTAAACACTGGCAGGGGATAGGCAGAGGCTGCAGGGGATGTCCTGAATGGGTTATGTTTTTAGCTCCTGCTCTCTGGTTCTGAGCTGTAATCAGTGCTTGGTTAAGGATGAAGGATGAGGCAGGAGCTATACCGAGAGGCTGCTGGGAGTCTGGGACATGGTAAAGGCTTTCGCAGTGCTCTCCTGAGGGCAGCCTGGCTCTGACCTAGCAGAAATGGAGGCTTCCAACTGCCCAAGCAACCCCGCAGCCCAGTCAACAGGCACTCAGCGTCTGCTTTGGGCAAAGCACCTTTCAGGCACCGGGAAAGACAGAGGTGACTCAGACACAGATGCTGCAGGGAACGCAGAGCCTGGGCTCCAGAGTCTCAGCACTAAACTGCCTGGGCTTCACATTCTTCATCTGCACAGCAGAGATCAAAATAGCACCTACCCCAGAATTTGTGCAAATAAGCAAAAACAATGTAGCACAGGGAAGGGGGCGGTACAGAGAAAATAGCCAATACATCGTGTGTGTTTTCAATACACAAGGGGGCGCCTGGGTGGCTCAGTCCCTTAAGCAGCCCAGGCCATGATCTCATGGTTGGTGAGTTCGAGCCCTGCATGGGGCTCTGTGCTGACAGCTTGGATCCTGGAGCCCGCTTCGGATTCTGTGTCTGCCTCTCTCTCCGTACTTCCCTGTTCAACACTCTTATCTCTTTCTCTCAAAAAATAAATATTCTAAATTTTTTTTTTTTTTTTTTTTTTTAATAATCCAATATACTACACAGGTAAGAATCAGAGGGCAGGGCGATTGAATTCTGTAATACAATGTGGAGCCAAAGAATTTTTTTTTTTTAAGTAACACAGTAATAAGATCCTGTGGAGAGCAGAGAGAAGAGCACAGGGGTGGGAGTGGAGTAGGGATGAATTTGAAAGGTATTTCGATGATAGGAAGAAAAAAGAAATAGAAGCAGCTGCTCAGACTGAACCCGGACTGTTCACTTTACAAACCATTACATTAAAAAAAGTTTACTGCAAGGGTCTTTTTCGAAGTTAAAATCTTGAAGTCATTAAATACAGCCTGGCAATTACCGGGCGTCTTGAGTTTTTAGGAAACAGATGACACTTTGAGTAAACTAAATAGCTGGTGCTTATTACATTCATCTTATTTGACTATAATATGATTAGCACCAGAAAGCCCCATGCTCAAAAATATCTCTTCTATGTATTTCACCAAACTAATTTGATTAACAAACTCCTCTTTTAAAATGCAGCAGCTTAAGTAGGTTTTCTTAAGAAATCTTAAGAGCCGTGACTAGAAAAACATAGGGGTGGGGGTGGGGGGATGATGGCGGCGAAAACCTGAAGTCTAAAAAACGAATTACGTGGGACTTAACAAAAAGTGGACATAAACCCGGCAATGGACATGCTCGTATGTACAGAGAACATGGCGTTCTCTTTTACAACACTCATTTTGGGTTGCTTATCCATTTACCCCAAAGAAGTTGTCCTTTCCCTCTTCCCAGCGCCTCGCTGGCATAATCACCTAAACTAGATCTTTTCTCCCCGTTCACACTTACAATTGGACAGAAAGGGGACTAAGGGAGCCCCCGTTCTCGCCACGTTTTCTTGTTCGAGAGGCTCCGTTCAGAAAACTAAAAGCCGGCCTCGCCCTTCGAGGACGTGGTGGCGGGTGGGTGCGTGGGTTTCAGGCACAGGCAGCCGCAGTTACCGTGCGGGACGTCGAAGGGCTCTAACTGAAGTTAAGGACCAGTGGGGGCACAAAAGAGGAAGTGATGGACTCGATCCGCGCATGTGTCGGAAACGCCTTCACAAGGGCGGCCACTTGGGGAAGTTTCGAGGCTGGCGCGGAGGACACGAGAGAGACCCGCAGGAGAGCCGCAAGCTTTGGGAGCTACAAAGAAGGTCCCGTGATGTAGGAGAAGGAGAAGAGCGTCAGGAGCAAAGTGGGGAGGGGCCAGGCCTCGGGAGGCAACTTTGTTGAGTATCTTCCGCCTGTAAAAACCGGTTACGCGGCACTGCGAACCCACCTCGGGAACCGACGCCGCTTCGGTAATCCTCACCCCCCGCCCGTGGGTGGGAGGCTGGGCCACCAGGGTCTCAGGGCCACGGGGCCCGGGCGCCGGTAGCCCAGGCTGAAGCTGCGGCCCCGAGGGCGGCTGACGCCCCTTCCCAGACGCCGAGCGCGCGCGGGCAAGACGGGCGCCTGGGGTCGCGGGCGCCGCCGCGTCCAGTGGGGCCGGCGGCAGCGGGGCAAGCGCCTCCGCGGACGGACGGACCGGCGGGCGGGCGGGCGGGCGGCCGCCGGGGCCTCAGCAGTTGTTCCCGACATGCTCCTCTCGGGGAGGATTTCAAACCCTGGGCCACAAGCTCGCCTCCCTCGCCCCGTCCGGCCCCAGCAACAGGCGGTGGCGCGCGTCTCATTGGCCGGGCGGCGCGTCGGCGTGTGTTGATTGGCCGCGGTGCCTCCCGGCCCCGCTTCGGCGCTCGTCGCCTCCTCCATTTTGTCGGTAGAGGCGGAAGGAGGAGGTCGGGTCGGGAAGCTGAGGCGGTCAGCAGCTAGCTCATCGGTGCCCGTGGGTTTCGTACGTCCCGCGCCTCGTCTCTCCCTGGAAGGGGAGGGGGGCTTAGACGCCGAGCAAGAGCCGCCGCCGCCG